>NC_064629.1:352436154-352743523 GCF_023864275.1 Schistocerca cancellata | reverse complement strand
CCGTCGGTGCCAGGCCAATAGGCCAATCCGACTGCAACATTGCACGTGAAAATGTCGCAGTATAGCATGCCTGAGGGTATAGCGCTTGTGGAGGCTTGCTGTGCTAGCATTAACAGCCCAACTGCGGCTCAAAGGAAGACTGGGACCGAGTTCAAGCTGAAGACAACCGGTCCAAGTGTGCTAACAATCAAGAATTTGATTCACAAGTTTGAAAGAATAGGTTGTGTTCGTGATGGAAGTGTTGGCAATGTCGGTCGTCCATAAAGCTGAAAACGCCAGAATACATCGAGAATACACGCATTGTGTTTCAAACCAGCCCCAGGAAATCAATCAGACAAGTTGCACAACAGGTGAAAATCAACCAGGATACACTGCGACACATTGTTGTTGAAGACTTGCATCTCTTCCCATAAAAAATTCAAATCTATCAGCCATTGAGCCACAGAGCCATGAAACAGCAGTTAAACAAGACTTTCACATGATCATGCTTTGGTTTAGCGACGAAGCCCACTTTCATTTGGATGTGTTCGCCAAAAGCAATATTGGCACATTTGGGTGACTGAGAATCTCCATTTCGCTATCGAGAAGTCTCTTGAACCTCAATGGGTGGCTGTGTGGTGTGCAATGTCCAGTTATAGACTAATCGGTGCGATATTCCTTGATGGCATGGTGACTACGGAGTGGTAAGTCAAGGCTTTAGAAGATGATTTCACACCCATTAGCCAAAGAGATCCTGATTTCGATAAGACATGGTTCATACAAGACGGAGCTCGACCCCATCGAAGCAAGAGATTGTTTGATGCCGTGGATGAGCATTTTGGGGACCGCATTGTGGCTCTGGGATCCCCAGACACCACTGGGCCTCTATTGGTCACCATATTCTCGAATGGGAACACATGCGACTCCTTTTTGTCGGGCTATATTAAATTGTAAATTTGTGGTGAGATCTTATGGGACCAAACTGCTTAGGTCATCGGTCCCTAAACTTACATACTACTTTATCTAACTTTAACTAATCTACGCTATGGACCACACACACACCCATGACCAAGGGAGGACTCGAACCTCCGACGGGGGGAGCTGCGCGGACCGTGACAAGGTGCCTGAGACCGCGCGGCTGCTATATTATAGACAAGGTGTATAGCAATAGCCTCAAAACCATTGGGGAGCTGAAAACAGCCATTCAGGAGGTCACTGACAACATCGATGTTCAGACACTTCAGCGTGTCATGCAGAAGTTCGCTATTCGTCTGTGCCACAAAGTCGCCAATGGTGGAAGGCACATCGAACATGTCATAACCTAAATAAGAGTAAGTGCAGTGACATTTACATGTTAAATAAACTGTGCGCACGCTATAGTTCGTAACTAATTTAGGTTTTTTTCATATAGTGCAATAACTGCCACCCTGTCTAAACAATTACGGCGATTAATTTTGAAATAATAAACAGTAAACTAACTTTTTTACAACAGCCTTGTTCTCATATGACTGCCTCTTATACAATTCTCGGGTTATCACCATGTAACATTGCGCAAACGATGCAATAGTTCCTCGAGATAACCGTGTGACTTGCTTGCTTCGAGGAAATGTTGCGGAATTCACACAGCCCGCTGCAAAGGGGGACTCGCGGAAAGTAAATTCGACATGTCCATCTGAAAAATGTGGAGAGTCACAAAAGGGAGACACACTTGTCAATCGCAGAATAATGCAGTCATATTAGGTTAGCGTCTTTACGAACAAATGGTAAATAAACTTCCGTCTACGTATTTGAAACTGGCTATAAGGCGAGGAATCTGTCCTCAGCATCAGTATGTTTGTTTCAGACTCACATGTATGTGTTGACATAGGTGCCAAGTGATCCGCAAATACACTATTCGAGTCGTACACGTAATAAAGAAGGCATTTTATTGCGAACCTGAATGAATGGGAACTTCTTGAAGGTTTAGCCACCTGCCGTTAATTAGAAACTCTGGAACAGTCACGTTTATGAAATTGTAGCATAAATTACACATTTTCAGTGAACTGGCAAGCACTGTTGCCGGTGTAGATGTTTATTCAGGCGTTAACAGCGCAAGACGGCCACAGCTGGCGGCTACGTGCCCTCCGGCGATTATCGATAAACATTTGCATTTGTCCGCCCGCAACCTACTTTGGGAAATTTCATTTCAGCCCGCTGTGTTCATCATCGACTTGTGTTTCGGTAAACAGCTTTCAGATAATCCGTAATAGTGAAACTATTATATGCGTATCGAACGCCCTTTCATACAAGAGAGACCGTGTCAACACTTACGGACGCCACTACGCTTCACCTAAGACTTTTCTGCGTCACTCCCACGTCATTTAACACATTATTTCACTTCATATTCTACGGTTGATGATGGAACCAAGGGCAATATGTCAACATAACACTTCCTTCAAATGCACCTCGAGAAATAACCATAACAGGAAGATTAAGGGCAGCCTTAACAACGTTCGCAGTTTATGTGTTCTATTCGTAACTGAAACAGGAAATTGTAGTAGAAGAGAGAGTGTCCTACGCCACAAACCGAAACGTGGCTCGCTAGTTATAAATGTAGGTGTCGATGTAGATATAGGAAGCCGGGACAATTTGAAGGGTGTAATTCTTCTTTCTTGGCAGTGAGAATGAAATGTGGTCGCACTGTGTGACCTATTTAGCTCTGCTGTAACTAAACAAGCCGTCTATTTGTAAAAGAAAAAAAAAGGCAACTATAATGTGGCAGATAGTTTAGTTAGGAATCAATTATATTCTGGCAATCAGGCACACTGCTTCATTTTCTTACTGTTTATGAAGAATATCGAAGTATTTCTAGCTCATTTGCATGCCAAACCGACACGATAACCAATTTTTCTCCCCTCTATATTTATTTTAGAGTGTCTCACAGTAAAACTAAGGGTAAACTCAAAGAAAAACTCGTACCTGATGGAAAGATGACCTTCCACACGCAAAGACAATTTATGAACCCATATAGGCTGGTACCAAAATAAATTATGCATCTTTTCAGTTTCCGGCTACGTTTCCCAAACGATAACAAACTTCGTGTTTCTTACTACATTATAACAAGAATCTATGATGGGGTCCGTGGCTTCCTATGTTGCCACTGGACTTGGATATTCTGTTGGTTAAGTATGGGTTCAATAGCTTCTATCCACTGAAATTTTCTTTTTTTTGTCTTATTCCCCTTTTAAAGTCTCGGTGGTGTACTGATGTGATTCTTTACTCCGCATGTTTAGATACCTTCAGCCCTCCTGACATTTTCCTACTCTAGCTCATTCATCACAATACTACGATTCCCAGCAGCCGTCCACGAAAAAACTGATCTATCATCCCTCCGCCCCCATCCCATAATCTGTAAACCTCTGTGCACTGCACGGAAGAGGATACGTCCCATTGTACCACTAATCAAAGTTTTTACTGTTTCACTTACGTGGAATGCGGGAAGAATGATCGTTTAAATGCCCCTGTGCGTTTTATAATTAATCCAATCTTGTCCTCGTGATCCCTACGGGAGCTATACGTAGTGGGTTGTAGTATATTCCTGGAGTCATCAGTTGAAGCAGGTTCTTGAAGCTTAGGAAATAGACTTACTCGGGATCGTTTACGTCTGTCTTCAAGACTACCAGTTCAGTTTCTTCGGCGTCCCTATAATACTCTCCAACGGGTCATACAAACCCATAATCATTTTTGCTGCCCTTCTCTGTATACGTTCAATATCTCTTGTTAGTACTATTTGGTACTTGTCCCACACACTTGGGCAGCATTCTAGACTGGACCGCGTGAGCGATTTGCAAGCAATCTCCTTCGTAGATTGATTGCATTTCCCCACTACACTACCGATAAACCGAAACCTACTACCCGATTCACGCATGACTCAGCCTAGTGAGACTACAACAGGAAACGACCATCCTGCTGTGGGCCGACAGCCGGTCGGCCGAGCAGCTCACTCTCACTTCCCTTCAGCGTCGAAACAATATGCTGCTGAAGTGCAACACGTAACATCTTATGTAGGAAGCAGCCATTTCCCGCTTTCAGCAAGAACCTTGTGCTCAGAAGACTAGTCAGCAACGCCGAAATACCATGCATAACTCCTCAGAAAAAGTCAAGCCCAAATTTATATAATAAGCACCACAAATACTAATAGCTTCTACTGTATTTTCTAATACTACTAATACTGAGAAAAGGACTAATGATAGTAATGGCGGCTCCAGCAACAAGTCACATCTGATACGTAACTGTCCAAATAAAAGAGTATTGCAGTTATAGGTAATGTCATGTTGTACTTGCTTTGTGTCGGCTTCATGATGCAACTCTTAATGATAGGATATCAGACTGTGCCCTACCTTCTGTTATCTTGAGCCTGATGAAGGCTGCTGCGAACTAAAATTCAGTTCAAATGTTCAAATGTGTGTGAAATATTATGGGACTTCACCGCTAAGGTCATCAGTCCATAAGCTTACACACTACGTAACCTAAATTATGCTAATGACAATCACACACACCCATGCCCGAGGGAGGACTGGAACCTCCGCCGGAATCAGCCACACAGTCTAAAATTTAGTAGTTCAAGAACCCAATTCCAAACGTTACATTCCCTCATAGATGTTAAGTCCCATAGTGCTCAGAGCCATTTTAACCATTCCCTATGAATAACAAAAACACTTCTGTACAATGACGTTACATCATTAATGACCGTAATTGAGTCGTGTACCAGCAAACCTATGCAGTTACTATCCTTTTCACAATAAAAGGGAGTTATTTTGCGATAAACGGCTGACAGCTATGTGGATGTGTGGCCGCTCGATGAAATGTCATCCGCCGCTCCAGAGCGCTCTCTTCATAACATGCAATCGTCATAGTCCACAGTCCACTTGCGTCACTCTCACATCACTAATGGCGACCGCAGCGCCGCCTGCTCCAAGCCATTACCACCAAGCGACCCTCCCACTGACATATTTGTTGACCTCCTGTTGTTTTAATACAGGGTTGGGCAAATAAAAACGGCCCGGAGGAATGAATACGTTGGACGTGAATGTATTCAAATAACCACACCCCGTGACGCGCACACATCTCCATCTCCATATATACTCCGCTAGCCAGCAAGCGGTGTGTGGCGGAGGGCACAATCCGCGCCAAAGTCATGTTCCCCCCCCCCCTCCCCCTCTCTGTTCCACTCGCAGATCGCGCGAGGGAAAAACGACTGCCTGAAAGCCTCAGTACGAGCTCTAATTTACCTTATATTTCAATAGTGATCGTTGCGGGATTTGAAAGTTGGTGGTGGCCGAGCTGTTCTAGGCGCTCAGTATGGAACTGCGTAACCGCTACGGTCGCAAGTTCGAATCCTGCCTCGGGCATGCATGTGTTTGATGTCCTTATGTTAGTTAGGCTTAAGTATTTCTAAGTTCTAGGGGACTGATGACCTCAGATGATAAGTCCCACAGTACTCAGAGCCATTTGAACCATTTTCTACATCCTCGGTGAAGATCGGATTTCGGAATTTAGTGAGCAGCCCCTTCCGTTTAGCGCGCCGTCTATCTACAAGTGTGTCCCACTTCAAACTTTCTATGAGATTCGTAATGCTCTCGCGATGGCTAAATGAACCAGTCATGAATCTTGCCGCTCTTCTTTGGACCTTCTCAATCTCTTGAATCAGACCCAACTGGTAAGGGTCCCATAGAGACGAACAATACTCCAAGACTGGACGAACTAACGTATTGTAAGATATTTCCTTTGTTGAAAGACTGCATCGCTTCACGATTCTACCAATAATCCGCAGTTTAGAGTTCGCCTTACCCGTTACTTGTGTAATCTGATCATTTCATTTGAGATCATTTCGAGTAGTCACATCAAGATGTTTGACAGATGTTACCGCTTCCAAAGACTGGGCATTTATTTTGTACTCGTACGTTAATGGGGATTTTCGCCTTGTTATACGCAGTAGGTTAAACTTACTAATATTGAGATATAACTGCCAGTCATTACACCACGCATTTATATTCTGCAAATCCTCATTCATTTGCTCACAACTTTCGTGTGATACTACTTTCCTGTACACTACAGCATCATCGGCAAACAGTCTAATGCCGCTGTCAATACCACCAACCAGATCGTTTATGTAAATCGTACAAAACAGCGGACCTATCACGCTGCCCTGGGGCACACCTGAGGTTACGCTTGTTTGCGTTGAAGTCACTCCGTTCAGGAAACCCAGGCTGCTCGCTGTCTATTAGAAAACTTCCTATCCAACCGCATATGTCATCGGATAGACCGTAAGCGCGCACTTTTTGGAGAAAGCGACAGTGTGGAACTCAGTCGAACGCCTTTCGAAAGTCGAGAAATATGGCATCAACCTGGGAGCCGGTATCTAGATTCGGTTGTATATCATACACAAAGAGGACCAGCTGTGTCTCGCATGACCGCTGTTTCCTAAAACCGTTCTGGTTTCTGCAGATGAGCTTCTCAGAGTCTAGAAAGGTCATTATGTCTGAACACAAAATATGTTCCATGATTCTACAACAAATCGACGTCAGTGAAATTGGCTGGTAATTATGTGCATCTGATTTTCTACCCTTTTTATAGATTGCTATGACCTGGGCCTTCTTCCAGTCCCCTGGAACTTTCCGCCGTTGAAGCACAGTTACACAATATTCAAGCCTAACAGAGTTGTTATCAAAGGTCTGACTGGTCACGGTCCTAGCTTGCCACTCAGGTCTCCTGATCTGTCAGGTTGCAGATTTATGTGGAGAGCCCTTAAGTGTAAGGTGTATCGCAACAACCCTCATAGTCTTCAGGCACTGCAACAGCTTCGATCCGACTTCAGGAGCTTGCTGACCAGGATACAAAACTGCCAAGAGATGGATGGTGTTCACTTTCAACATATACTATAGTCGGGTTCGTACTGTAACTCCTTTCCTCTGCCATGCTTCTTTGTATCCTGGAACTCTATTCTCTGTGACTCTTTTATTTGCCCCAAGCTGTATCTTTAACCCTATCTTGGTTCAGAACATAATTTACATTTCGTATTTACAACCTAAGATGAATCTCTACCATTCCTCTCTCTATTTAATATTATCACTACTTCTCAGTTGCTCTAGAAACGTGTTTTTTGAAACTGTGTCGCTACCACTCCACAAATGAGAGGCTCCTTACTTGTTGCCGAAACAGCTCCTTCCTGTCAGCATCAGTTAATTACGAGCAGCTGCTAAGGCGTCCATCTTTGATGCCTTGGTGCTGTATTCCACAATATTGCTAAACATATTAGGAGACTTTTTCTAGCCACGGAACATATCTGTTACATCATCAAGTGTAAGTACATGCTAACAACTTAAACAAAACTTTCAAGTAGTAAAAAAACTACGCTATTTGTTATATCCTTGATGTTGAACGGCGATGTTCAGAAGGGAGCGTGCAGCACGAATTCGTCAGTGGAGTTGATCTTATTTTCCAAATTTCGGTGTATTTTTTTTTCAGTTATGTTAACAGTAAAAATTACGTGTGTTATATTCAACTCGTCATTACTTATTCTGCATTTTACGCATACCACACGTTTCACACTGTTTGACAGAGCTAACTAATAAAGAGATTATTAACTACAGATGAGTTAAAATGTTTCACTGGGAATATCACAAAAAACTGCTACATTACTCGCCGATCGTCGGGGAAATTATTTAAACTGCATATCCTTATAGACAGAATTACAGTACGAAATTGTAATGGTTCAAATGGCTCTGAGCACTATGGGACTTAACTTCTGAGGTCATCAGTCCCCTAGAACTTAGAACTACTTAAACCTAACTAACCTAAGGACGTCACACACATCCATGCCCGAAGCAGGATTCGAACCTGCGACCGTAGCGGTCCAAGTGAAACATCTGAAGCAGTCTTTTGAATAAAACGGCTACTCAAGAAAAGAGATAAATAGAATTTTGGGTCCAAGGAACAGAAACCCAAAAGATAAGAATGAACCACAACGACAGAAAAATACAGTAGTTCTCCCTTTTATTAAAAAAGTAACAGATCGGATCGGTAAGATTTTACGAAAACATGACATAAAACCGATCTTTAAACCAACAAAGAAAATAAGTCAAGTACTACGATCTGTGAAGGATAAACGCCCTCCCCTGTCGACATGTGGTGTGTATAAAATTCCATGTACGTGTGGTAAAGTTTACATTGGTACTACCAAAAGAAGCGTAAACACGCGACTGAAAGAGCATAAAAGTCTTTGTCGACTTGGAAAAATAGAAAAGTCAGCTGTAGCGGAACATGCTCTTCAACCAGGCAACCACCAAGTGAAGTTTTCGGATACCGAAGTTTTATATACAACGTTCAATTACTATCCACGGCTATATAGAGAAGCTATCAAAATTTATAAACATCACGATAATTTTAATAGGAAAGAGGAGGCTATGAAACTTAGCGATATATGGACAGTGGCTCTACAAAATTGCTAACAATTTTTATCTTTGACAAGGTGGTAATCGATAGTCAACCTTATCTTTGCTATGGATTATCACTGCTCATCACGTGTCACCTGAACCACGCCCCCTTTCTCACAATATATAAGTCGCTCTCAGACACCCGACCAGTCAGTCGGCAAGACTCAGCGGAGCAGCGCCTCTGAGGAAGTCCAGCGCAGTCCTGGACGAAACGTAAGGAGCAGAAAAGTTCTTGGACCACGACCTCACATCCCGGAAAGTATATCAACAGCTATGTCACCCGGTCGTGAAAGCCTTCATTCTGCAATCTTATACTGCTCCCAACACCTATTGCACGAGTACCGTACTGTTTTTATGAATGAACAAAAAACTGCTGAACTTTATTCTAGATCTCCTTCCAATTTTGTAGCTGAGGATTTGCAGTCCGTGACTAAGTATTTCCGCCCTAGTGATATGAAGTTCTTCAGTCAGTTGTCCCACAGCTAAATGTACACGATATGAGTACCACAGCTGTATTATAACAACCAGAAATTCGTTTAGTGGTGTTATTATGGAGTTGTTGCGCCTGTTTCGCTTGACTTGCTTGTTTGTTTCCCCTTGCAGAGTGGCGTTTAACTACATTTTGGATAGCTACTTCATTCTAAGAACACGCTGGATGTCAGTGGCGGTATTTCCACATCCGATGTACCCAAGATAGTTAATGAAGGAAATAAAAAGTATTGTATGTTGTTATATATTGATGTAATCACAGTGAAAACATTAAAATCGTTTTTTCTCGAGTTTCATCAGAATTGACTTACCTTGGTCTTTCCCCTGGCCCTCCAAATCAACTCCAAAATTCAGCCAGGCGGAACCCGAACACCGGCCTCCCTCGCACGAACGCCTTACTCTGATACTACTGTCATGAATGATCGACAAATGAGTAGGTGATAACCGCCACTCCAAAAAAAAAAAAAAAAAAAAAAAAAAAAAAAAAAAAAACAAAGGTAGCCTGAAATTCGAAACAACTTGCCTACAAAGTGCATAAATAGAAAAAACAGGCGGGGTAACAGTATCTCCTAACTCGCCAATATTAAGCGTTAATCTGCATCCTAGAAAGATAGTCTTCAACGTAATGCCTCTGCCGCTTGGTTTACATGCTGCGGAGTGTAATGATGTGATCCTGGTACTATCAAATAAACCGTTGTTTGGTTGTATAGTCACCTCTAGAGTTTTGCTAAGTATGCTTGAGGACCTATGATTGCAAATGATTGCAATGATGTTGTATACATTAACACATAGTTTGACGAACGATTTGTAATTGAGTTGACAGTGCTTTCATGTTATTATGCCTCACTTCATTTCATCTCAGGGCAACTCATCTCACCTCAGCTCACTTCACGTGATCTCAATCGACGCACATGACCTCTCACCCCTCACACAAAACACCACTCAGATCCACTTAACACTCACCTCAGAACCACCTGACACCTACCTCAGACACACTTCACACCCATTCCAACCTACCTCAGACATACCTCACACCCGTTTCATACCCACCTGACACCCAACTGACGTACACCTCACGCACACCTAACATCCGCGTCAGACGCATCTCACACCCAACCCTCACCTTTCACACACCCCTCATCGTCTCAGCCTACTCTTGTAGCAGAAAGATGAACGAGCTATTCACCATCACTTAGTCAATGTTGAAAATTATTTTGAATAACTTGAAAAAAAAATGGTTCAAATGCCTCTGAGCACTGTGGGACTTAACATATGTGGTCATCAGTCCCCTAGAACTTAGAACTACTTAAACCTAACTAACCTAAGGACATCACACACACCCATGCCCGAGGCAGGATTCGAACCTGCGACAGTAGCGGTCGCACGGTTCCAGACTGAAACGCCTAGAACCGCTCGGCCACCCCGGCCGGCTAACTTGAGAAGTTCATGGCTCTGACAACTCTTAAGTCTTTAAATAGAAGTCTTAAACCACTATTATGTAAGTTAGTTATACTCTATTCTCTACGATCAAACACAAAAGACTCAGAGGATGACGTGATTCTGGCCGCCATCGTGTCATTAGGTTGCGGTATGGAAGGGGATGAGACCAGTATATTTGTTTCCGTGTAACTGTAGGCTTTCTAGACCTTGGAGCCGCTATTATATATTCAGGTAACTTCACAGTTCATCTTACGAGGCTGAGACCAGACCACTCCATTCCTCCCGCCAGTAAAAATCCCAGACAGTACCTGAAATTGAATGTAGCCCGTTCGAATGGATGACAGACACGCTGACTGATCATCTATACGTAGGGACCTACTTCTTATTTACGTAATTAGTTTCCCATTGGAATTTCAGGTTTGAAAAAGGCCTCGGATTGGCTATTAAATACAGACATCCCATTTTATCTTATTTGGTATTGCATCTTCGGATCCAACGTCGTTTCGAGAATGAATATCAGTATTATGCAATAAGGTAACAGCTTTAAAAAATAGCCTAAATTATCAGGACATAGAAAACTCAATGCAAGAAGTCATTTCGCATGTTAACATTCAGTCTCACAATACGTGATCATTGCATGCAGTTAGGAACTAGCGTGTAAGGTTTTTGCGCCTAATACTTCGTTTTCGTTATCTCAATAACATTTTTTTAGTTTTTTAACGTACATTTTAACTTCTACTTAATTTCGTAAAATTTAGAGACAGCAGTTACGACTGTGGTAGAGTATGTGAGCTGCTCTCTTTAAAGATGTGATTGATTTCACCGGTGCGTAGATGGTATCTATAGTATTCAGACTGCAGCCAAAAGAGAGAGATTCTCTTAACCGTCAATGAGTGGAGATTTTAAAAGTAACAGATAATATGCCTGGTGTAAAATTAAGGCTACCCAAGGCAGCATATCCTGTTGTGAAAGTTAATAACGCGCTTAATCTAAGCAGTCATCTGAGACGATAACTGTAAGAAAACCCATAACAGACTTATAATACAGCAACAGACCATGAGATCACGCACAAAATAACGAGCGTAAAAGGCAGCTATTATACATTACCTATACAGTACGTACATGGAAAGTAGAGAATCACATTATTTTATGTGTCAATGCCAAAACTCTCAGCGGACTAACAGAAGAAAATAACATAATATTGCAAATATCTTGAACGTAAGACAGTGCAGATCACAAAATTAAACTTTGTGACTAGTTTAGAAACGTCACAGCAGCATCGTTCGTGGGCGGCAATTAAATCGGTGTTAGTACCAGAGGAGTAAGAACAACGTAAACTTGCTCAGTGGCAGCGAATCTGGTTCACTGTGGATATCGCAAGTACATTTACAGATTCTTGCTCTCTGCAAGTGTTGGACTGCTTGGAACAGAAGTGATATGGCTCTTACTGCAGGATGGCACATTTCATGGGACGAAGTGCCTCTTATCACGATTTCCTCATTGAAATCAGCAGGCGAACAGGATATACCGGGTGATCAAAAAGTCAGTATAAATTTGAAAAGTTAATAAACCACGGAATAATGTAGATAGAGAGGTAAAAATTGACACACATGCTTGGAATGACATGGGGTATTATTAGAACCCAAAAACAAAAAAAGTTCACAAACTTTCCGACAGATGGCGCTGGACAGCAAAACTGCTTCCGTGAGGGGTGAGAGGTACGCCCATATATTACAGAATCACATCATCCCCAGCCTGGCTGATAAACACCTCCTGGAACGTACGATGTTTATGCAGGATGGCGCTCCACCCCATACTGTTAGACGCGTGAAAGCTCTCTTGCTCGCGTCGTTTGGTGATGATCGTGTGCTCAGCCGCCACTTTCGTCATGCTTGGCCTCCCTGGTCCCCAGACCTCAGTCCGTGCGATTATTGGCTTTCGGGTTGCCTGAAGTCGCAAGTTTACCGTGATCGACCGACATCTCTAGGAATGCTGAAAGATAACATCCGACGCCAATGCCTCACCATAACTCCGGACATGCTTTACAGTGCTGTTCACAACATTATTCTTCGACTACAGCTATTGTTGAGGAATGATGATGGACATATTGAGCATTTCCTGTAAAGAACATTGCCTTTGCCTTGTCTTACTTTGTTATGCTAATTATTGCTATTCTGATCAGATGAAGCACCATCTGTCAGACATTTTTTGAACATCTGTATTTTTTTTGGGTCTAATAAAACCCCATGTCATTCCAAGTATGTGTGTCAATTTGTACCTCCCTATCTACATTATTCTGTGATTTATTCAATTTTCCAATTTATACTGACTTTTTGATCACCCGTTGTTTATTATAACTGTCACATCATGGGATATTTGGGAGGCGACAACATAACAGATTACATGACATACTATAACGGTGTAATAAGAAGTCCGCCTCAGTAGCTAAGTGCCCAGAGTGTACTGCTATGTGGAGGACGCGGGTTCGATCGTAAGTACCGCCAAGGGTTGTTGCTTGCTGAGAGGACCGGAGCGGTAAGCACGAGATCTTGTGACGCCAGTTGAGAAACTATTTGATTGAGAAGTACCAAATCTTAGTTCTGAGAGGCTGAGAATAGCTGTGAGAGCAGTGTGCTGACCACATCCGGAAGCCGCCACTGGCAAAAGTTGACACGCTCTTCAACCTAGCATGGGTCATAGTCTTCCCCACTTGTCGTTGATATCAACAGTACCCTCATTTTCTAGTGTCGGGAACAGCAGCAAAAATATGAGATAAGAGTCATATGATGTTTGACATGATATTTAATTTTTAGGTTCTTGTTACCTAGTGAGATCCCATACCCATTAACAAGAGCAGTAGATTTTTCTGTCTGGCTGTCAGTGAGGGAAGAGATTAGAATTACAGTTCCCACCAGCGACGAAGTTATTCGAGAGGGAATGTAGGCTCAGAACGGACATAAATTAAGGAAATTGGCAGTGTTTTTTTCAAAAGAACTGTCCGAAAATTTACGGTAATCCTTTTAGAAAAATCACAGAAAACCTGCTTCTTGCTGGAAGGTAGGGTATTTGAACGGGGGTCCTTCTGAATATGAGTCCAGCGCCTTAACTACTACTTCACGTTTGGTGTACAGGATTATAGCGACAGAGACACCTGCTTCCAAGAAATCCCTTTTAGTGTAGCCAAAAACAGTTTTTCTGTTCAGTAAATACGCAACAGCTGGAGATAATTTGAAATGGCACTAGGCTCCCAAAGAAAGGTTAAGTGAGTTTGCGATGGTTTTTGGCCTATGATAAACTTTGAGAACCGAAAAACAAAAATTTTTAGACATTTCCCACTTTTTCGCTTCTAATTCGGAAAATTTCCAGAATACCAAAATGAAAGAGCATAAAATTACAGGTACAATGGTCTGCTAAAAAGTTAAAATCGGTTGAGCCGTTTAGCCACAAACGATCGTAAAAAATCGTCAATTTCTAGCAACTTGGCGCGAAAGTGATCTTCAGTTTTTACCAGCTTAGCGGTAAAGTGAGTTGTTCTCTTGTTCCAACATCTGTCATTCAAAACAGCTACTCCAGATGGGAAGAGTAATGCATGAAAATTGTGGAGTATTAACTTGTGAGTAAAAAGAGCTCCTAAATATTAAAATTCACTCACTCGTTTGCAGAGAGACAAATAAAATGTGAAAACATTCGTTGCGCTTAATTCCTGCTAAGGTATTCTTTGTGAAATTACTTTACTTTTGAACCCCAGATCATCCAAATTCGTTCAAATATTCAATTTTATGTGCATTTTAGTCAGGTTCCTACCAACCTAGGACGTTATCTCCGTGTAATAATTAATTAATTAACATGCTGGTCCAAGAAAATGATAAACCGATTTATAAAAGAAGAAAAGCTATATGAAAAGAAATATTTTGGTAATGGAGAAATGCTTCAGTTAAAATATAAAATTGAAGAGATGAATATTTTTCAAACATTAATTAAGCAGTTATTGTTCTGTACTGATATTCATCGTCAGTTTTTTTTAATGTTTTCGTGTGTTTCAGGGAAAACTGTCCTTTTACGAAACGTCGTCTTGCAATTCTCCGTCTCCTTCTGGCACAGGATCTAAACCTATTTCCTCCTCAATGATGTCAGTCTCATCATCCTGTCCGCCGCTCGTGGTCTCGCGGTAGCGTTATCGCTTCCCGAGCACGGGGTCCCGGGTTCGATTCCCGGCGGGGTCAGGGATTTTCACCTGCCTCGAGATGACTGGGTGTTTGTGTTGTCCTCATCATTTCATCATCATCCAGGAAAGTGGCGAAATTGGACTGAGCAAAGATTGGGTAATTGTACGGGCGCTGATAACCACGCAGTTGAGCGCCCCACAAACCAAACATCATCATCATCAGTCTCATCATCCATTTGCGTTGTATCAAGGAAGATGTCCTCTTCCGTCAGAGAGTCCCTTGCAGTTGTTGCATATAACCCAACACTTATATAGACGGTTTCTACCAGGAACAAGCTGCTTGGTACCCCTTCTTGTTGTGTTGAGCAGTTCAGGGGGCGCTGGTGGTTGGGTGATAGCGATTGGTATCAGACGGTTGTCTTATGGTCATCCATCCTCATTGTAATGAATCCAGCTGGTTGTTCCTCTAGATCTGAACCTGTAAGTAGACCCTAAGGGAGTGCTGGCGAGTGGAGGCTTCGGTGAGTGGCAAAGAAGTCTAGCTGAATTTATAATATTTCGATAAAACTCTCTGGAACAGTTGCTGGCGGATTTGGCGCTGCCACCCCCATTCAAACACACAATGAACTTCACTCCTGCTTCAGTGGCCTTATCGGGAGTGGCATTGGAATACATGAAGCCTGAGGCGACGGGTTGAAGGTTCATGTTCCTTTGAAATATGTTTTTAACTTTCATTTTGACTCTTTGAGAAAGTGTAGAGGTGACGTCACACCCACTGAGGGCGTGATGAAATAGCTCATTTATTTTATCTTCTTCAGAGAGCTTAAAACTATTGAAGATGATGTGGATGTATCTTGGTTGCCTTATCCAGGTTTCATTAGGAAGATATCGGAAACGGGATCTTCATGCTCACAATTCACAGCTATATGGTTAGTCATCAAGACCAATAAATCAGTATCTTCCCTGGCAAATGAAGACGTGGCCTCCCTGTCTCGAATTTTTTATGGCTATGCCAACAATCAAGGGGTCTGCGTCGTCAATGGCCTGCTTACCCTGATATCCCTCACCATATTATTTTTCTTTGAAAACTGAAATAACATGTTTCCTATCAAGTTCATTTAGTTAGAAATGTTATTTTGGCATAGTTGGTAAGATTGTCCCATCAAATAAAACAGAAGCGGATGGTTCTTCCCGCGCGATCAGCAGATTTTATACTTTTCTCAGCTCTGTTCTCAGGGACTCCATCAAATACTATGGTTCAATTGGAACCAAAGTGTTTTATCAAGGAGTTCACGTACTTTTCGAGGACGAAGGATAACACTTCATCAGTGTTCCATACAACTTTATGTATATAAACCCTCTGTCAAGGACTAAGTCTATGATGTCTGTGATTTTAAAACTTATAGGATTTAACAGTAAAGAAGGTCATCAACAAAAGTTAATAGCTATAAGGCTAAATAAAAGGTGAATCATGACCCGATCTGTTGTGGTGACTTCACATGGAAGGGAATTGGCCGGAAAACTGTATCAGGACTGACAGCGACTGTTTCGCCATTCGTCTTGACTGTACAATGAACGGCTCGTAGTTCATTATCTGGTTCTTCCTCAAGAACTAAATATCCTTAAATTTTGTCCCTTAAATATTTTCCAGCTTTTTTTCCCTTTTGTTAGATATTCTTTGAATGACTGTCACGAACGTAAGAAATTAACAGAAAACACTGTAAATTACTTACTTGAATATTTAAATTAATAAACACAACTAATATCCCATGTAGGTAGGTACCTAACTAAATTGCTCAGCCGTCTAATGCACTGCTTTCCGGGCACGAATCCGACCGGCGTATTAGCGTCGAGATCCGGTGTGCCGGCCAGCCTGTGGATGGTTTTTAAGGCTGTTTTCCATCTGCCTCGGCGAATGCGACCTCGTTTCCCTTATCACGCCTCAGTTACACTATGTCGGCAATTGCTGCGCAAACACTTTCCCCACGTACGCGTAAACCATCCTTACTCTAACACGTAAACACTAGGGTTACACTCGTCTGGTGTGAGACGTTCCCGGGGAGTCCATTGGGGGCCGTACCGTACAATAACCCTGGGTTCGGTGAGGGGCGGCAGTGGGGTGAGTGGACTGCTGTAGCCTGTTGTGGGGTTGTATACCACTACGGGCTACGGCGTGGACGAAGCCTCTCCGTCGTTTCTAGGTCATCAGTTTCATAGAGTACAATACAATACAATAATACACTTACCCAAACTAGTTTCGGCGACAAATATGACCATTATCAGTGGGGTTTTTTAATCTAAAACATGCAGAAAATAACATGGTTGTACAAACACAGTAAAGCATTATTACATTTTTACAATTCGTCTTTTGAAATATTTTACTGTGTTTGTATAACCGTGCCATTTTCTGCATGTTTTAGATTAAAAAATCCCACTGATGATAGTGATATTTGTCGCCGAAACTAATTTGGGATAATAAAGAAATAAACGAATAACTAGGTGTTTTGCATCAAGGCGGACTCAATTTCTGATATTACTGTTTTTCTATGCAAGCACGGACAAAATGGAATAGTTGCAAGATAATATTATTGTTTCAGCAAGTTTCTTACTTCTCATATTATTCGCCAGTTGACAAGTAATAAACGTGCCGAAAAGTTGCTACACATCGGCCAGTTTCATAATCGGAGCACAGTTTATCAGGATATTTGCGGAGAAAGCCTACACTCACCATTAATTCTTTATTAGCATGTAGGGCAGCTGTATGTATTATTTTAAATACATAACTAATTCATGTATTGTAAAATCACCATCTGGCCATAAGGGGTTCCGGTCTTCTTAATGCATTCGCAGGCCGTGCTAATAAAACATAAAATATATGAACCTGTGATTATTCGTAACGATACAGTCAGACAGACATCAAATAAAGAGTTACTATAATTAAAGTTCCAGTTTGAAAACGGTACAAAGAGGAAACATTATTTAGAATAATCACAAATGTGAGTGGAATAAGGGGGATATATTATGGAAACAAAGAATTAAAGAAATATGCAAAATAAAGCTAGCAAAGTTGTTTTACAAGAACGGTGACCGCGCGCCAGTAACATTGCAGAAATTGCGGACACCAGAGTGTATGGAAAAAAGGCATAAGAAATATGAACCCGATACACATCTGTTATTATTCGCAACAATACGGTCAGGCAGGCGTGAAAAAAAGGATTATTATAATTGAAGTTCCAGTTTGAAAACGCTGTTAAACGGAACCACCGCTCAGAATGACTTGAGACGTGAATGCAAAAAGGTTGGTTGATTTGGCGGAGGGGATCAAACAACAAGGTCACCAGTCCCATTGGATTAGGAAAGTATGTGCGAGGAAGTCGGCCGTGCCCTTTCAAACCAACCATCCCAGCATTTGCTTGAAGCGATTTAGGGTAATCGAGGAAATTCTAAATCAGGATGGCCAGACGCGGGTTTGAACCGTCGTCCTCCCGAATACCGGTCCTGTGTGTTAACCACTGTGCCACCTAGCTCGGTAGTGGAATAAGGAAGAAACGCTACTGAAACAAGAAGTAAGTAAAGCTGAAAAACTCTTTTACAAAAACGGTGACTATGCGCCAGCAGCTGTGCAGAAGTAGTGGACACTTACGGGTGTGAGAAAAGGCGTTGGTCCGATGTCTGGCAAAGGTCTGGAAAAAATTATTATTAAATTCTAAAAGATAAGTTCTTTTGAAGTGCATTTTAGGAGAATGAGGAAAACGGTCATTCCGAAGTTAGTCGACAACATTGCCACAGATTTGCGCGACGGGTCGGGAGGAGGTGGGCAGCCATGCAGTGCATTAGGCATTGCCAGATCTCAAGACATGCCTGTGAGTACAGTGCATAAAATTCTACGAAACGTTCTGCATTGTTATCCACACCAAATTGCCCATGTTCAGGGGTTGCTTCATATTAACATGTCAACAAGACAAACATTTGTTCTAGAATTTCTTGTTCGCACGTAAGCCGACAATGAATGTCCATTGACCGTGACATATTCTGTGAACAGACAAATCCCATTCTCACCTCTAAAAACATGTCAATACGCAGAACTAAATAATATGGTAACGGAAAATCGGCTAGCATATCAACCAGTACTGCTTCGTTCTACAAAGTTAACTGTGTGGTGTGGGTTGACGGTATGGTTTATCGTAGGGCCTATTTTTTAGGGGTTTTGGGTCCTTCAAGTCCTGTTACCTGTGTTCAGAGCCCCGATTACAAAATTAGCTCAAAAGAGCACATACTCTGCCCTACGCAATCTGAACGTGACCCTCGAGACAGTGATATCTCTTGTGCAACATGCTGTTTCTCGATTTCAACATGTGGCAGAAAACGACGGACAGCATATTGAACATGTCTTGTGCCAATCTCAATACAATTACAAACCAATTTCATTGTTACTTTGTATCCGGTTTTTGATGTCAGGACAGTTCAAAACACATGTCGTTGTTGCTTTTTATCAGATTTTAGTCCTCAGGTCAATGAAAAGCCGATTTCTCCCATCCAGTGTGGATCCATCTTTCCTGGTGGACAGGCCTACCTAACACTGCCAGCTCTGTTGAATGCCAAACTGATACGGTCATGCACATTGCGCAGCCCAGTTGGTTTATTGCACAAATCACACCATAGCAATCGTATTGCGATTCATCGGTCACTTATAGCAGAATTCATTTACGCTATGACGCTTGCAGCAGCATGTAGTGGGACAGTTTTCGTTTGATTTTCTTTGTTTTCATAACGTTTCTCCCGTTCGATAATATTCTGTTCACATTTGAGGTCATACTGAGAAGTGGTTCAAATTCTACAGTTTTTTTAAACTGGTTCAAAATGTTTCAAATGGCTCTAGGTACTATGGGACTTAATATCTGAGCTCATCAGTCCCCTAGAACTTAGAACTACTTAAACCTAACTAACCTAAGGACATCACACACATCCATGCCCGAGGCAGGATTCGAACCTGCAACCGTAGCGGTCGCGCGGTTTCAGACTGAAGTGTTTAGAACCGCTCGGCCACACCTGCCGGCTCTGAAAACTGGGACTTGCAAAATTCCATGCATGTTAGAGAATTTAAATATATCAGAATTAATCGTGAAACAAATAAACCCTTGAGACTAAATGAAGAAATCAGTGTATGCAACAGATTTACTAGCGCTTTAAATTAATTTGGACTTAGTAGTAAATTTTAAAGTGGGATATTGACATAATATTTATCATTCGAAAAGATTAAATGTAATAATAAACGGAAGATTTAAATGCAAGTCTGCAGTTCATTATAAAAGCAATGGAATAATAAAGTACTCAAAATAATTACGAAATCATCAGAGTTACTATGACATACTTTCCCATTGGAATCGCAGACGTAAGACTATCAGTTGGCAAAGTCGTGGGGTTGCTTAATAACCTCGCTTCTGACTCTGTTTAACGTATCGCAGGCTGACTATATGAAAATAACGGAGACTATTTGTGTGAATCAAGAACCAAAAGTCTCAAAGATCTGAGAATGCACTGAAGAATAATAGACAGTGGAACTTATCATGAAACTGGACAACAATCTCTTACTTGTCTTAACATGCTGGAGACAAAAGCGATTCTCACTATAGTTTTTGGCATAATAGAAGCAGAGTGAAGACACCACGCCTCACTGCCATGAATTCGACACTACTATAAGCACAGCTGAGGACTTGAATATTAGACGCCAGTCGGCTCCTCTAGACAAATAATCACTTACTCAAACGCATTCATGACGAATCCTAAAATACAAATACTAATACAAATTTTAAAATACAGGGTGGTGCACGAAATTTGTTACCAATTGTTTCTTTCACAATTTACGACGCACATTAGATATCCCACTGGAATCTCTACAGCAGTACCAGCAGAGCTTGGAAAAGGAAATGAGTTACGAAATGACGTGTAATTCACGATACTGCCGCTAGGAGACAAGTAAACAGCAATGGCTGACAATGGAAGACTTAAGACACAGCAATGATCGGCAATTGTGTTACTTTTTCATTAAACGAAAAGCCTTGTTGTGAATCAGAGACGTTTTCGACAAAAGTTTAACACATGATGGGTCCCTTGCAAGAAGACCATCCACAGGTTTTACGATAAATTCGTACAGGAAGGAACAGTATTGGAAGCGAAGCGACCTCGGCCTAAGCCTGTCTGTTCGCCGAAGAAAATTGTAACGGTGCGACTTGCTGTACAGAGAAGTCCCGGGAAATCGTGTAGAAAGGCAGCAGTGCAAATGGGAATATCCAGACGCTCCGGTCAACGCATTCTTAAAAGTGACCTCCATATGTACCCATACAAGATGATCTGTGCACAGAAGCTCACAGAAGAACACAAGCAGCAGATACTACTGTTTGCTCAGTGGGCGGAGGATAGGGAAGAAACTCTCAACAACGTTTGGTTTTCAGATGAGGCGCATTTTCATTTAGACGGTGTGGTTAACAAACAAAATGTACGCTTTTGGGCCACTGAAAACTCACAAGTGCTTCATGAACGACAACATTATGCTCCAAGGATTACAGCGTGGGCAGTAATTTCGAGTCACGGACTTATTGGACCCTTTTTCTTTGAAGAAACTGTGAACAGTGAGCGTTATTTGAGCATGCTTCGCAATAGCTTCATTCCACAGCTTCTTGCTACTGCCTTGCCCTTCAACACGCAGTGGTTCATGCAAGATGGAGCAAGGCCACATACTGCTAACACTGTGTTGGAGTTTTTACACGAGCATTTCGACATGCGGATCATTTCATTCAGGTTTCCAGGTCGCTTGAATGACGGACAAAATTGGCCCCCCAATAGTCCAGACCTCAATCCATGTGACTTTTTTCTTTGGGGATACCTAAAGGAAAAATATTTTCCCGAAACGTCCACGTGATTTAATGGAGCTCAGAAGACTTATTCTTCAAGCTTGCAGTGAAATTACGGAAGACATGTGCCGTAGGGTAATCACTAATTTCAGTGTTCGTTTGAAGGAAGTTAGGAAACGAAATGGTGGACTTATTGAGCATGTGCTGAGTGAGAACAAATCTCCATGGACGGCTCTTCATTGTAGTATATGTTCCCTTCAGATTGTATTGACAATAAAGTTTATATTCAAAAACAAAATAGTAACACATTTCGTGCGCCACCCTGTACATATCGTACATATCATGTACCAATATGCAATCTCTCCACGATATAGTCAACCTGATAAGGAGGAAATTGTGCTTTCTCAGCTCACAGTCAACATTACTATATTAGTATATTCATTTCCCTGTGATACTCCCGTTTCATCAATGCATTTAGCTGATGTCGATGCATCCCAGTATACTCAAAGCCTCCTTCAGGGCTGTAAATTGCTTATCACTTTATAAAAACGTCAGCATTATCAGTGATGGTATTCTTTCTTATTCCGTTGACTCATTCTAATCTAAGACACTCGTCCGCTCCTTATCCACAGATAACCTATATTAATCGTAGACCACAGATGGATTTTACTAGGACTTTCTGACCCACGTGGTATTCTCTTAACCTGGCCTGCTTGTCTTGATGTTCCTTTCACTTGTCTGCTGAGTGTTATATTCTTCACAATATATGATCGACCAATTGTTTGTCCTGTTGTCACAGTCTTTGTGGGAAATTCACTATTTCCATCGTTTTATGTATTCTTTAGGTTAATCAAAGTTGGCAGCAATGTGATATTGTGTGGAATCTCATTGATTACATCTTGACAGTACTTCCAGAATCAGTCCAATGCAGTATGTTGTTTGATGCCGTACGTTCTGCACATGTTTCCAAGACCTGTCGTTGTACACCCGGCGGTATTTGAGCTCAGGTGGTACGATCAAATACAAATATTCTTAGTCCTATGACTCCTTAGTGTTGCTTTCCACTGTTCGGAGGCCAACATGGGGCCCTTATCCGTGATTCCATAATCATTTTATCTATGCAACTGACTTGTGTGAGAAATTCCTTATATAACGCCTTGATTGCTGTCAATGCCTTTGCTTTTCGCAGTGATGTGAGTATAATAAATTTAACTGTGAGTTCAACCACCACCAGCATATAATGGAACCCATGTTGTATCCTTGGGAGAGGTTGCTTTAAATCGACTGGGCCGAGTTGTCTCTGTTTCTTGGGAGCAGTTCCGTAGAGGCATTTCCGGGTTTCCGGAAGGCTTTTAACGCTGTACCACACAAGAAGCTTGTGGTGTAATTGCTTGTTTATGGAATATCCTCTCAGTTATGTGACTGGATTTGTGATTTCCTGTCAGAGACGTCACAGTTCGTAGTATGTGACAGAAAGTAATCGAGTAAAGCGGAAGTGATTCCTGGCGTTCCCCAAGGGAGTGTTATAGCCCCTTTGCTGTTCCTTATCTACATGACGATTTGGGAGACAATCTGAGCATCCGTCTTCGGTTGTTTGCGGATGACGCTGTCATTTATCGACATGTAAAGTCATCAGAAGATCAAAAGACTTTGCAAAACGATTTAGATAAGACATGTGTATGGTGCGAAAATTGACAATTGAATATAAATAACGGAAGGTGTGAGGGCGTCCACATGAATGCTAAAAGGAATCCGTTAAACTTCGGTTACACGATAAATAAGTCAAATCTAAAGGCCGTACATTCTACTAGATACCTAGGAATTATAATTACGAACAACTGAAATTGGAAAGAATACGTAGGAAATGTTGTGGGGAAAGCTAACCAAAGACTGCGTTTTATTCGCAGTACACTTACAAAATGTAACAGATCTACTAAAGAGACTACCTACACTATGCTTGTCCGTCCTCTTTTAGCAAACTGCTGCTCGGTGAGGAATCATAACCAGATAGGATTGACGGAGTACATCGAAAAAGTTCAAAGAAGGGCAGCACGTTTTGTATTATCGCGAAATATGGGAGAGAGTGTCACTGAAATTATACAGGATTTTGGGGTGGACATCATTAAAACAAAGGCGTTTCTCGTTGCAGCCGGATCTTCTCACAAAATTTCAATCACCAACTTTCTCCTCCGAATGCGAAAATATTTTACTGACGCCGACCTACTTAGGGAGAAACGATTACCTTCATAAGATAAGCAAAATCTGAGGTCACATGGAAAGACATAGGTGTTCATTTTTTCCGTGCGCTATACGAGATTGGAATAATACAGAATTGTGAAGGTGTTTCGATGAACCCTCTGCCAGACACTTAAATTACAGAGTATCCATATAGATGTAGATGTAGGGGTGCCTGACTCGCTCTGGTCGACGGTCTTGCCTTTTTGTGTTCGTTGAACATAGACAGAAACTTCCTGATCCATCTTCCAACGTTATTAATGATGATGAGGTCCCATACTCCAAGGAGCGTAGGGGGCGATGTGGGAGAACCGCACCGCCGTACTAGGCAAGGTCCTAGCGGAGGTGGTTTGCCATTGCCTTCCTCCGACCGTAGTGAGGAAGAATGATGATGATGGCCGGCCGAAGTGGCCGTGCGGTTAAAGGCGCTGCAGTCTGGAACCACAAGACCTCTACGGTCGCAGGTTCGAATCCTGCCTCGGGCATGGATGTTTGTGATGTACTTAGGTTAGTTAGGTTTAACTAGTTCTAAGTTCTAGGGGACTAATGACCTCAGAAGTTGAGTCTCATAGTGCTCAGAGCCATTTTTTTATGATGATGAACTTGATACAATAACACCCAGTCATCTCAAGGCAGGGAAAATCCCCAACCCCACCGGGAATCAAACCCGGGACCTCGTGAACGGGGAGCGAGAACGCTACCACAAGACCACGAGCTGCGGACAATGTTATTAAGATGACGTAGTATTTTGTAACTTGAGGATATTCTTATTTAGTCCAAAATGGCCATACGTTAGGTGGATGTACCAAATGGTATTATTTATTAGCTCCTCAGTTATAGAAATAACACACAGTGAATCGAGAAAGTTTCTCCAATAGAATAAGATTTCTTTTCTAAGAAAACCGAATTGCCTGATAGCTGCCTAGCTTATGTTCTTTCATTTCCTTTTTAGCTGCTCGTTTGCTATCTCCCTTGTAAAGATGGTTATGTATTTCTCAAGAACTACCTTTCTTAAGTAAAACAAGCTAAAATTATAGCACTCCTGGTATTCGTTTATTTCACACACCAATCCCATTGGTGACTGGGACACTGCATCCGCTATGACATTCGTTTCCCCTGGCATATAGGTGACTGAGAAATCAACTTCTTATAACTAGAATTACCCATTTAGTCAGTCTTCTGTGGGTCAGTTTTTCTGCCAGAAAGAACTCAAGGGTCTTGTGATAAGTGTTCTAGTCTTGCATCTGCAAGGGGAAATACCTGAAATTCTTGAAGCCCCATACAAGTATCAGTGATTCTCGTTAGCTACAAAGGAATTCTTTTCGCTCTTCATCAGGATACAGCTATCAATGTTGATGGTTTTGTGTTCGCACTTTCATTTATCCCGAATTCCTAAAAACTAATAAGTCTGAGCCCAGTCTTAGCACTGACAGTGACCATGTAAAAGTCTTTCGTTAAACTGAGGTGTGGCAGAATCGGTGCCCTCACCAGTGTGGTCTTTAATGACTCGGAACCTCCCGCAGCATTGCGTCCCACGCCATGGGTGTTAATTTTCCCGTATGTACACAAAGCCATCGTTTTTGTAGGTTGCTTATCTGTACGAAGCGCTTATAGAAATTAATGACACCTAGAAATCCACTCAGTCCTTTCCTGTTTCTTGGTGATGGGAGTTGCGCGATGGCCTCGATCTTATCCGAACATGGTCATATTCGTTCCACCATAATAATATCACTAAAGAATTGTATTTTGGTTGTAGCAAAACATGATTTTTCGATATTTGTGTGTACTACTTGATTATTTTAGTCAACGATCAGTGTATTATTCAGTTGATTTCTCCCATAATAATCGATCATTGATGTAACTTCTCATATGTTTTTTTAATGACTCATTAAGAATCCTAACAGACCCATGAATGGCATTTTTCTTCTTTAGAGCCAGCAACATATGTCGGTATATGACATGATTATTAGAAAGATGTACCAGAATAGCTGCTTATAATAACTAATATTTATTCACGACGGACTGTTTTGGCATTTATTTGCACTGTCAAGTACCTGCGAATACAATTTTGGTGAGAATATGTATAAATGTGAATGTCATTTATATTGAAGCGACTGTATTGTACTCACGTCTGCATTGATGTGACGTCCATATTATATCATTAGTGAACTTTCTTATAACAGTCACAGTTTTCGTGAGATGGTAAATGACGTAAACCTATTGAAATAACACATTAAGTATGCTTTGACAGTAGTTTCCATGGAAATGAGTCTGTCCTACTGCTGTTCCATTCCTGTCATTGTTCCTATTATTATCATAGATATGTGGAGGACTCTTGAAATTATATTAGTGATCTTTCTTTCTCTTCCTTGCACGGTGTTCGTTGAAAGCAAATTTCTGTTCAGTATCGACTGACCTTGCCTTGGCTGCAAGGTATATCTAAGAATTGGTTCTTTCTAACAGTACCATCAGGAAACTTCCCTGTGCTATTGCATCCATATGGTATTAAATCCTTGTGCATTATCATTTCATGTGTAACCCTGACTTGCACCACACAGGACCACTAATTTTTGAAGAAAGCATGTCTAAATTCGTAGTATGAGATAAAACTGGTTACTGTTCCCGTAATATTCTCCCGTGCTGCTCCTCTGACTCGCATGCTACCGAACGCTATCTTATGTGCATAAGGCGATGGCAGTAGTGATGACAGATTGAATTACACAATCAAGGTTTTGGGGTGAAACATATTCTCATTGTCTTCATAGTTCTGAAACAGTCTAAATGAGAGAAAGTGTTTAAAATGAAATTGTTCCTCCTTCCTTGTACATAACATAATGGTTGAACCTTACTGGCGTGAGTAGTGCTTTGGTAGCTCGGATGGTAGAGCACTTGCCCGCCTAAGGCAAAGGTCCCGAGTTCGAGTCTCGGTACGGCACACTGGTTTTATCTGTCTGCTAGTTCTGCAGGGTTCGCAGGAGAGCATCTGTAAAGTTTGGAAGGTAGGATAAGAGATACTGGCCGAAGTCAAGCTGTGAGGACGGGGCGTGAGTAGTGCTTGGGTAGCTCAGATGGTAGAGCATTTTCCCGCCAAAGGCAAAGGTCCCCAGTTCGAGTCTCGGTCCGGCACACTGTTTTTATCTGCCAGGAGTGAAAATCTCATTCTAGCAACATAATGGCTGTTTCACATGTTCCCGTTACTTCTTCATGTCGTGGTACACGGTCATGTGTTTCACTTGACCCTGTTTCCTCTAGTCCTAACGACAGATAAAAATTCTTTTGTAGTATTCTGTAAATTTTATGTGACTCATTGTGCCTTTCTGTTGCCATTCACTCTTCCTAACTTGTTCGTTATGAAATGCAAAGAGCAACTGTGCCTGATACGGGCTTAGTAATGTACACCCACTTTACGTATTTCTTCCTCTGTTACCTCACGGTTTTGAACTTGTAGTTGATTTGTAGCTTTATATATAACTGCTTTTCAGACTGTTCTTCGATGTTTCCAAGTCGCTCCTCTGTCTTATCTACTTGATTTTTGAAATTTTCATTGCATAATGCAACTTTGTTCAATCTTGTTGCAACTCTGTAAATTGGTTTAGTAGTTTTTCAACGTTTTCGATTCTAATAGACAATTTCTCCATCTCTTCCTGTAACTCCTTCTTTTATTTCTCTGTTTCAGTGATCGCCTCTTTATCTACTTTCTTGGCTCCTTGTGCTTCTTCAACGCTCGCCCTACCATTAACCTAGTCTTTTCTTCTACGTCTTTTGCTTCTTTCTTGTCTTTCTTTACTTAATTCTGTATTTCACCTGTACATTTCTACTTTTCTTTAACGTTCTTTCTTTTTTCATCCATCCTTTTCAATTCTTCCTTACCCATTATCGTTAAAAATAGTACTATTCCAAAATTCATCAAATGAATTCGCAATTGCCAATAAATTCTAACATCAAATGTAGAATGGAATGACGGCAGTGAAAAGTTGTGCCGGATCGCGACAAGAACGTCGATTTCCCGCCTATTTTGAGCGGTCTCGCAACCGTAACCATTCTTTTTACACTTAAAAGATAGAATAGATCTACTAAAGAGACCGTCCATCTATATATTTGTCCAACCATTTTTCGAGTATTTCTGCGTGGCTTTGGCTCCTTATCAGATAGGATTAATGGAGTACATCGAGAAAGTTCAAAGAAGAGCAGCATGTTTCGTATTATCGAGAAATAGAAGAGAGAGTATATCGGTCATCATACAGGATTTAGTGTGGACATCACTGAAACAATTGCGTTTCACGTTGCAGTGGGATCTCCTTTCGAAATTTCGGTCACACCCTTTCTCCTCCTAATGCGAAAACATTTTGCTGTCGCCGAGCTATATAGGGAGAGACGACCATCATAATAAATTAAGGGAAATCAAAGCTCGCACGAAAAGATACAGCTGTCATTTATTTCCGCGCCCTCCTCAGACTGAAACTTCCGGGCAGATTAAAACGGTGTGGCGGACGGAGACTCGAAAGCGGCATCTTTTCCTTTCGCGGGTATGTGCTGTACCACTTTTTTTTTTATTCAAACGGACCGGGACCCGAACCCGAGTATCCCGAAGAGTCAAGCAGTATATTGCTCCCTCCTACCAATATCTAGCGAAGAGACCATGGGGATAAAATCAGAGCCGGCAGCGGTGGCCGTGCGGTTCTGGCACTCCAGTCCGGAACCGCGGGACTGCTACGGTCGCAGGTTCGAATCCTGCCTCGGGCATGGGTGTGTGTGATGTCCTTAGGTTAGTTAGGTTTAAGTAGTTGTAAGTTCTAGGGGACTTATGACCTAAGATGTTGAGTCCCATAGTGCTCAGAGCCATTTGAACCATTTTTGATAAAATCAGAGAGATTAGAGCCCACACAAAAGCATACCGACAATCCTTCTTTCCACGAACAATACGAGACTGCAATAGATGGGAGAACCGATAGAGATACTCAAGGAACCCTCCGCCACACACCGTCAGGTGGCTTGCGGAGTATGGATGTAGATGTAGATGTAGATCCCACTTAACGCAAGCGGTCGCCTTACCATTCTTTTTCAGGTGAGGCTTGAACTCACAACCTCGGTATTTCTTTTTTGTTACTGCTTACCTTTTTTAATTGAAAAAATGGAGAGATGTTTTGTTTGCTTAATGGCAAAAATGATTACTGTATTTCTTCTGCCTCTTGTATACGGAAACGGAATTGTAAATTAAAAACAAGTGCATCGCCGGGGAATCGTACCCGGGCCGACTACCCCAAATAGTTAGCAAAACGATTCCGATATTGCGTTCTATTCGTTAAGACCTGGAACTCGTCGATCATGTATTGCCACAAATCGAGGACTTCCTCTTTGCTGTCGCGGTACATGTAGTGTATCGCTATTCCCTGTACCCAATTGACCGTATTCATCCGGGTCGCCGGGATATAGACGGCGTCGGGATGAAAGGGGTCCAGGGGCAAAATCGAAACATAGTAGTGGCGTAGGAGGAAAGCCAGTATCTGACGGATCAGTTTCCAGCACTAGAATGCGGGCCACAGATCAGTCTGTGTTCGTCCGTATCTACCGTCTCGCAGCGGGGGCACACTGGGTCGTCAGTTAAGTGAATTACATGTAGCCTTCACTGCGTCGGAAATTTCTCGTTAGTGACCACAAATTACGTCGACCGCACTAAAGTGGACAAAAAGAGCGTGTGAATGGCTCGCAAAACACGCGTCCAATCGACGGTGGGGTGGCGTCGTACAATGTCCTTAGCCGGATTCCAGCGTTGGAGTGTACTATAATAAATATTTGCTGTCGGATTCCGTGTCTCCAGTGTGACTACCAACATGTAGCTATGCTTTTCGAAAAACGCCTAACATGTGACAGGGAGGGCGATAAATGTCCAATTGGCACAGCGTGTGTGGGAACAACTCTGGTATCAGGATGCCAGGAAGATTGTCTATTGATGAAAGCGCCGTTCGTATTTCGTCACCAGTCCGTGCTAATAACATCACATCATCGGCGTATGCGCCACATCGAAAGGTCATGGAGCGGAGGTTGAGACTTTTCAAGCGTCACCGCAGTCGGTGAAGAGTTGGTTCGAGGGCAATGATGAATGACATGGCAGAAAGAGGCCAACCCTGTCGGACCAATCTGTTGACACTGACGGGAGCGGACCGATAGCCGTTTACCATAATCCTCGTGACCGCCGCATGGATCAAACGAAGCATTGCAGGTGTCGTCAAGCGCGGCATGTCGATGTGTTCCATAACAGCACGCTGAAAACCATGTTCGACGTGATAGAAAGCATGGTCAAAATCCAGCGCAACAAGAGCGCTGTGGAGACTGCATGTTTGCCAGCGCCACCACGTCTCTATATGTGCTCAAAGTCGTAAACACATTAACGTTGCCTCCGAGGCAGGTTTGATCAGTGTGAATGGCGCCATTACCGTAGAGTTGAGCCTCTGTCGGGGGATATGTGTCAACAGTTTGTAGTCGGTGTTTAGCATTGTTAGTAGTCGAAAATGAAGTGGGTCACAGCCTCCTCCAGGTTTGTCCACCGGAATCAAGAAGCCCTCAGTGAATTCAGATGGTACTTGAAAATCGAAGTTCAGGAGTTCCCTGTACTTCCTGACTCGCACTGGGCCAATAAGATCATAAAACCTTTTGTAAAATTCTAAGAGGGAGACCGTCTGGGCCTGGCGTTTTGTTGGGAACACCGCGCATCATATCCACTCGTAGTTCTTCCAAAGTCACCTCCATCTTGTGGGTTCCGAGAGACGGGTAGGTCGGATAGGACTTACCTGACCCCTACATCCACCTCGTAGAGAAGTGTGAACGCTAGGACGATGTTCATTTGCGTTTTAGCTCGTCGTCCATCCTCCGTCTCGACCTTCGTAATGACCTACCTCTTGCGTCTTCTCCTATCTTGAATGGTATGGTGGAGGTCGTTCTCCATTATCATCATCAGTTGTCCTCGCCCGCATCAGCTCACCCACGAGACGTACGGCGGTGATACGTAGTAATTGTGCCTTGACGTAGTGTTCGGCCGATTGTCGTTCCAGCGACGGCGGTTGCACAGCCAGTTCGCGGAGCACATTGTAGTATAAATGAGTGGTCGCGGTGTACCAGCGCGCTCTATCTCGTCTTTAGCTGCCTAATGTTCGGCACAAGACGAGTTTGACACACCGAAACCACCACTGAAGTATGGAACCGTAGGCGGGTAATCGCCGGTGGCATCTGCTCCATGTGGACTCAACTTTGCCTCTTGCAATTTACCTAATCATGAAAGGCCATATTAAGGCGCCACGGACCTCTACTTGGTCGGACGCATTGTCGGGGGATGGTGAGAGTATACACATACGGTAGGTGGTCCGTGAACACTGCTGGCCACATCTCAGTGTCGAGAATTGCCTATCGCAGGCCACGTTTGACGTAAACTCGATCCAAACGGCTCGCAGAATGACTAGTAAAGTAGGTGGATGCCTTTTGGTCGCCGTGTTGTATGGCCCATGTGTCCGACGAAGCTAAGTCCTTTACAAGCGCCAGAAGTGCTGGGCAGGTGGTGTAGTGCGGCATCTGGTCGGATAGTCTGAGCACACAATTTAATTCTTCGCCTTCTACCCTGGAAGAACATTGTTATGTCTTCGGCAAAAAAGGTGCGGCGTTCTCTCCTTCTACCAGCGCCGGAAGGAGCATACAGGTTCACCAGACGAACTGTACCAACCGTGGTTGCAACCCCTCGGGCCGACGGTAATCCCTTCCCTCAGCAGAATAGCCGTATTTCCTCCACCCATATGTTAAGGCATAGCGTAGGCGTAATATCCGGAGGTATTGGTACAGAGTCCTGATCGGAATTCTTGAAGAAAAACAACATCCAGATCCACAGCTGGTAACGTATCTTGTTGCATACGGTTTTGAGAGCTTGAGAACAGAAGTAACGTCGTTGACACTGATCTTGTGAAGCTGGTATTTCTGTTCCATCAGGTCGGGGGGGGGGGGGCTGTTCTTGGTGTTACAGGTTGGTAGTAGTCGCGGTGTGGAGCGTCTTCACTCCGTAGAAATAGGATGCGACGGTTGTGGGTCATGCCGGCCGAGGCGTCTGTCACCGTCAATGCAGATGCAGCCAACGGCATCGATGTATCGTCAGGGTCCTGAAACGCATCCTGCATCTCAATCTCCTGCACACAGTCAACCAGGGAGGTCGATACCCTGGATCTCGAGAGGCAGACATAGTCGTAGGTGCATCCCTGGGGGCGGGGCTTCTGTGATCACCCGCATCCCCACAGTGACGGACCCACCGGTAGTGAAAGAAGACATCGAACCGTTTGGCACGTTAGTATCGGTCGTGTCGGATCGATTTATCGGCTCTGGCACCTCATTATCCATCGTTGTTGCCTCGGGCCGTTCTACTGCGTATCGTTACGCGCCGGCGCTTTGGCGATTTTATTTACGCTGTCTCGCCTCTGTGACCGGCGTAGAGAGGGAGTGTACGCGGTAGTTTGTTCTTCAACTTCCACCGCACCGTCAGCTTGTCGTTGTAGCGGTTCGCCTGGGCTCGACGAGAGGACAACAGAGGTATCGTCGCAGGAAGACGCTGGTTATCCTCAGGAACTGTTGCAGGGGCCTCCAAGGCTTGCAACAATATAGAAGGATCGTCATAGACAGCTGGCGTCTCCCGTCTTGCCGCCGCAACATACGTAATCAGCATAGAGGTCGCTATAAACGGTCGAATATGACCGGCTGAGGAAGTCTGCACGAGACGGCGTTCAAGGCATTTGATACGCACGTTTCCTGCCTGTCCACATCCGGAGTAGATCCTCGGCTGACTGTAGTAAACAGTTATCGCCCGGCAACCAGCGATCGTATCGTGAGATACGAAGGTATATGGCGGTGCAATTCAATACGGACCTGTCGCACCGCCTTAAGAACAGGGTAAGTTACGAAGGTCTTTCGTTTTTCGGCCGTATGGCAGAGGGCTGTGTCATAGGGTCGAAGAACAAGGACGACCAAATCCGCTGGAACTTCAAATTGTAGCTCAAACACGCGAACATATTTTATTCCCAGTCCAGCACGATCAAGCTTTACCACACCCACGTTTCCGTCAGAGTGGCATAACCTATAACCTTCTGTCGAGCGTCTGAGAAGTTTGTTACAGACCTCATCGTCAGTGAACTTACGATATACAACGCTGGAGACGATAGATAAGTGGATACCTAACAGCTCTTTCGGGTCAACATGTACCACGTCTCGTAAAAATCTCTCTACTTCGTGGACCTTGGGTCTAGAGAACGTAGCGTCAAACAGCAGCTTGATCGAGACTTTCTGACATGAAACAGCCACTGGATGTCAGTAACGTAACTATAGCACACAACACTAGCGTAGTGGTGCGATAAACAACAAAAACACATGGAGTGGCCTGGACGTACCGCACCGCTCCACAGCCGAAGGACGACTAGACCATTTCGCTATCCGTGCAAGACCCACGATAGACCCAGACCTCCATATATCGTCAACCATGCCTCTACGAGCTGTACTCGTACATCCATTATGTATATTCTCCTACAGGTCAGACGTTGTTCTTGAAATTCGCTTGCCCGGTAATGGTCGATAAATACGATATTGCTGTGCCTGTGTTTATGTCATTACGATGCAAAGCTCCTTTTGACATGCACACATTACCAAAGGAACTTTGTATCATAATCAGAATAACAGAGGCACCGCAATATCTTATTCCAAAATTATCTTGTGTATTTACTGTTTGTCTACCTCCAGGTCTTTGAACTCATTTGCGTGTCTCTTCTCACTAGCGTGTGAGGTCTATCGTTATCTTCTAATTCTTAATTTCGAACTGGTATTATAGCTTGGACATGTAGTGAAGCGACCTTGTCCTCCTCCTCATTCCTACTGCCTTACACATTATTTAATTCATAACTGCATGCTGTCTAACCGACTTACATCATTATCGCTAACAGCCAGATTTGACTGTCCCTTGGGGAAGAGCAACTGTTCCTGTTCTCAGTCACGGTCTACCCCGTTTTCACTTTTCTCTATGATACTTATAGTTTCTTCCTTTGCCTGCCTTTCTTCTCTTTATGCCTTACTCCTCGTTATCATTCAAATTAAATACTCTACCCTAGAGGTAACAAGGAAAAGAAGTTTTTTTACAGCTAACCTCTCAATCCATTATATCCTGCTCGAGTTCTATGTGTATATGTAAACATAACCCTTACAAAATTTTTGACACTGGTGTAACAGCAGAGGCAACCAAACAAAAGTGGAACAGAATCAACGAAAACCTAAAGCTGAAAATATGCCAGATCTGAAAACAACGCTCACTACAATTGTTCCTGCGTAACGTCAAGTGCCGGCACGACGATGATGAACGGAAGAGCAGAGGTGGCTGTGAGATGATGTCAGCCAATAGTACGCTAACTGACCTCTCTCTAGGACGACACTGAGACAGGAGTGGCATATAGGCCAAGAGAATACAAGCGCCGCTTCGCCTAGCCGCGGCCCGGGTTGAAGTCGAACCGACCTACGAAGGTTACAACAGTGACTTAGAAACTGTATTGGTTCACTTGTATTACGAATTATATATACTGAAGAGCTTGTTTACATTTGTCTGTTGCCCCTTGCTTGCGGCACGTCTACATCTCACAAAGTTAAGGCAGCTTTCCTAGGCACCCTATATTACACGAGTGTGCAAAACACAACAATATCTTCGGCATAATATGAGCAGAGTTAAGACACAATGCCTGGCTGCCATGAAGTTCGACGCTACGATTAGCACCGCTGATGACTTAAACATTTGATATCATTCGGCTTCTCAATTTGAGATCATGCAGCCTGCCGAGCTCCAATCTGTTCAGCTCCAAGCCCCGCGATGAAGTCTTTCCCTTTTTAAGTCTATAGAAAAATGCGGATGGGGAAACTGAAAGCCAGAAGCAACTGCGTGATGCATATCTCATGGATTACAACAACAACACGGCAGTCTACCCATTCTCGGAAGAGGAGGTGGCTGTACAAACAAAATCCCTTAAAAGAGGGAAAGCTCCAGGACCAGACGGCATTGTGGCTGAGGTAGTGCAATTTCTGGCACCCCAGTTAGTCGCGCCGCTAACTCACCTATTCAACGAGTGCCTCCGACAAAGAAGGTTTCCCAAGAAGTGGAAAACCGCGAACGTAATAATAATTAAAAAAGGACCGGAGAAAGATCCAACTGAAGTCAAATCTTACAGGCCAATCTGTCTATTGGACCTATTTGGGAAGCTCTTGGAGAAACTGCTGGCTGACAGATTGACGGCTCACCGGATACTGTGGGGGATGAGCAGCAGGCAGTTCGGCTTCAGGCCGGGGCGGTCGGCATCTGATGCCATCGCTCTGGCGGCTGAGGTCTGCGGCTCGACCACGCATAAGTATGTCGTCGGCATCAAGGTGGATATCAGTGGCGCCTTTGACAACCTGTGGTGACCTTCGCTCTTCTTCTGTTTACGGGAGAAAGAGTGTCCAGGGCCGCTATATGAGTGTCTGAGGAGCTATTGTAAGGATAGGGAGGTTTGGCTATCATCCCCTAGCGGGAGAATTGGAAAAGTAATCACTAAGGGGTGTCCCCAAGGCTCTGTATTGGGGCCCCTGTTCTGGGACATGCACATGGAACCCTTATTAGACGAATTGCAACAAAGTGAAGAAGTGCTAGAGGTGATAGCCTACGCAGATGACCTCCTCCTGCTGGTCGGCGGTCGTAGCCGAGAGGACATAGAGCCAAAAATCGAAAGGGCCATTGAAAAACTGCACCAATGGTGCCTTAAAACGAAAATGAAAGTATCCCCTACTAAATCTACTTATTTACTACTAAAAGGTCAGCTTATTAGAAAACCCACTGTGAGAATCGATGGCTCACCAGTTCTTCGGCGACGTGAGGCGCGATATCTGGGAGTCATAATTGACGAGAGATGGAACTTTGGAAAACACATAGAAACCGTAACACAGAAAGCCTTACAGTTACTAAATAATCTCATTTCCATCGGACATAAACGATTTCATCTCCCCCCTCATCTCATCAAACTTTATCATAATAGCATCCTGACATCAGTAGTGGGTTACGGCTCGGGAGTCTGGGCGCACAGGCTCACGCGGGTCGTGCCCGCCATGATAGTGAGAAGAGTCCAAAGAAATATGATACTAAGATCAGTAGGGGCCTACAGGACATCACCAGGGGGAGCTCTGTTAGTCATAATGGGGCTCTGCCCGCTAGATATTAAAATACGAGAACAAGCGGCATGGTATTGGGCAAAAAAAGTGGACGGGGAAAAAATAACAGATATCATGGGTGTGAGAGTAAAGGATAAGAGGGAGATAAGAAACAGAGGGGAGGAACTGTGGCAGAGGAACTGGGAGGAAGATGAAACGGGAAGAAGAACATTCCAGTTTTTACCTGATGTTAAAGAACGTGGGACTATGAAATATTTTGAACCCACACGAGGACTCATCCACTTTCTCACTGGTCATGGACCCTATCCGACATACTTATGTCGGTTTGGGAAAAGGGCAACCCCCGAGTGCGACTGTGGCGCAGTGGAAGGAACTCCCGAACATGTGGTTTTCGAGTGCCCTCTCTTCAACGACGTGGCGACAACACATAGAGACAGACTTCCACACAACGAGACATACAACCTTCTAAGACAGGAAGACACTTTCCATACCCTGAATGCTCTGGCAGAAGAAGTCTTAATAGAATACTCGAGGGATCAAGAGTAAATACCAAATTCTTCAACCAACCGATTAAGACCTGATCCCAATCCCATACCGCCTGTGCGTGGAATGGCCGACTTCCATCAGTTGGAAACCGCCACGTACGGGATTAGGGGGATGGGATCAATCACACCGATCATGACAAGCACCAACTATGACGTAGGTTAAGTTAGTAGAGTAGGACTTAGATTAGAATACTAACATAGGAAACTGCAGCGATTACTAACCTTGGGCGGCCCAGTGCCAGGGGCACGCTCCTCGGTGTTAGCTCGAGGAGCCTGGCCACTCCAAGTAGGTTTGTACTTACTGGCACACCTGTGACGCTGCAGTTAGTAGTCAATTCTAGGTTAGAAATAGGTAAAATTAAACTGCCCATTGCTACCGTAGGAAATTAACACCAGCTTAGGAACTTAAAAAGTAGTAGTTCAATAATATAAATTGTAGGTAAATTAAAGTGCCCATTGTTACTGTAGGAATTCTACACCAGATTAGGAACTTAAAAAGTAACTCACTAACACAAATTGTAATATTAGCTGCAAAAAACTTAGACTTATGTAACAATTATGGCCCACTAATCATGTTAGGAAGTGGGCTAAATATGTATAATTAATATTGTTGTTAATAAATAATTTTTTTTTAAAAACGCGAAAAAAGACCATAGGTCAAAAGTTCATGTGAGGTGTTACGTGGGTTAATGATGTCAGATTCGCTCCAGATTTCACCGTACTTCGGCCCAATTGCGTAAGCTATAGGCAGAGCTCTCTATAAGTAGCATCATCGACAGGATCGACTGCAGACCTTTGATACAGAGCTGAGTGGAGGGCCTGAATCAGAGTTCCAGATGGTTCTATGGTCTTGTAGGCTGCAGGCTCATTCCTCGGATGTTAAGTCCCATAGTGCTGAGAGCCATTTGAACCATTTGAACTTGTGCCCTAGAGTGGTTTGTTTCCAGGTTCCGCTTAATATGTCACAGATCCAATACAAACAGGAAATGGTTACAGGGGTAGCGGTGGCTGTATGGAGGTGTCTGGGTGGTTGTTTAGGTTAGAGATCTCGGGACACAGCAGAAAGGGCGGCAATCTAAAAGGCTACTGGGTAAAAACAACAAGGCAGACGTAGCAGCCATAAGGATTCTAGTTGTAAATTGTCGCAGGTGTGATGGGAAAGAACCATTGCTCCAATTGCTAATAGAAACCACTGAAGCTGAAAATGTTATAGGTACAGAAAGCCGGATAAATCCGGAAATAAGTTCCGCCAAAATTTTTACACAGGACGTAATTGTGTTCAGAAAGGACAGATTAAATATGGTGGATGGTGAGATATTTATTACTGTCAGAACTATTTAACCTCGTAGTGAAACTGAAGTAGATAGTTCCTGTGAGTGAGTATAGGCACAATTTATACTTGACAACCAAAATATGCTACTAATTGGTTTCTTTTACAGAACTCAGATGATAGCGATACTGAAAGGTTCACAGGAAACTTGATTTTCACTACGAATAGGTGCCCCATTCATACAATTATAGTTATTTTGAACTGTTGGTTCAGGAGCCAACTCGAAATTTAAATGGTTGCGAAAAGATACTTGACCTCTTTGCAAAAAATAATCGTGAGCAAGTACAGAGTATCGTAACAGATACAGGGATTAGTGACCACAAGATATCGAGACTAAATAGCGTTTCATCCAAACCCACCAAAAATAAAGCCAAAATGCGTCTACTTAAGAAGCAGATAAAAATTCACTTTACAGCTTCCTAACAGACAGTCGCCACACCTAAGAGACAGTCTGCAGAAGATGTGGTTTAAATTCAAAGAAGCAGTGTCGGCAGCAGTTCAGAGACATACAGCAAATAAATTAATAAGAGATGGTACTGATCCCGTATGGTACACAAAACAAGTTAGAACACTGTTGCAAAAATGGTTCAAATGGCTCTGAGCACTATGGAACTTAACTTCTAAGGTCATCAGTGCCCTAGAACTTAGAACTACTTAAACCTAACTAACCTAAGGACATCACACACATCCATGCCCGAGGCAGGATTCGAACCTGCGACCATAGCGGCCGCGCGGTTCCAGATTGTAGCGCCTACAACCGCTCGGCCACTCCGGCCGGCAACACTGTTGCAGATGCGACGAAAAAACATGTTAATATAAAAGACCACAAAATCCCCAAGATTGTGGCAATTTTACAGAAGCTCGAAATTTAACACAATCCTCAATTCGAGATGCTTTTAATAGCTTTCACAACGAAACTCTGTTCTAACAGAAAACCCAAAGAGGTTCATATCGTATGTAAAGTACACCAGTGGCAAGATCTAGTAAATACCTTCACTGTATTACAGTAGTGGTAACGTTAACTGATGAAACTACTGCTAGAGTTGAGTTACTAAACACTGTTTCCCGAAATTCCTACACCAAAGAAGACGATGTAAGTATTGAGGGAATTCAAATGAGGAACAACTGCGAACGTAAGTAACTTAGATGTAAACATCAGCTGTGTAGTGTAGCAGCAAGGCATCTGGTTCTGATTGTATACCAGGTGGTTTTCTTTTACAGTATGCTGAAACAATAGCTCCATACTTGGGACTCATATATAACCTCTCGCTCGTAGAAAGATCTGCATCTGAAAACTAGTAGGTTGCACAGTTCATACCAATATTTGAAAAAGGAAATAGAAGTAACCTGTTGAATTACAGATCCATATCACTAACGTCGATCAGCAACAGGAGTTTGGGAAATATGTATTGTGTTCCAACATCACGAATTACGATTTATTGACAGTTAGTCCACACGGATGCAGAAAATATCTGTCCTGTGGAACACAACTAGCTCATTATTATCACGAAGTAATGAGCGTTATCAACAAGGGATGTCAAATTGATACCATATTTTTTGATTTCCTGAAGGCTTTTGACAGTGTTCCTCACAAGTGACTTCTAATTAAATTGTGTGCCTACGGAGTAACGCCTCAGTTATGCGAATGGATTCGTGATTTCCTGTCGGAAAGGTCACAGTTCACAGTAAAACAGAGTTATATCTGGCGTTCCCCAAGGAAGTGTCATAGACCTTCCGCTGTTCGTGATCTATATAAACGATTTAGGAGACGATCTGAGAAGCCCTGTTAGATAGTTTGCAGATAATACTGTAATTTACCATCTTGTGAAGTCTTTCGGACGATCAAAAAATTGAAAAGTTTCCCACCGACCTGTTTGGCGCTCTCCGTTCGTTTTCCCTTTCGTTTCGTCGTGTCCACGAAATACACCGTGCCTTACGATGGCGAATAAAGTTCGCTTCGTTCCGGACACGCGTCCATTGTTCTCCCGCGGTCACGCGATCGGCAGACACGCTCGCTACTGAGGAGCGTATACACTCCAGGACAGCGTCCGAGCGGAACTACAGTGCAACACCATTACCGCGATCGCCAGCTAATAGACACTGCAATCGAATTTCACTTTTGTCACTTGTTTATTTACTCACCTGTGCGGAATAAGTGCACTTAGGACAAACGGCTAATTTATCAATTCCCATCATCACAGGCTCCTTCCTTAACATAGTGCGTAGGTGCGAAGCTGTGTCAATGAAATTATCAACGGAAACTGAAATTCGCCTTACAAATTACGATCACGTTGTGCTGTGATATCTACTTAACGATATGCCGTCAATCAGGGCTACGTGCCTGCCTTGTTGCACATGCTTCGACCGATACGGCTACGATAGCGGTGTACATTCTCCACCTTTCTTGCGTTCTAAGCATTTAGCGATTTTCAACTTTTTTTTAAACTTTGCAATGTGTCTTATCAACTAAAATTTTGACAGTTTGTTTTTTGGTGTATTCTTCCACTATAAAAACTTTCAGGTCTGGTTTCAACATGTCGGATTGAACCATTCGCTTGTTGAACCCTCGTTATTACCGAATATTCGACACTAGAAACGGAACATGGCAAACAAACGTAGTAACTACCTCGCACACAGGAGATCGGTAGAAATGCTAACATGAAAAACGTGTAATGAAATGGTTGCCTGAAACTGAGCAGTAAAGTATGTAACGACGGGAAGAACATATTCTGGAAACAACAAATGAGGTAACTCAAGTAAATCAAATGCACGGCTCTGCATTGACTACGACGATCGCTTCGTTATAATGGGGTTAGAAAACCACAAGTCGTGGTTAAGCTATAGACTGGGAGAGCATAATTTAAAACGGGCTGCTCCCACGCTGTAACTGAAAACGAGCTTACTGTTGTCTGGTCACTAACATCTCTCCTCACTCTGCTGCCAATACTTACCAACTATGAGAGGTGAAATGACGAGCTGCGGTTTCAGCAAGTGCAAATCGCATCTTCTCCGCAAATGCAACCACGTCCTGCCCATATCATGAATTTCTCGCCTCGGCCACTGACCAACCGAAGACAATTGCTACGGCTTTGTCCGGACCAACTATACCGTTCTGCTTGACGCTCTCAGAAAACTATACTGATTCACATCCCGGACGTGAATACCTTTCAGCTACGCATCGCGACTGAGAGTACTTTAAAAACGACGACCTTCCAAGCTCCCTGTGACACGACACCTAAAAATTACTGAGAGCCCAGTCAGACAGAATGTTCAGAATGCCACCAATGGCAGATGGCGTAATAAACATTTTCCTCTCCCTTCAGAAAATTAATTTTATTACCTGAGACAATAGTTCAAACAAATCTCTTTTTAATAATCTCCAAATATCAACGCCAGGGTAATGGTAGTGAAATTCCTGATTTGTCGTGATGCGGGAGAGGGCATTCCTTGTTTCCTGTAAGACCCTGTGTACACTCCAAACACCTGCCTAAAATTTCGAGAAGCAGCCACTTTGTTCTTCGGGTGAGCCCCAAAACGAGATGAAGTTCCTAACTGGCCTCACCGGCACGCAATTGTCGTCCTACAGCCTGTAAAAAATGTTATCTACAGCTGGCGCAGTTGCCAGGAATCACAGGACACAGTCTGCGCTTGGAAAAGTGGCGCCGCATCCGGTATTGTGGCCCCCTGGCATTGCATGCAGATGGTGACCGACGGAGGGTAACTGAAGACCTTACCCCCGATCTTGTTGGCGACTCGTTTATATGATTAGACACGTATGCCACAGAACCACTATACTCTGCTCTCCAGGATCACTTCGCCGCCAGAAGCTGGCTGAGGGCTGCATCATGCTTCACAAAACTGACTAGCCAGCCCCAAGTGCAGATCAATGGGCAGTTAATGGAAAGTATTTTGTAATACGGAAATTGTAACTTCCACAGTCCTCATGTACACTAATTAGCCAAAACATTACGACCATTCATCGTTTAAGATTTCCAGGCTATTAGGCCGTGGTCGATGTATAAAACTTTCACCTAAAGTTTCCTCTCCGACTGCGGGAGATATCTTCAGAGGTAAAATGGCGAACTCCAACCAGAACTAGAGGGAGCACCGAATATGTAGGCAATGTAGACGGCACCACAGTCAGTCACATGACGTCGGCAACGAGATTATCGCTGGTAATGGTAACATTCTTGATTGAAAGTGATCGATCGTCTTTCTTACGTTGCAAGTTTGATATCCAAATTTTAACACTGCCCTCTTTTCTGTTAAAATTATTAAGGTGTTTATAAATCTCAACAGCCTCTCTATATATACGTTCCTGATACTGCTATGTTTGCGATATGGCACTCGTCCCAATGAATTTTATTTTATGATCACCCTCTTGGTAAAGATGATCCGCTAAGGCCGCTTTATCCGTGTGTCCCAGGCGACAATTCCTCTTGTGTTCAACGAGACGGGTTTTAACACTTCGCCGGCCTTTTTTGGCCGAGCGGTTCTAGGCGCTTCAGTCCGGAACCGCTCTTCTGCAACGGTGGCAGGTTCTAATCCTGCCTCGGGCATGGATGTGTGTGATGTCCTTAGGTTAGTTAGGTTTAAGTCGTTCTAAGCCTAGGGGACTGGTGACCTCAGATGTTAAGTCCCATACTGCTCAGAACCATTTGAACCATTTAACACTTCTTTTTGTCGTGCCAATACAAACCAATCCACAACTACAAGGAATTTTATACACATCCGGTGTGGCCAAAGGATGTCGTATAAGTTTTGCCTATCTTAAAGATTCTTTTATCTTCCTGGTTGGTCTGAATGTAATTTCCATTCCGTACTTCGTCAACATTTTCCCCGTACTGATGAAAGGTAGGAAAACTTTCCCTCTAAGCTCAGTTTTACGCTCCCATAATAGGTCGACAGACGTCGTTAGCGCTGCTGGCCAAATACTCGTTGGCTTTATAATACTTACAGTTATTTTTGTTAGCATGTGCCGAGCAGGACTCGGAACAACTTGTGTCGCACACCGCGTGACGTCTCTTTCCCCCTCACAGAATCAGCGCCACCAGACCCATCAGCTTCACGCTGTGTAAACCTCGTAGGAGGAGGAAGCCGCCCTCCACTCGTACCGCTTCGACGGGCTGGCCTAATTCAGCTTCGCTTTCGTCTGGACAGCTGGCCCTCCAGCGCCCTGGGAGCGCCCTGCTGTGCGAGGCCAATCGCTCCACTGACCGGCCGCCCATCATGTCGAGCCCCCCTGTACCTACCATCTTAATGTGTTTCATCTGCACGTAGCTCGTGACAAACCTTAACCTGGTAACAGTACATAGAAGATAACGAATAAAAGCTGGTTAAAACATGCTAAATAATCCCACACTTCTTGATCTTACAGGAGGTAACAATCAGCAGTATTTTTATAGCACTTACAAATTCATAAAATCAGATACGAATAATTAGGTGCGGCTTTTAACCTTAAATACACTTGCCCAAGTAACGATTTAGAAAGAATAAAAATGGAAACCTTTCGGCATAGTTCTGACATGTTTTTAGGGATTCTGCAGAAGACCTTGTAACAGGACACACATAACCAACAACAATCAGCTTTTAAACAGTGATGCACAGCAGGTTCTGCTACACTAATTATTTGTAAACCTTCTATAGAAAACACTGAAGACTAGCCGGCCGGTGTGGCCGTGCGGTCTAGGCGCTTCAGTCTGGAACCGCGTGACCGCTCCGGTCGCAGTTTCGAATCCTGCCTCGGGCATGGATGTGTGTGATGTTCTTAGGTTAGTTAGGTTTAAGTAGTTCTAAGTTCTAGGGGACTGATGACCTTAGAAGTTAAGTCCCATAGTGCTCAGAGCCATTTCTTGAACCACTTAAGACTACTTTATTCCACAACAAGCACAAATGTAAACATGATTTTGCCATACTTTCATTTTAATCCTTACTGTTGTGAATTGGCAGGAGCCAATTCACGGGGTTTGCAGGAAGCCGAAAGGCACGCGTTTAAGCTCACGCAGGCTGGCGTGAGGTCTGGAAAATGACAAGGAATTATAGTAGCCAAAAATAGTACATAGCTTCTGGAATACTTAACTTTAATCCATAATTGGAGAACATCGCTCTTGATGATACATAATTACAATCTCAATATAAACTGGTAATGGTGCCTTGCTAGGTCGTAGCAAATGATGTAGCTGAAGGCTATGCTAACTATCGTCTCGGCAAATGAGAGCGTATTTGTCAGTGAACCATTGCTCGCTAAGTTGGCTGTACAACTGGGGCGAGTGCTAGGACGTCTCTCTAGACCTGCCGTGTGGCGGCGCTCGGTCTCCAATCACTGACAGTGGCGACACGCGGGTCCGACGTATACTAGCGGACCGCGGCCGATTTAAAGGATACCACCTAGCAAGTGTGGTGTCTGGTGGTGACACCACACTTACCATCCGTCCACGCCATTTACTATCCCTTACTTCTATTGACATAGGACATACCTAATTTAGCCGGCCGCGGTGGCTGTGCGTTTCTAGGCGCGACAGTCGGGAGCCACGCTGCTACTACGGTCGCAGGTTCGAATCCTGCCTCGGGCATGGGTGTGTGTGATGTCCTTAGGTTAGTTAGGTTTAAGTAGTTCTAAGTTCTAGGGGACTGATGACCACAGCAGTTGAGTCCCATAGTGCTCAGAGCCATTTGAACCATTTGAACCATACCGAATTTATGTGAAGACTGAATTATTTCAGTTTGCCTTCTGCTGATACTGTGCTTCCGTTCCCACGGCTGTTAGCAGTTTGTCCGTCCTCCTTCTTCAACCTTGTTATCCTCACAAATTTTCATCAACCAACAGAACAAAAAATATTTCGTTAGACAATTCGCTACATAACACTCACTCCATCTTCATTTATGGCTGCTGGATGTCACACTCGTTAGTATGGCCCACTTATTTCTTTACTGATACTACTTCCACACGAACATACTGCAGGTAACAGTACTGCTACTCATTCTCTTCTTGCTCCTAAGGCTAAAGCAAAAAACAAAAATAAAATAAAACATCATCATCTGTTACACAGTGTCCTGATGTACTCTCGGCGTGGGCTAATAAATCCTCATAATGGACCCAAACGCTCGCTTGTCAGGGAATAACCCTCATCACTCTCTTCTCCCATATAACACACCGATTCTATTACACGAAGAGCATCGCTAGACGAAACTGAAGCATCTACAATTCCAACGTGCCAACAAAGACCATAATCTGAATTTTAATAGGCAACAAACGCTCATCTCTTATACAGTTTTTTAATAAACATTCTAGCTCTTAGCCTATTCCAAGAACTCCTCACTATAGCTATGACTTTCACAGATGAAGTGGTCTGCAACTAGCGGGAATTAGCTAATAACTCAACTCGATTTCACATTTACCAACCACCAGGACATGACTTAATTCCCTGAAGGACGGAACTGCGGGACAAAAATCTTCTTGCTCTTTTGGTAGACAAGAGATTGAAGACGACCAGACATCACACTCATAATTCAGAATCCTACGTGACCAACAGAACGTTCACACATTATATCCTATGGAAAACTCAACATTTACCAGAAACTGTGAACTGAAGAGCAGAGCCTATCTCATAGTGAAATCAGTTTGTCCCTAGTTTGGAGGTAATTTCTAATAATAATAATAATAATAATAGTAAAAGAATATACTCAGAGGCTAAATATGGCACGTACAGGGACCCGCCCTTTTTTAGCACAGATTCAAAAAATTTCACAGGGCTTTGACCTCTGGGTCTCTTGGAATCACCACTCACGGTAATCTCTAATAGGAAAACTCTCTTTGAACTCTTTAAACCAGGTCTTGATATGCAAAGTGTATCCACTGTCTTTGATCAACTAAAACGTCTGTACAAAAAAGTTCTGCTTGTGGCCGACTTTCACTGATTTAGATGACATTGTTTGTATGCTGGTGCTCATTTCGTAGTAGTTGTTGTTGTTGTGGTCGTCAGTCTGAAGACTGGTTTCATGCAGTTCTCCATGCTTCTGTATCCCATGCAACCCTCTTCATCTGTGAAGAACTATTGCTACTTACATACTTCTGAATCTGCCCACTGTATTCATCTCTTCGTCTCCCATTACGATTCTTACCCCCTAACACTTCCCTTCAACACTAAATCTGTGATCCCTTGATGTCTCAGAATGTGTCCTGTCAACTGATCCCTTCTTTTAGTTACTCTATGACAAGAGTTTCTTGTCTCCTCCATGGTACTGAGTATGCCTTCATCAGTTACACTATCTACCCATCTAATCTGCAACCTCCATTTGCACCACTACATTTTAAAACCTCAATTCTCTTCTTCTATAAAGGTATTTTGTGCATGTTTCACTTCAATTCATTGATACACGACAGACAAATACCTTCAGAATATATCTTTTCACACTTAAATCTATATCCGATGTTAATAAATTTCTCTTCTTGCCACTGCCAGTTTACATTTGACGTACTGTCTACTTCAGCCATCTTTCGTTACTTTGCTGTCCAAGTAACAAAACTTATCTACTTTTAGCGCCTCGTTTCCACCAGTGGTCGGCCATCTCTTACATCACGCAGCGTTCCACACATACAGTATGTTTCTTACAACACAGTTACCTAAGAAATAAGAATTTTAATTTGACAAATAGTATTAAAATGATTTGAGCATCTATAGTGACAATGTGATTAAATAATACTGATTGAGAACTAGTAAAGTTAAAACTGCTACCAGTTGCACGACTACTGTTCCAGCTGCTGCCACTAATAGTGATGATAGTAATAATAATAATAAAAATAATAATAATAATAGTAGTAGTAGTAGAAGCAGTAGTAGTAGTAGTGGTAGTAATAATAAAAATAATAATGATAGTGGCAGATGTAGAAAGAATTTATAGCTGTACAAAACATATTTTTTCTGGTATAGCGAGTTTTCAGGAAAGGAGATTTAAGGAGACTGCACCAACTAAGAATACTGGGAGATGAGGAAGATCTGGTCGGAAAGAAGGTGTTTCCAATACTGTTTAAGATATTTATCGACGTTTCCCACAGGAATTATGCTGTATAATTCATTTGCATCAGACATACATCCAAACATGTAACTGCAAAGTACTACGTTTATTACTTGGTACATCAAAATTTCTCTTGGACTCTGCGTATGTTGCACACTAAAAAGCCTTCGTTTGATATTATATATAAATTTACTGACCACTGTAGTACCATGTGAACACACTTTGGTTTCCTGCTTAAGTCTAGAGGAATTAGTCATATGGATTCGTATGTTTACGTAAACCTCATGAGGGAGTTTAGTAATTTTGTAGCATAATTTTGTCCATTGAGTGAACAGTGGCAAGTGTAGATGCTCTTTCTCTTCGTTAACATCATAGGTTCTTGACTGACCACCTTCGCTTTTGTTTTCTTGCTTAATATCAATATCAATTCGTATTTTGCATTTATTACTATCTATGCACCAGGATGAACTTTTTATTTTGTGAACAAACGTATGTAGCTGCGTATATGCCTGAATTATAAAAGCTTATTATCAAACCGTGATTGAATCGCGAATATTTATGATTCGTGGGAAATGCTCTAGCCAACAGGTCCCCACACGCGAAGAACGACCACCATTCATATTTATATTTCTGCTTCAACCATAATACTACTATCCAAAGTCTACGCCGGCCGCTGTGGCCGTGAGTTTCTAGGTGCTTCAGTCCGGAGCTAAGGTCGCAGGATGGAATCCTGCCTCGGGCATGGATGTGTGTGATGTCATTAGGGTAGTTAGGTTTAAGTAGTTCTTAGTCTAGGAGACTGATGACCTCACATGTTAAGTCCCATAGTGATTTGAGCCATTTGAACCATTTGAACCAAAGTCTTCAAGAAGTAATCTGGAGAGCTCCTTTTAGAGTCTGGAAAGTATGAGCTCACTTCGTAGGTGCAGCACTGCTGAAAATCAAGGGACTATGTTCGAGGTACAGACTAGCAAGCTCCTTTTAATCTAGGATAACCTTCAGTATTCATTTTATTTTACCAACTCTTCCTTTGCTAAACGTAAATTTTGCATTGCTGTTGATCATCTGCGTAACATTTACATTCTTGTAATTAGGTTGATGACTCGTTTTTCGTGCTGATAATACTGTAGGTGCATTTTGAGTTCTATATCCAGATTTTCCTTTTATAATTCTGACATGTGGAAAATTTGTGTACAACATATTCCATTTTTTTTCAGTCCATCCATGGGCAGACAACAAGCATAGCTGTTGACAGTTGCATGTTTTGTGATGGCTTTTCTGTGGAATACAATTTGTTTTACATTATTTGTATTAAATCTAAGGTTACAGACGCTTAGGGAGCCCCCATATAGATATTTTGTACGAATTCATGTTTGTTATTGTAAGACTATGATTGTGCCAGCTGCATGTGATACAGTCATATTAGAACACCGTGTGTCTTAAAGCTTATAAACTCATGAGTCAGAAATTTATCCCCGGTTCCTGTATTTCATTATGTTATTTTTATCTTACGAATTACGTTAACAAATGTCTGTATAGAGGTTTTAAAAAGGTAAGTATGTGAACAGAGCAGATAAGTTTATGAGTGAGTCTATTGTAGTCAACACGAGTTACGCTTTCTGTATAAGCTGAAGTATTGTGATTGTGATAGACTTCACCTGAGATGTAGTGGATATAAAGTTTTGCATTTTTCGATTAGATGTTATTTTAGGCGCTGTATGATGGTTCATTCATGCTCCTCTTCTTTATTCAATTAAAGAGTCGCAAACAGATTTTACAGTTCATTCTCGAAATTATGCCCTTTTCAGCCAAAACTTAATGAACCCCTCCTTTTTTGTACACAATACATCAGCGATTCAGCGTAATATGGATGCGATAAGTGGCTCTAGATGTCTACGCAATGGTCAAACAGTTCCCATAAATTACAGGCTGGTGGTTTTCGGTCCAGAGCAGGCACCCGGTAGCATCCCAGTTGTGTTACACTGTGTTCAGATAAAGCTAAGTTGGTGGAAAAGACACGAACATGGGTTCACTATCACGCTCCTCAAAACAAAGATTCCTGCTGGAAAATGTTATGGCCATCACAGAACTCATCCAGCATGAAAGTACGTAATTTTTCCAGAATAATGTTCAGGTTCTCCTAAGATAAGATGAAGCCATCGAATACTACAACTAGTCTCATGGTAGCGCAGGTGACGATTCTCATAGCCAAGTACTGCCATCAACAGCACTTCCCGTGGCGTGGTGCATGTTTCCAGTAGTCGATCGCTTGGCTGACAGCGTATCTGGAAACATCGATCGAAATGGTGTAAGAAGATACGTGATTCATCCGACCAGTTGATAGAGTTTCCATTAATCCACTGTCAGATCAGAGTTATCCCCTGCCCACAACAACTGTAATTCACTATTACGTTTTTTCGACATGGGAAGACGTAGGGGTCGTCTGCTACGGACTCCGATGTTCAACAATGATCGCTGAACTATGTGCTGCAAAACACTTGTGACTGTCCTTGGATTTCAAATCGTCTCCAGATCTACCACAGATCCCTGCCTGTCCCGCTATACAGAGTGAATAGGCTTCAGACCTCCACGTGCTGTGATGACACGTCCAACACCTTGTCGTCTGCTCATCTTTCGTCGTCCGTCAACCATCTTCCATAGATGTTCACGACTTCAACACGGGAACAGGCGACCAAATGACCTGGTATCCACCTTTGCCGTTCCCGAGAAGATCGTTCTTAGGGACCAGGTCATAAGAATTTACCCTTCGTCAACGGTGTTTATGTCAGTTCATTTCCCCATTTGCGACTCTTGTTGCCCAATTTCCCCATTTATTCTTTAGGTTTGGGTCTGATTACGTGCTTTCCTCACTGTGTCACGTGCTCGCAGCACAATCTGCCGGCATTCAGTTTCGCGCTGGGCACTGGGCATAATACTTTGGCTCATCCCTATATATTCATTGAGATCTCTAAAGTGCTGTACTGTTATTTAACAGTCATTTGTGGTCACGAAGACATCTTTGTTCATGTGTGTGTGTGTGTGTGTGTGTGTGTGTGTGTAAGTGAAAGATATATGTATTTTTACTCTTACTAAATTCTAAATTCATTTTGTGCGAATATCAGTTAACATGTAACGAGCTGGATTTGACGTATTTGTCACTGTGTAACACATCAACACTCCATCTGCAACAAAGAACAGGCATTTTGCGAAAAGATAACGGAAATGCTTTTGATTTCGAGGACAATAGTGGGAACAGAAATAGCAGTATACGTAATATGTAAAGCTAATGTACTACATCAAATTAACAAACGCATTTAGCAATTATTCAAATGTGTTCAAATAGAGTTTTCCTTTAGGCAGTATTTCATGGCGTAAATTCGTTGTAAGATGGGATCTACACTTTAATTAAATGATTCCGGATACATGAAAGATGGCGGAGCCTTCCGGGCAAGACACTGCCATGGTCATACCCGTCAGGCACCTCCCTTTTCATTTTGTTTCAATGATTATCGTACAATTTTATTTGCCTTTGGTGTATCTAAATTTTCCCTGATTGTTATTAATCTGATAGACTATGAGGGTTAAGGTAAACCACTGATTGATCTCACGGAACTTGCATGACTTGAGTAGCAATAGTAGGCTTAAACTCGGCTGTAGAGATAGATTTTTGGACGTTCGAGGCGACATTGCATTAGGGGCAACTTCAGAAATTTCCAGGAACAACAAGCCAGTTCACACATTCCCTTGGAGTCAACAAAATGGGCCTTGGGCCTGGTAGGCCAGTGGTTTATGGACTGCCATTCTGGCGGCTGGCCTTGTTCCGCTAGTGGCCGAGCAAGAGGGTGGGAACACCGTGGCTGAATGCGAAATAACACTTCTTTAGAAACTGGCGGCGCCGGGCATTCTAGCACCGGGCTAACAGCTTTATTAGCTAGTGGACGTGGTGTGGGAGCCTGGTCTCCTTATCACATTTGCGGGTCGAGGAAAGCAACGTCGGGCTGGCGAATGGCTAGTGTGTTTATTACAAAAACAGCGTATCTTTTGAGACAGGACGACTAATTTCTCCGGATGTCGTGTTTCTTAAATGCCGCTGCACCCCAACAAAACGGCGCCCACTAAATCGTGTTATGGACGAGACTGAGCTTGTTTTCACTTGGACGCTTCCGTCATCTTGTGAAATGCGTTGGGGGTTCGGCTGCTGGACCTCCAGGCATTGTGTGGTGTTTTTTCAGAGAACAGAATGTGTACTACACTGCAGTGATTGGCTGAGGAATATCGGGTCTCCTTGCTAGAAAATATGATTGACACGCTAACCATTGCTGGGCCAAGATAGGTTTATTGGAGAACATCGGGGGGATGGCTGTTTTTCATAAGGTTTTGAGCAACAGGAGAAGCAACGACTTGCTTCTCGACCATTACATACTACAGTCACTAGAGCTCTTCTTTTCTGCGGAGAGAGCAGTTAGTTGTAAACACATCCGGACACGCCGGTGAAACTTTATATTTTTACTGATGTGAGACAATCAGCGGCAGACGTAGGGTCACCTCCCACAGTACAAAGCTTCAGCAGCACCCAGACGCAAACGACTGCATCTCTTCTTTCACCAGCTATAATGGTAACGTTGCGAAGCTTCGGTAAATTCTGAAACTTTTCAATCGTTTTCACGACCACCTTTTTTAATAGTAGCCTTCTACTTGCAGAAGTCACTCTCAGTGTTCATTGCATGCTCAATTATATCTTGACACAAGAGACCAAACAGTGGAATGATACAGCAGAGTGTACCTGCGTAATTGGCATCCTTCCACTCAAAATAGCCAGCCTCATTTACACATAAATTCCAATTAGGTTCCCCAAGTCTATTGCCAACCAACGTGGGTTGGTGTTAATGAAATGTTATACAGTTGAAGTTTCTGTTTGTTCTCTCTTGACCTTGATATTATTTAACAAGAGCCGGCCGGTGTGGCCGTGCAGTTCTAGGCGCTTCAGTCTGGAACCGCGTGACCACTACGGTCGCAGGTTCGAATTCTGCCTCGCGCATGGATGTGTGTAATGTCCATAGGTTAGTTAGGTTTAATTAGTTCTAAGTTCTAGGCGACTGATAACCTCAGAAGTTAAGTCGCATAGTGCTCAGAGCCATTTGAACCAACCATTTAACAAATCTCTTGTTATTAATTTTTCAACAACACCCATTCTCATACTCTATAATGTCATTTTTTATGTTGTTGGTTCCAAGGAATTAAATTAATGTTATGTCAAGTTAGCGAACTCAGAGATGATTCACACTGGGGCCACTAGTCAGATTTCCTGGCACTATTGATAGACGTGACACGTCTTTTGTGTGGTGGTTACGACTTTTTAGTCGTTTGGAACACGGAGAACTGCCGCTAGCATAGGGTGGTTGGCATACCTTCGATAAAATTTTGTTCTGTCGCTTCGTGACATTCGTGAAGTATTTGAAAACTATCGAACTACTAAACGAAGATTATTACTTTTTCTGTGAATTAGTACTGTAATGAACAGAAGAGCCAAAGAAACTGGTATACATGTCTCACATCGTCGAAGGCCCCATGAGCACGCAGAAGTGCTGCAGCACGATGTGGCATGTACTCGACTAATGCCTGAAGTAGCGCTGGAGGCTACTGACAATAAATCTTGCAGGGCTGTCCATAAATCTGTAAGAGTACGAGGATGTGGAGATCTCTTATGAACAGTACGTTGCGGACATCCCAGATATGTTAATGTTAATGTCTGGGGTGTTTGGTGCCTGGCGGAAGTGTTTAAACTCAGAAGAGTGTTCCTGGAGCGACTCTGTAGCAATTCTGGACATATGGGGTGTCGCATTGTCCTACTGGAGTTGTCCAAGTGCGTCGGCATGCACAATGGACATGAGAGGATGCTGGTGATCAGACAGGATGCTTCCGTACGTGTCACCTGTCAGAATCGTATCTAGATGTATCAGGGGTCCCATATCACTCCAATTGCCCTCACCCCTCACCATTACAGCGCCTCCACCAGCTTGAAGATCCTCTTGTTGACATGCATGGTCTATGGATTCACGAGGTTGTCTCCTTACCCGTACACGTACATCCGCTCGATACAGTTTGAAACAAGACTCGTCTGACCAGGCAACATGTTTCCAGTCATCAACAGTCGTATGTAGGTGTTGACAGGCCCTGGTGAGGCGTAATGCTTTGTGCCCTGTAGTCATCAAGGGCACACGAGTGTACCTTCGGATCATAAAGCCCATATCGATGATGTTTCGTTGAGTGGTTCGCACGCCGACACTCGTTGATCGCCCAGCTTTGATATCTGCAGCAATTTGCGGGAGGGTTGCAATTTTGTAACTCTGAACGATTCTCTTCAATTGTCGTTAGCTCTGTTCTTGCAGGATCTTTTCCTGGCTGCAGCGATGTCGGAGATTTGGACTTCTACCGCATTCCTCATATTCACGGTACACTCGTGAAATGGTCGTACGGTAAAATCCCCACTTCATCGCTACCTCGGAGATGCTGCATTCCATCGCTCGTGGGCCGACTATAACACCACGTTGAAACTCCCTTAAACCTTGATAACCGGCCATTGTCGCAGCAGTAACCGATTTAACAACACTTGTTGTCTTATAGAGGCGTTGCCGACCGCAGCGCCGTATTCTGCCTGTTTATATATCTCCGTATTTGAATACGCATGCCTATGTCAGTTTCTTTGGCACTTCCATGTATGATGGGTTAAATACAATTGTAGCAGTGACTGATTATTATTCATTTTTCAACACTATTGATTTCAAGATGATATATTCATTATTGTATGATGGATGTGTTCATCAGTCACTTTCATTTACAGAAAACTGTCTGCTCTTTATGTTTATAGTAATTTCGTGAACATCATAACTGCAGTTATGCTTTTAGGTGTGACTTACTGCTGAACAATCTGGCAGTTATTCGTTCGCATTAATTTAATTGCAGAATAGTTTTACCAATTTAAGTGCTGGAACTATAAGTTTCTACTTCAGTACTCTGTTCAGTATCAACTTAAACTCTGAATGGCTATATTGTCATGTATAGTACCACCATGAGAGCGGAAAGATAACACTGAAACGATTTCACTTTTAATTTCTTTTTTAACGAACCTGTTCACAGGGGTTAAAGATAGTTTATCGTAATGCGATATCACATAGACAAGATAAGATGACCAAATATTCACGTATACTGCATCTCAGAAACGTGACAAATAACACGCGTGAAAGAAGAATAAAAATTAATAGTATTGCCTGCAGGAGAGAACTTTAGTAAAGCAAAGTGTCAAAATTCCGACGAAATTTAAGCTGTTTCTCCAATGGAAATAAGTGACACAATACTCTTTAACGAATTCTGTGAGAAGCATCAAAGGATATGTCTTACCTCATCACAACTTCATGGTAGTGCTGTTCATAAGCTGTTACGGAGCTAATCCTTTATATATGATTACGATGGAACCCTTTCGTTCTTTTCCGGAGAGTAGCCAATTAAACTTTTTGAGAGAGAAAAACAATTTGCCGCTGTTATTCAGTACCGTACAACGGTTAATACGATCACATCGAAGAAGGACACGTGCAGGTTGACTGTCGGGCAAATTAACACACGTAAATGATGCGCTGTAATCAGCTCGACATTCATCATTCTCTCTTCATTAGGTCACGCACACACATGCTCATTATCCATGTCTCTCTCAATTTGTATTGGCATACTTTTCGCAGTTCGTTTACATTAATGAAAATACTCTTCATATGTTTTGAACGCCGGTTCAGTTTAACAGACTGCAAACAAGATATAAAAAATGGAAATTTTGATTCTTTCGATTTTCAATGAAATGAAGTACCACAAAGAGGGACGAACTTAAAACGCAGCACTGAAAATCCACTACAAGCGGAAGGAACTGCAATAAGATTTGATAGAATGAATGGAGGGAACGTTAGAGATGTAATTATAAACTGTGGGGATAGGTGGATTGCAGTGGGGAAATTAGAGTTGGTACTTGGCTGGATGAATGGATACAGAAAATGAGTAGTAGACTGTGGTAGTGCTCAGTCCATGAGGAAGGGAGAGAGAAGAGTCTGAGGAAAATGGGGAACATAAGGAGTCCTTATATGGAGTGGGATAGCGAGAGAAGAATTAGACCTGAAAAGAGTGATGAACACACGTAGGCAGAAGTGTGGTATTATTCCTGGATTTGAAATCAGAGTGGCAACAAGAATGATGTAGGAATGAAGTTTCCTGAAGATGTAGAATGTACGGCTTGTTCAGTGAGGGAGTAGAGCTGATGAAATGTCAAAGAATGTAAACAGATACGAAAGGTAATTGCCAGCCTTCAAGAATTTAGAAGGTCACAGAACATTGCCGTTTTAGGGAATGTGACAGGTCAAGTTTTTATAGGTATGGAGGACGTTCCAAGCTTTAAATCCCAATGCTCGACTGGTTTGTAATTTCAGTCTGTTAAGTGCTTTTTGTTGGACAGTAAGTAGCTGGTTTTGACCTGACACACTGTTGGTACAGACTAGCAGTGAACACATTAAACAAGACTTCAGACTGTAGCGGTCAACGCTTACATATGTATTTTTCCTCACACTAGTTTTGACACTTGTGTCATTCTCCATAGCCCTATGGATTAATAAGCAATATAGAAAGCAACATTTCGTTAAACGATCACTTATTACTCTACAGAAAATAAGAATGATAGCATATTTCACCTTAGCTTATGGGTGCGTCACTATGTAATAAGATCCTTCATCTCCTTACTTCTCATTCTAGAGATCTAAGTGAAGGTATCCAGTTCAAGTCAATAAATAGCTAGATGTGTCTGTAAAAGCTAGCGACATTTACTTTTTATGCTAGATTAATATTAAGTTACTATTTTTGTTACCGAAGTCTGATGCTTGATTATAGTTATGCTCAATGTTTTTTCAGCATTCAGCAAGTTTCTTTGGTGTTTCGTATCTGCTCGTGACGTATAAGTGTGTCTCGAACCTTGTTCTTCAGAAGTGAGTGATATAGTCGTCGGGACGTCGACGTAGGAGGGAAACTTCTTGGGTGGGGGTGGGGGAGGGGGAAATTTGTGTGGTAAGAATAGACAGACAGTAGAATGTGTGGGTATGGTGTCTGACAAGGTCTACTGTAGGATGGAGGCGACGTGCGAGATGTAATCGGTATGTAGCCAGATTGAAGGATATTGGCGAAGAGGAGATGATAAGAAGGAAACGTAAAATGTCATATCTAGTAGTATGTGACGGAGGCTAGAGTATTTTCAAAACTGCCACTGGGATTCTGTTACTTGTGTGAAGGGTAAGGTGTGGAGTGGGGTCACTGTCCCTTCGGACGGAGTCGGTAAGTTGCCGCCACTTCAGAAATTTTGTAGGAGATCGGCAATGGAAGATCAGGTCATCATCAGTCATATTGGTAGGAAAGATGTGCTCTACTCGAGTGAGAGAGTCAGACAGTGGGATAATGGTGTTGGATATACAAAAAGGATAGAAATTACATCGGAAACGCTTAGTGCGATGAACAGTTCGGTGAAGCTGGTCGTATCTCATGACTAACCCGTGCTAGGCATTTACTACTGAGTATCGAAATTCGAGAGAAGTTGGGTCATATATTCTCCTGATTGTGTTGAGCAGACAAACCACCTATCCAACGCAGTTTCCGTAACTGTTAGATTAATTCATGGACTGTGCTTAATAATTGTGTTGTTTTGTTATTTGTTTCTTAACAAATGTGTGTGAAATCTTGTGGGACTTAACTGCTAAGGTCATCAGTCCCTAAGCTTACACACTACTTAACATAAATTATCCTAAGGAAAAACACACACACCCATGCCCGAGGGAGGACTCGAACCTCCGCCGGGACCAGCCGCACAGTCCATGACTGCAGCGCCGTAGACCGCTCGGCTAATCCCGCGCGGTTAATAATTGTGCTTGGCATGATTTGATCATCCCATATCCTCTCTTCTCTTCAGAGCTATGTATTTGTGTTGTGTGTTAAACAATAACGTTGTAAACAGCGTTATCACTTACACCAGCACACAAGTAACGAATGACGAAGACACTGCTGCGGTAAGGTAAAGCTAAAAATATTTTACAATAGAAATACGCCGTATCATTTGACGTTCACAGTACCTGAGAGAAGGCTACATTAGACCGTAAGGTCTCAAACAATTACCTTATTTTGGGCCTGAAATTTATCCAATTTTGAGATTGGTACGTTGAGTGAAGTCCGTTATTTGGGCTTGCTACACTATCCTCAGTTCCCTGGACGCACAAAAGTATTGCGTGGTATTAACTAATTAACTGTATGTATGGTAGGCCTTCTCAACTGTTCACCAGCACTCGCCATGTGTCACAAGCGCTGAATAACTACATCTCATGCTAATGCGTGCAGGGTTTTCTATAAGCTAGAGTTACACGAGCAGCGAAGTTAGTGTAAAAGTGTTTACAGGTTTGTGTATTCCACTCACAACCACAGATTTCTATACAGTTTACAGATTAATTCACGCCCACGCGAGACAATAATGTGAACTTGAACAAGGTTCATATTTGAGAAGATGAAAATCGGAGTGTGCAGTTGGTTAGAAATATGAAACAAGTTTTGTGTGGTGTATGAATAATGATACTTGTGGTCCGAACACTGGGCCTTTACTGTTTTATTGGATGACTTATTGTTAGGTCTTCGTTAGATGCGGAGCTCCCGCTCGTTTCATGTAACGGTGTGGAGCACCATACGCACACCACAAATCCATATAGATTTATGGGAAGAGCGGGACCTGTTTCATCTCGATTACGAACACCAGAAATTACGCTTCTTGACCATATTATTGTTTGTGGTGTAATATGACGTGTGATATTGCGCCTCCATCGCCACGTAAATCCGTTTAGTTACATTATTCATGATAGGATTTGAATATTTTATTTTGTGTGCTTTTAACTGTAGACTGGCAGCTGACTGGAGCACCTTCGTCTCTGGCGGTCCCTCAGCTTCATATCTCACTCAAGATGAAAAAGGGGACAGATGGAAGCTGTAGCCTTTACTTGAAGGCACAAACCTTTGACGAAACGCATACAACGAAATAGGGGAAAATAACTCTATTAACAATTTAGACCTGACGATTAGTAAATCTAACAATAGAGATGCTTTAAGCATTTATCGAAATATTACTCATGCAAAATATTGTCACCCAGTATGGTATAAAATAGCCTTTTTTACTTCTGTGATATACCGACATACTCACTTGCCGTTAGACGGCCAAAAATACGTAAAGAAATAAACATATTGTAGCGAATAGCTCTGCCAAATGGGTACGCAGAGACCTTTGTCATGCAAACACACTATACGATAAAGAAAAATCGAGAGCGCAGGGTGTAACGATAGGAAAGAGAAAAAAATTTGAGCGGGAGACTAGAGAAACAGAAGAAGAACACAACCGTCAGATGCCGCTTTCAAATACGTAACACTCTGAAATTGCGGATTTGACACAAGAGAGTTAACAGACTAAAAATACATTGCGGCGACTGAGAAAATTTATATTGCACAGACAGGTAGAAATGGTAGTATTAGATACAGCTGAACGAAAATTCATTTTCACAAAACCTGACAGAAAACAAACACAATGTTCCCGATACAGTTTACAACATTCAAGTCGTACACACTGCACCAAAGGGCTGCTTATTCTACCTTCCGGGCGAAACAGAGGTCTACGAGTGTTAGAAACACCATCGCACTAAAATTCTGAACGGCCGCTGTGGCCGAGTGGTTTTAGGCGCTTCAGTCCAAAACTGCGCTGCGGCTACGGTCGCAGGTTCGAATCCTGTCTCGGGCATGGATGTGTGTGATGTCCTTAGGTCAGTTAGGTTTAAGTATTTCTAAGTCTTGGGACTGATGACCTCAGATGTTAAGTCCCATAGTGCTTAGAGCCATTTGAACTAAAATTCTGAATAAACGAAACAAATCTACATCGAATGACCGGTTTTTCACTGTCTGACGGGCAGTTGTAGTTCTTGCATGTCCCGTCACCAGACTGTCCATTTGTTGTCCGTCCCTGGAACTACATTTTTCATGCTTGTTGATGTTGTTTCACGAGCTAGTTGTGCCTTCTTCTTTATTGTTTTTTCGATTCGCTGAATTCAGTTAACTTCATTTTTAAGCCAACTATATACGTCGCAGACAAAAGCTGTCACTTATAAACTAATGTTTTACTGGGCATCCATTTTTGAGCTCTACCTCTTTTTAATTACGTTTCTAAGTCATTCTACTTTCTCTCGTGCATAATTTTAAACATCACTTCTCTAACCCTGTAAAACGTCACTGTAAACTGTATAAACTGTGCTTAAGGTCAGCGACACCTGGCGGTCACGCCGCCTCAGCGGTATGCGTTGCAAGCGTAAGCACAATGTGTTCACGACGGCGCTATATCACAGATGAGGAGTGTTTATTACAATTTTATCGTGTTTTTATAGAATGTTACGATGCCAGACATGGATATAAATTTTAAATGTGTCTTTTACTAAGCTTAAGAAGAAACGTATGTTGTTTGCTGGAATGTTTCTCAGATAATGTGAATCTACGTTTTCAACTGTTAGAATTCCCTTTTCATAAATGTGGACATTCTTTTTTACATCAGTCTGATGTAGATCATAATGACTGACATTGATCACTCAATAAAAAAAAAATCGTTTGAGTATTCACATATTCGCATTTTGATTCATCGTAATTCTGTAAGACAATAAGAGAAATTCAATAAAATGTTTAGTGCTTCTGGTCCATAGAGGCCTTCTGGTTTAATTACTGCACTGTAATGTCTAATTTTGTGTGCTTGGAGATAAACTTTCGTTTGATTTTGTTCGCATTCTGTTTTCCTGAATGATTTCACCAAAATATTTAAATATTTGAACTTGTTTTATTTTGCCATAGTTCATCTCCGTGCATTTTGATGCTTGTTTTGTAGTTTGTCACATATTCTGTATTTTCAGCATAGATTTGCAAAAAACTTCGATTTTGAGAAGCAAAATTTCGCGAATTAAGACTGCTGAATCGTCTGCAAATGCTATGCAGTCAACAGGGTGTAACTAAATTCCCATTACACAGTTTGAGGACAGGATCCTTACACCAAAACAAGTAAAAACGTCAAGTAAACAGGGGCTTTAAATGCATACCTTAAGAGCTATGAGCACTTTTTCGTCTCTGATACTGTTAAAAACGTCTCTTCCATTGCAAGCTCTTTGCTTTCGATATTTTGGAAACAGTCAATGTGGACCAAAAATACAAAAAAATATTCAGTAAACATGGGCTCTACAATGCATGATTTAAGAGCTATGAGTACTTTTCCGTCTTCTTTACTGTGAAACACATCTGTTATTTCGAAGAATCAGTACTCTGGCTCTTAAGATATCCCTTTTAAAGCCCATGTTTATTTGAGGTTATTTTCTTGTTTTGGTGTAAGGAACCTGTCCTCGAAGTCTGTAAAGGGAATTTAGTTACACCATGCATAGATTACTTTACTCTGCTTTAAATGGTTGGTTGGTCAATCTTGAGGATTGATTACTGTTTCTTTAATTCTTCCATGACTTTCACAAGGAGGTAGTTGAACAGTAGTGGAGACAGCCCAGCTCCTTTGCGACGCACGTCCGAACCCAAAACGACAGTCCAGTCTATTACCCAACAGAAAAAGGAGCCGATTTCTTTCTTTTTATCACAGATTCGAGATGCTTGCTAAGTTGAAACTTCGTTGATGGTAATCGCCGACCTTACTGCCACTTACTTAACACGACATCAAACTAAATAAATCTCTCTATGTAATACGTCCAATTTTCTCTGAACAATGGACACGACCTATAGCTTGCCTGCATGGAGTACTACAGATTGGCGGCAGTGGAGAAAATTTCACATTCATCACTTAACTAATCTAGAAAGTACGCAAGAGAGCGAAAATGCGCAAATGTCAGGGCTGTTACGTTCGAATTTAAGTTGGAGCCACGCCGACGCAGAGGGCCACTAATTCCTGCCACGTCGGAGAACAAGTGCCAACTAAAGTCTCCCAACTTGTGCGCCCAGAGGCCGTGCCGTCCCACCGGTCTGAGGCAACAACAGTTGTCCCACCACCACTCCATTTCAAGTTGCCTAAAAGAACAAAGTTAACAAAAGTACAGAGACGATGCTTTCTGGGCCCATTTGGTTGCTAATCCAAGACGTCTTCACATTGTTGATAATAGTAGTGACAAAGTTACCGCCTTTTTGATACAGAATCGTCGTCTTCCTTTAATTTTGGACCTGTATTGTGTGCTGGCAGTCCGATTTGATTTTTCATGATAGAGTGTTTGCAGTAACAATATAGGTTACTACTGTTCAATCGTGCCGTTTGCAACATAAGCATCCGGCATTGCATTCTACCGAGAGCTACTAACCCCGTCTTTCTAATTCTGTTTCGGAATTCGTGGCTGAAGTGTATCGATGCCATGATTCATCTCGGTTCAGCAGTTCTCGAACGCACGTACGCACGCACGAACACTCACACGCACACATACGCATACCTTTTCCTTCTCTCTCTCTCACTCTCTTTCCCTCCCTCCCTTCCTCCCTCCCTCCCTCTCTTTCTCAAGGGAATGGGCGTATCCTCGTTTAGTTTACGTTATATCCTGATGTATTTTCTGTTTCATTACTTGTCCTACAGCAACGTGGCAGCTTACCGAAGCACTCCGTCTTCAGGCCAGAAGTGGCCCATCGGGACCATCCGACCGAAGTGTCATCCTCAATTGAGGATGCGGATAGGAGGTGCGTGTGGTCAGCACACTGCTCTCCCGGTCGTTATGATGGTTTGCTGTGACCGGAACCGCTACTATTCGGTCGAGTAGCTCCTAAATTGGCATCACGAGGTTGAGTGCACCCCGAAAAATGGCAACAGCGCATGGCGGCCTGGATGGTCACCCATACAAGTGCCGCCCACGCCCAACAGCGCTTAACTTCGGCGATCTCACGGGAACCGGTGTATCCACTACGGAAAGGCAGTAGCCTGGCAGCTTACCAAGTCCCTTAAAATTATTGTGAGTGGATTCGATAAAACAATATGACTGGACTACCTCACTTTTGTGTCTTATTTTCCATTATAATCGGAATCAATTCTAATTACTAGTTGTTACTGGTCTGTAGCTTTGTCACTGTCTCTACTTCTTTAGCTTATATCATCAGTTCCGACGACAAAATAATTGCAGTAGGCGAGGAAGATTAATGTGGCCATCCTGCAGGGTCAGAAGATTACCAGGAGACTGCAACTCCCTGGCTGATGGGGAAACACACTGATAGATTATTCCCCGTTTCTATCCACTGTCCCTCCAGAGATGAAGAAAAATAAAGTACCTTATCTACTGCATTCACTATACCTAGTCTTCCTACCGTTTAGATTTCGAAGGGATATGAGATTTCCTCCATAAATTTGGCCTTGGACTGTGTGTTTGTCAGTGTCTGTTTTATGAATGCAAGCGCTTTCGGACCTAGACTTTGTTATGTTAATACCTGTAAGATTGATTCTCTGGCAAATAAGACACTGACCTTTTCGAAGTCAGCAAATTTGCAGAAAATATTAATGCCACAAATCATCTGTTGTCTCAGGACTAGGTTTAGGTCCTAGTATTGCTATGGACACTAACGACCAGATCTGAACCCTGAATGATATCCTTAAATTTTTGATTGAAGTCGTTTCTGTACTCTGTTGAGAAGGCACTGTTATAGAATTTTGTGTGCAGTTAATATAAGTGTGATTCTCTTATAGTTAATAACATGTGTTCTGTCTCCCTTCTTGTCTAATTGGTAAATTATCGCATTTTTCGCATCTTCTGGGATTTGTTCAGTTTGCCAAATGTCGCATTGTTTGGTGGTTCCTTTTAAGCTGTTTGAGCCTGCGTATTTTGGGATTTCTACTGTGATTCCATCTAACTTCGATGACTTATCATTTTCGAGTCTTTTTATCTTTCTGGCATTTTCTACTACACCGGTCGGTACTGAATTTGAATTAGTGTCCATCACCAAAGAAGTTTGTTTCGTTTCCGCAGAGAAATTTCTATTTATGCTGTTTCGAACGATTTACTTTAGAGTTGCTGCCAACTTTTTGACTGATTTTTCTCTAATTCATCCGTGAAGGACAATTGTAGCTAGCTAGTGCGAAATTTGGGGACTTGTGTCTTGTATTTTGTGAACGTCTGTGGTCGTAAGCGTAGTTTTATTCTTGCCAGGTAATAGTTTGCATTTATTTTAGCACTCTTCGTGACTTCGATGTTCCTGAAATAACTATTCGGAACTCACCCATGAGTCAGTTCAGCTATCTGCAAGTCATCTGTTTCGATTGTTTCTTTTTAAGTACGTTGACATGATGTGAGGGTGAAATATCACAGTCCAGCTAACTCTCATTCGTTTAGGTTGGTCCATTTACGTGCTGGAATTTTTCCAACAGTTTCCTGTACTTTCTTTCTTTTCATAGCTGTGCATTGAAGCCGAAAAATTGAATTTTGACATGATGTTGGGGAATTTTAGATACTATTTCTTCTAGAGCTGTCCATGACTTGTCTACCTATTTGAGGTTAGTTTTATTTTCAGTACTGATTGTCGCGTGTTCATTGATGATGATGATGATGATGATGATGTTTGGTTTGTGGGGCGCTCAACAGCGCGGTCCTCAGCACCCATACAAGGACGCAATTTTTACACAGTCCAATTCTTTACAAAGTCCAATCAAGCCACTGTCATGGATGATGATGATGAAATGATGAGGGCAACACAAACACCCAGTCCCCGGGCAGAGAAAATCCCCAACCCGGTCGGGAATCGAATCCGCGACCCCATGATACTGAGGCAGCAACGCTAGCCACTAGAACACGAGCTGCGGACGTCATGTGTCCCATTGATTAATGTTTATGTTATATACAGCGTGAGTCACTAACTATTGTCACCTAGAACAACTCCGAAAGTATGACAGTAGCTGAAACGTTTGAGGGAAAAATGTTGCATGGGACAGCGGGGGCCATAGTATGACGTTGTTTTTTTTTTTTTTTTTTGACAAGTGGGGTCGCTTCAGAGATATGAAGGTCAACTTTTTTTTTAAATGGGATGCTATATTTTGGTACTTATTATTTGATAGCGTCTATCGAGTCAAATCCAATTATGTGTAACAGTAAGGTCTTTGATGGTCTACGTAGGTCATAATGGTGGCATGAACGTACATTTTCAGAAGGTGTTCGAAGTGATGACCACTGTTATCAATGCTGCAATCTTCTTATCATGGATTGAGTGGTATTTTTTATCGCATTGGCACTTATCGAAGCACAAGCTCTGACAATTCTCTCTCGTATATCGTGCAAATAGTAAATATTCGCCGAATACGGCGTATCCATCTAACGTGCCATTGACGTGTAAACACCATTCGACGGTTTCGCAATACAACACTAATAGGAACGGTAAGACTAGTATCGTCGTATCAAGCGAATATGAATGATGTATTCCTACAAAGAACAAGTCGCCCGCATCTCGTGGTCGTGCGGTAGCGTTCTCGTTTCCCACGCCCGCGTTCCCGGGTTCCCGGGTTCGATTCCCGGCGGGGTCAGGGATTTTCTCTGCCTCGTGATGGCTGGGTGTTGTGTGCTGTCCTTAGGTTAGTTAGGTTTAAGTAGTTCTAAGTTCTAGGAGACTTATGATCACAGCAGTTGAGTCCCATAGTGCTCAGAGCCATTTGAACCAAGAACAAGTCTATTTGCTTCTCTTTTATACAACCTTAGTCTTGAAATTAGTCAAGAAACTGCAGCTACAGCATAATACTTGCACAACTTAGCGTAGGACTACACTGAAAGCAGTTCTGAATCGAACAGAAACTGCTATCAGAAGAACAAAGGCTGCTTCCCTCTAGGAAGATTTTCTCACGAACAGAAGCAACAACGTTGGGACGAGAGTTGTCACGAAGAAGTTTGACACCGTCAGGATTAATGTGGCGGCGTTTGTCACGAAGGACACGACGCAACTTGACCAAAGTTTTAATGTAGGCTACAGCATTTACAGGGGTCCCGCGTCCAACGAAGTCCACCAATGACGTTCCACACTTTTCCTAGAGCGCTGTCACAAGCACTTTCGTAACAGATCCACTCACTTTGAATTTTTTCTTACGAGGGAAATAGTGTGTTTCCACTCCATAGAGGCTTGCTTGGATTAAGGTGTGTAGTGGTACGCCCACGACACATCACCAGTTAAGATTACTTTCAGAAAGTCATGCGCTTCTGCGGTGTAATGGGTTAGGTGATCCACGCTTACCATCATTCACTGGCGCTTATGGTTGTCTCTCAAGTTCTTAGGCACCCAGCGAGGGCTAACTTCACGAAATTTCAACGTGTCATGAACAATATCGCACGCTGCACCATAGGAAACGATGGCAGTACGGTTCGCAGCTGCACACGATGGTCGTTTAGAATTATTGCCTCAACGGCTCCGACATTCCGAGGGGCTGCAGCTGTTATTGGCCGCCCGGAGAGTAGCGAATCACTGACGTTTACACGGCCCTCTTGGAAGCGTGCACACCACCTGGAAACACTGCTACGCTCCAAACAGTCATCGCCATGCGCGCCACGCATATACCTCTGAATTTAACTCTGTTTATACCCTTTGGCCCACAAATATCTAACTGCTCTTCACAAGTTGATGACACTGACATGCGCGACATTGTATTTGTGGAAAGTCAAGCATGCCGAAAGTAGCCAGCTCCTAATCATCCCTGATTCGTCATTGGTTAGAAGAATTTCCTGATTTCTCTACAGACAGAAGCGTTATTAACTGAAATGTGTGCAATAAAGGCGTAAGTAAAATGATACCCTTTTATCTGCTACGCCCGCTCAGAGTACAGTGACGCCACTGTTTCTCCCCAGTTAACTTGGACCAGATACATGTGTATGCAAAAATATTGTTTCTAAACCCTTAATGTAGGTTAATTTTGCTAATTAGATCTCGTATATAAATTCTTCCACTAAGTATTTCTCATTTCTATTTATTTTTAGGTGCGTCCTGAACAGAGGTCACATTTAAGTCAGCGTGTTGCAGGGATTAAAAACCAGGCAAATTTGAAACATAAACCAAACTTGAAACATACGTTTGTAACTAAACCAAATGGAACAAACTGAAACGAATTTCACCTTGAACTGCGTCGAGCCATTGTTGCAGCAAACATACTATTCATTGCAGTTGAAAGTAGCCAGTTCACAAGTGTTCTAGAAAAATACTGTCACCACAGCATTCCATCCGAATCCACACCGAGAAAGAACTGTTTACATACTTTATATGAAAATACATTGAGCATGATAAGGGAAGATACAGGCAATTCATACGTGAGGATCTCTGTCGATGAGGCAACTGACAGACAAGTTCGATATGTGGCTAATTTGACTGTTGACACTCGCTCTGTACCTTATCTGATCTACAGCAAGGAGCTAAAAAAGGCTAACCAGGAAACAGTTGCTCACTTTGTTAATAAAGCCCTCAAATTACTTTCCACCAATAGTCTATATGAAAATTAAGTACTTAAAATGTACACTGATGCAGCCGCACACATGACTATTGTTGTTAAATTGATGAAAATATTTTAGCCAGCCTTGCTCCATATCACATGTCTTGCCCATGCCATGAATCGTGTAGCTGAAACGATACGTCTTGAATTTCCACATGTAAATAAGCTAGTTTCAACCATAAAAGAGCTTTCTGTTAAAGCACCTACCAGAATCCAGCTATTTAGAGAGAAACTTACCAATGTACCACTTACACCGGAACCCATCGCTGAACAAAGTGTAAGACGTCCCCTTAGAAAAATTAATGAGTCACTGTGCTGATAAACCTCTTACATTATTTGATTCTCAAACAGCTGAGCAGAACTGAACGTACTCAGACATTTCGCTCTTTAGCTATTCTGATCAAGACTAAGCAATCTGAATTTCAATAATCTCTACATAAGAATGGCCCTGACTAACATTAACCTATACGTTTCACAAATCACTTACCTCACAAAAATCTTCGTTACTCGAACTACAGCAATATAGCGAGCGCCACTACTGCCAGCTAAATGAAAGATTCTAACTACTGAAGGCAGTAACTACTCATAGGCATAGTTAGCAAATGAATGATTTTGATAGAGAACAAACAATGTATTTACCTTAATAGTGTTCAAAAGTCATAATATATATAGCAGTTCATGACATCCAGTCTTACAAATTTACTGTCTCTGATGGACACACGTCCAGATCATCGGCTCTCAACTCTCCGCCATTTCTCTCCCCACATCCACCACTGCTTGCGGCTCACCTCCAACTGCGCAGGGCTACGCGCTGTTAACAGCCAACTGCCCAACACTACAATAGCGAATATCCTAACAATGCTAACCAGCCACACAGAGCGCTACGTGGCGTTACCAACATATAAACCTAAACAGCCTACTTACAAGTGGATAGAGACCGTGAAATATTACAACGAGCATTTGGAAGACACTGAGAACATTGTTCTTAAATTGCGGGAGGAGGCAAGTGAGCATTACTTCAGCTAAAGATCTTATAAAGGAGCCAACAATTTCCGACGACATTGCATACATAAAATGTCGTTACGCAATTTTGGTGATATTATTAAAGCCTTAGAGTGTTCAGGGAAACCAGTCTACATGCTACTGCGATTGGTAGAAGACGTGACCGAAAAAATCAACATGGCCCCAAGTTCTGTTGGTATGAGAGTTAGTGAGAAACTGAAAACAGTGCTACATAAAAACTCAGGGCTGACCACCCTCTGCGCAGTGGCTGACATCTTATCAGGTAAATCAACAGAACACGAGTTTGCCGTCGCATTGCGCCTAATATCTTCATTTAAAAATGCTCTGGTGACATCTGTTGACGTGGAACGCTCAGTCTTGGCATATAACATGCTATTAACAGGCAAGAGATACAGTTTCTCAACGGAAGATCTGGAGAAAGTGTTAGTTATTTACTGTGACTGTATTTATGGACATGGACAATAATATAGTGTGGATTTTTGTGAATCTATTTATCTTTCTAGATAATAAAATATCGGATTTTAGTCGCCTGTTTTCTGATTTTTAGAACCTATTTTTCTGAGTGATAGAACATATTTTAGATACCTAATTTAAGATTTTTTGAACCTAAAAGTCCGAGGTCTAGGCATGTCCTCTCCAGCGGTTCGTGGACAATTAATGCGCAGCTGCGGGCACCGTTGACGCCACGCCCAGAGCGTTCTGTAATTGGCGGCGCAAACCGCAGGCGTAACATGTTGTACAAGTTAGACGTGGACAGGGCGCGGCGCGAGATGCAACTCTGCCACTACTGCTAAATTTTCCACGCGGCAGATCCTAGTGGAAACGAGCCTTTCTGCTGGGCGCCCTCGATGATATCCTATCTGAGGAAAACCAAAGGCATTAGAGCCTCATGTGAATGTGTCAGCAGCTGCCAAGCTTATGTCCAGACATCCGAGGATGGTATAGGAATCAAAAGTGAGGGTACGTGAAAAAAGCTGTAATGCTGAAATAGGATTTCAAATATTCCGTTAGGGAAGGAGATCTGTCACGACTGAACCAGTTTAAATTTCGAAGCTCTTCTATGGTGAGTGGTGCACATATCGGAGTCAGCGCCGATGAAAAACAGCTGAAATTGCCGAAATTGAGCAGTGCCGTCGAGCTGGATGAAAACGCTGTTTTTCCCTCTCCCTACGGAGATGGAACATAATGAAACCCTAATACATGGTAAAATGAGAAGTACCCTGTGCTCTTGCGTTCACAGTGGTTCTTATAATTTGGATATAGACATAAAAACGAATCGAAGTATTTCCCTTTCGTTGGTTACTCTATAAGAATGTGACTAACCAATTGTTAGCCAAAGCTTTTCTCCCAAGCGAACTAGTCCAGTAGAGTTTCTGTGAAATTTCTAAAGTAGGAGAGCTATACTGCCAGTTGAATTGTTGAAGGAAGGAAGATTAACGTATAATGTCCTGTCAAAGACAAATTCATTAGCGGTGGAGCTGACTGTAGAATGTTGGAACGACGGGAAAGAAATCGGTGCTAATATTTTCAATTATGCCAACCTAGTAATTTCCCAAATTGATTAAGGGTAAACAACAAAATGCTAGGTCTGGATGACTTGACGAGATTTCAACAGACCTCATAACGAATATGCGTAAAATGGCGTACCAATGCTCCACTTCGCTTGATTGGATCCTTGAGCCAAGGCGAGATCTTTCAAAGTATGGAGAAGAGGGTCAGTGCTATTTCGGAACCACTATACACTTAATAACGTGTTATAGTTTCATGGAGGATAACAAAGCGTGCATGTATAATACAGTCTGTATAAATATTTTCCAGGAAAAGCAAGAGTCTTAGATCGAGTCCTCGTCCTGAACATTGTTTCAGGTGTCAATGAACATAAAATTTATACAACCTACGGTCTTAGTAAATTTCCCTGTCAATTACTTTTTCCTAAATACCATCGCTTGCTGTCATGTTAAATATATAACTAATTATATGTGGCATGTTGTATAAGAAATGAATTAATGCTGTATTTAAAATATTTTTACAGTTTTTGCTGCACGCACGCGACTTTGAAATAGTATTTTCTATATTAACACACAACACCTTAGAAGTTAACCATATGAACTCCTAATTTAGTCTGCCTCATTCATATGCCGTTGTCTAAGAGAGGAGACAGGGTATTTGGCCCGTTTCCATTATGCTAATTTTTCTTTAAAAAGGGACGTATTGAGTATTACTTTGCGAAACATATTCCTTGCTCTCACCACCAACATCTGCTTTCGTGGGGTCGTGATAAATTAGAAAAACTGCATAATGTGAAAAATACGTCAAAGTTGTAGAAAAGAGATGAGGAAGTTGAATACACTGTCGACGAGGAAGTTATTGAAATTGGAGCACTACTTCTTTGGGGTTTTTCAATTGAACCATACCGCTGTACACTGTAATTCAAAGAATCCATGGGAAACTGGAATCCAGGTGTATAGGAGCGGATCTTATCTCCATTTCTCCCTATTGCAACTTCAGTCCATTAATACCAGAAGGTCATAATAGCTTAAGTGGCTTAGATGTTTCTAAAGAAAGTTCACTCACACAAAACAGCACAGTGTCCCACCTACTGTTCACGTGCTGCCCCCATCTATGATGCTGAAATATTTACAGCTGTACCCAGTGATAGCTCTATTCACAATACTAGTTTAATTCTCTTCTTTTACGACTGGTATAAAGATCAACAATAAATGATTTGAATGAATCCCGTAACTATACAGAAAGATTTCTGCCATGGTTATATACTATTCTACGATCAGTGGTTTCACCTTAGTTCCATCATGCATCTATAAGGAACATAGCTATTACACACTTCATAGTGAAATATAGATATCATTGGGGAAAGTTTCAAGATTTTAAGGCTGTAAATCACCCACGGCAGTAGTATTACTGAGAGGAAGCCAGAAATACGTAGTAACTAGTCGAGGAAAGGTGATTCGCTCATCTACCCACAAGTGAGCTTGCCAATGCATTCCTAAGAAGGCGAGAAGGTTAGAGTTCAGAGTCTCGTCGTCTTGGACGTCGGGTTCGTTAGACACGTAGCGCTCTTTCAGGTCGAGAAGGACGGCAGGGAGGAACAGATAGAGCCTTTGGAAGGAAATACGCTTCTAACTATCTTTGTGGAATCCATTCAAAATGTGATTAATTATTGCTGTTGATTTGAATCTCGTTCTGTGCAATTATGTGTCCACTGTTCTACATTACATTTTAGCGATAAATTCGTAACATAAAATACTGTTATCTAAAAATGGTTCAAATGGCTCTGAGCACTATGGGACTTAACTTCTAAGGTCATCAGTCCCCTAGAACTTAGAACTACTTAAACCTAACTAACCTAAGGACATCACACACATCCATGCCCGAGGCAGGATTCGAACCTGCGACCGTAGCGGCCGTACGGTTCCAGACTGTAGCGCCTTTAACCGCTTGGCCACCACGGCCGGCTACTGTTATCTCCTCTGCGCTTGTAATAAAAATAAGTTATTATGCTGAATTTATACTATTGTTACTATTTGTTGTGCTTTTATTGTTGTTATTGTTATTTACCTTTTTGAAACCATTGCAAATGTCATTTTTAAAATCCGTATACCAACAGCATAATATATTGGTGCTCTGCTCAAAGTTCGAGACGTATTTCAAGAATATGATAGGACAAAAAAAAAAGCCTTAGTGAAATTGACTTCCGTTAGAACAAGTAATGTTATGACAACGGAAACGGCTCATAATATGTTGAATGTGACGTAACAATTGAAAATTTGTGTGAGGCTGTGCTCGCATCTAGATTTCCACCTTATCGTGAACAGCGATATGTCCTAACCAGATTAGAAAATAGGAGTTCGCTATCGTGATTAGCGAGATCATCCAAATCCATTTGCGAAAAGTGTATAATTGCTAAAGTGATGCAAAAGTAACGTTAGACGAATCGCACATTTAAATGACTGTGGGTCTGCCTTGTCCATAAGTTATGTGGTGAGATCGAACAGACACATAACTGCTACTTTAATTTGAAAACCATCGTATGGTGTGCGACAGGGATTATGTAGTATATCTGAATCATCTGCACCTCCTTTCACATGCAGCACTTCCCATTGTCGGATGGTATGCGAGAAGCAAGTCAGTTTCTCTCCTTTTGTTTTCTTTACATTGTCCTAATTACGCGAAATTTATCTTGGAGACATCTGGAGTTGTAGTGCAGCACTCTCTCTAACAGTACTTCTTCTGTCCTGTTAATTTGTCAAATATTTCCATGCCGTACTCATACTGAATTATACGTCCTTAGAATTAAATCAATAAACCTTAATGTAACACCTTCCTTTACTACTTCTACATTTATTTACTTATTTCAGTTTCAAACGCTCCTGAACAATATTTCAAAATACATCTCGTGTTTAATTGTTGACTTCTCGATGACAGTGTAAGCAAAGCATTTATGATATTTTGTTTCATTTACTTGACAGATATTACTGGACTTTTGTAAACTGAGCTAGTGTATTCCGTGAACTTCTGGGATCCGTGGATAGCATTATACTGGGTGAGCATTAACAAAACCGACAAACTGCAAGGACGGATTGCTGGAGGAAAAAAGGTCGTATGAATATGTGTCCGGAAATTCATCATTGCCACGGTAACGACGCTGACGAATGAAAGTTCCTCTTACCGCGTGCAGTGTGTTTTCTGTGTGTTGCAGGATAAGTGATTGACGCAGCGTACTGTAAGCAGCACAATGGTCCGGTATTCGTGTCGGGAACAAGACGAGATGGTGTTTGTGTACGGCCAAGCAGATGGATGGTTCAAATGATTCTGAGCACTATGCGACTTAACTTCTGAGGTCATCAGTCGCCTAGAACTTAGAACTAATTAAACCTAACTAACCTAAGGACATCACACACATCTGTGCCCGAGGCAGGATTCGAACGTGCGACCGTAGCGGTCGCTCGGTTCCAGACTGTAGCGCCCAGAACCGCACAGCCACCCCGGCCGGCTAGCAGATGGAAACGGTCGAGAGGCTGACCCGTGTCCTACAAATCTCGTGTACCCACAATCCGCCCTATGCTTGCACGTTCGTCTGTCTGAGAGGACCCATGACCACAAACGCCCCAAAAGGGCTCGAAATGTTGTGTGACTGTGAGGGTACTTGCATAGGTATATCCGCGCTGCCTCTCTACGGTTTCCATCTGCTTGCCATTTACAGTATGCTGCGCCAATCACACAGCCTGCAACACCCAAGGAACCCATGAACGTGGTCATGGGAACTTCCATTCGTCACCACCACTTACCATGGCAAGGATGCATTTGCACGCACATGTTCACCGGTATCCATTTTTCCTTCACTTCCAATCAGGAATCAGTTTCTGCAGTTTGTCGGTTTTATTAATGTTCACCCTGTGTAGATTCCTAGAAGAGCTCTACGCTCTGTTAAGGGATCAAGCGGAAATATTAATGTAAGCCCAGTCGCTTCCGTGGTCAGCGTAATGACTTCACTTCCAACATCTTCATTATCTGATTGAATGTGATGCGATTGTAGCCAGTTCGAATACAAACAGCGGAAGAACCTTTCTTATAGGAAACGGTTCTAGTGCATACGTTACGTAGGTTCCCGTAATGTAAATGTGTGAGCCTAGGAAACATGGACGGAAGCTATATTTATTTTACTGATGGCGCTGCCGTTTTCTCTGTTACTCATACAGAGTACGACTTTTTATTAGATCTCTGGTGTAGCATTACGCGTTCTAAAAGACCGCGACTGTTTCAGAAGTCAGTGGAAGGCGACATTCTAGCTAAAATTCGCTTCAGACACGTTAAACCACAAAAGAGTAGTGATTGTTCACTATTCGTCAACTGTTTGCAACGAAAGTAATAAGTATGTCTAAGCGCCAAAAAGCTTTCAGCCATAACGAACAACGAATACTGCCGTAGTACGTAAAGGAAAATTTGTTGAATGTTCTCTCTCCCCAGTCCACTAGTGCTTTTCGGTTGTATAATTTATACCAAAACTCCGTCCTTTGTATAAAGTACGGAGACGAAATGGTCACTGTCGTGCGGTAAATAGCACACGTCAAGAGAAACTATGCATTTAATTAACTTGTCATTCTAGATAGCGATTGTGTCTTATATCATTGCTTAAGGGGGGTACGACGTCAAACGGGACGACTTGGAGCAGGAGAGGCATCACAGGACATTTAAATTTCTACTGTCTATACTTTTACATATAATTTCATAAAACTTTGTCAGAAAGGATTCAGAATTAACACTCATAGTAGTGGAAGTTCGAAAACATAACGAAATAATTTTTTTTACATGTGAAATTTCATCATTTTTTTTACTTGCTAATGGCAGTATTTGTTGCTATAGGTACACTTTTGTTCATAAGTAAAAGAGATTCTTCGATGAATTTTGCACAGCATACAAACTGTACTTAAAGGTGTATGGAACTCTAGAATTTTCCAAATCTATCAAAAACTGTGGTAAAAATTGAGGTAATTACCTATAAAATTTGTGTTTTTTCTAAACATGAAGTTTAAAACATAACAGTTCATTCGTTTTTTCATAAATTAAATAAATTCTAGAGTTTCATACATCTGTGAGTATGGTATGTATGCTGTGCAAAATTCATCGAAGAATCTCTCTAACTTATGAAGAAAAGTGTACCCATAGCAACAAATGCAGCCATTAGTAAGTGAAAAAATGATGAAATTTCGCAGGTAAAAAAATTTTATTTTGTTATGTTTTTGAACTTCCACTGCAATGAGTGTGAATCCTGAATCCTTACTGGTGATGCTGACAAAGTCTTATGAATTTATTTGTAAAAGTATAGACACTGGAAATTAAAATGTCCTGTGATGCCTCTCCTGCTCCAAGTCGGCCCGTTTGTCGTCCTGCTCCCCCCCCCCCCCCCCTTAATATCACAAAACCTCGGTTTATTTATAATTAATAATTGAGTCTCTTAGCGTTGTAGATAATGTGATTGACAATACACCACAAAACATAAATTATGTCATAGAAATGGTGACTAGTTAACATTCATGGAAATAAAATTTGGTAAAAAGTAGAAAAATTAGCTTGTTACTTTGTTGTATAACTTAAGTTATTTAACTGTCTTTTCTACACATTTATTCTGTGTGAGGATTCTTTGTACAGGCGGATATTTTCATTCGCGATTTCTTCCAGTTAATTTCTGCTGTTTCAGTTACAGTTGTTAATTACACGTTTTTTTGCGTATTTCATCTGTTATGTCCCCATTTAACACAAATGTGCTGTTATTCTTCAAGCATATAATTGTTCGACATACCTATATTGACGGACTGTCAATTCATTTAGTACTTTAAATTCTCTCTGCCGGAATCTCATCGGAGCAAACACCATACTGCGGAATACCACACGTGTCGACTTTTCCCTCCGTTCTCATTTAAGTGAGACACACTTAATACGTTAAGACGTGCGTTAGATTCCAAGTAGGCCACAAGGTAGTACTGGAAATCGAGATACATGATGGTACAACCGCAGAGGAACTTCCCTTTCTCCGCCTACGCAACTCGTGCCGCCCACGCCGGCTTTGAACTCTGGGTGACCCGCCCGCCGCTGTGGCCCAGTGTGGGAAGTCTACATAGCCTGCCCTCCATTAGTATTCGACGTGACGCGCGCAGTAACCGTGACCACCGAGAGCGCCTCTTTTTGTCCAGATACGTGCATGTGTCGCCCAAAGCCAGACATCAGTTCTGATATCGTTTCCGGGAAATCTGGACAGAATTCCAAAAGCCGCACGCCTTAGCGGAATACCGAACGTGAGACGGTAATCTTCATCTTATACGTAGGCTCACGTTGCGGGTAATACACTACAACTGAACCACAACGTGCAATTCATACGTACTGAGAACTCTTAGATGCTTATATTAAATCCATATTCACTGTGAAATGAATTTTCCATAGAACCAAGTTCGCCCTTTGTCATTCTAATTCGTTTAATTTTGGGATGGTGGTAATATATTTTTGAATTGATGTATATAAGTTACGTTGATTAGAAGCAAAATATATTTACAAATTTTCAACTGACGCTGAATCTTACACAACGGTTCTGAGTATTATCTGTTTTACGAAATATATTAAAGTAACAATTTCTGCAATTCCAGAGCACAGTACACGCAGTAAAATAGATTTAAACCACAACTAGTCGTTTCAGCAGTCATCCTCTTATCATCTGACTGCCTATATCTAAGCTGCCAATCGGAAGCACTTGAATGTTGCAATGAAGCAGTCATAGAACAAAATTACCTGCATCATATGTTGTCGTGTTACTTCAAAATTCCAGCTTCCACCTCATTCTACAGGGCCATTAAACAATCACTCTGTGAGTAATGTTCGTTGGTTCCTTATTGTATTCCTCTTCTATCAGAGCATCCTTTTTATAAATTATTTGGCCACTTCAAACATTCTGGTCCGAACTGTTTTGCCTATACTTAATATAGTAAAGGATTGTTGGTGTAAACAGCCATTGATGCAGGTAATGAGAGCAGTAGCGTAACGTCAGCTCTAGTAGTGCAATATATGTTTTCTAGGAGTTTAAATTCAAGATATACGGAATGACACCATTTATAGTTCCGTCTCTCCTCCATTCGATATCACTTCCAATGAAAAAAAGGAGATAAAATTTCAAGTTCACAAAAGTAGAGTATTTCATCTACACAAACGTAGATGATGATCGGAATAACCCACATGTCTTTAACTGAAGGGTGATTGTAATTAACGTTCCAGTTTATAAAACCTGTGACAAAAGGAACCACTGCTCAGAATGACGTCAAACTTTAATGGAATAATATCGAAGAAGGGAGAAATTTATTGAAATTTACCAGTAGACAGCGCTTTAAGCGGCCATAATATGGAAGACAAAACACGCCGGGTACACGGATGTCCCTAAGCTTATGTCTGAGACGCTCAGCATGACTGTCTCAATCCAGAATGGCGTGCTCCTGGTAAAGGTGTTTTAGAAGAACGGTGAGTGTGTGCCACTAACTCTGCGGAAGTTCCGGTTACTTAAGGGTTTGAAAAAAGGCGTTGGTCCGATGTCTGCGAGGGTCTAGAGAAAATGATTACAATATTCGAACTGACAGGTTCATCTGGTGTGTAGTGCGGCTGAGGGTGGGAAACAACTGATCGGACCTCCATACCAGATGTGAATTGCCCACATAGAATTTTACGAAACATCCTGCATTTTTATTCATACAAATTTACCCATATTCAGGAGTTACTTCAGCCGGCCGCGGTGGCAGAGCGGTTCTAGGCGCTTCAGTCCGGAACCGCGTGACTGCTACGGTCGCAGGTTCGAATCCTGCCTCGGGCATGGATGTGTGTGATGTCCTTAAGCTAGTTAGGTTTAAGTTGTTCTAAGTTCTAGGGGACTGATGACCTCAGATCTTAAGTCCTATAGTGCTCAGAGCCATTTGAGCCCTTTTTGAGTTACTTCATGCTGACCCAGCAGTGAAACAAACGTTTGCTCAAGAATTTCCTGCTTATATGGAAGTAAACAATGAACGTTGATGGAACATTATCTGGACAGGCGAGGCCCATTTCCATCTCAAAGGACGTAAATTTGTGGTAAGCTCCTATGGGAGCAAACTGCTGAGATCATCAGTCCCTAGGCTTGCACACTACTTAATCTAATTTAAACTAACTTACACTAATGACAACAGACACACCCGTGCCCAAGGAAGGACTCGAACCACCGATGGAGGAAGCCCGCGTAAACATTGGCAAGGCGCTTTAGACCGCAGCTCAAAAGACATGTAAAAATAAAAAAAATAAAAACGTTAAATATGGACAACGGAAAATGCGCTCACACATAAATCGGTTCCACTTCATTCTGCAAAGGTAACTGAGGTTGTGTGTTGATGGCAGTACGTGGACAACATTCGTTCTTTCATATTTTGTTTGTGTGGGTTGCATACATTCAGTGGCAAGTATACATAGAGCGGCAAACCTATTGTTATGCTAATTGCTTTATAAACCCAAGAGGGTTGATTTATTACCACCTGCGGATCATCAGTCCTGCTGAGAAAACTCCACCCTCCGCTTCCACCTGTCCTCCCCCACAGCTCTATGAAATCCCTAAACATCTTCGCCTCCCCTTTGCCAATACAAGAATAATTTTGATATCAAATTAACTGTCTACTTAAATAAATTGCTTAATTAATCCCACCTCCCCCCTAGGAAACCCCCAAGCTCTCCCCCACTTCCCCTACACCCACTTCCCCCTCCTCACCCAGAAAAAATTGGCGGCAAAATCGGTCAGTCTGTTCAGAGCCGTTGGTGTGGAAGTTGCAAGTATTAGCTTGCGCAGCAACTACATATCCTAATTAAATAATTACATGGCTGCAGATTGGAGGTGTTATCTTGTTGGAAAATTTTCAGATGTGTGCTCACCTTGATGTACAGGGATCAACCGAGCTAGTGCTCAATGCTACCACCTGGGGATCATGTAATACCCATCAAACATTTCCCTCCCTCTCCACCCCTCCTAGAAAAATTGGTGGAAAAAGTCGCTTAGTCTATGCTGAGCTGGTGGACTGGAAGGATCCCACGACAGGACATTCAACTATGTTGCATTGGGTATAATATTATAATTTTTATTTATAAAATTCAGTTTGTAGGGGCTGGACTTCTTTATTTATCAGGGAAAGCTCGTCGTAGTCTACTGTTTGTATAATTTTGGAAGTTGTAGATCTTGTAAGATTTGTTGAATAAAATTAAATAAGTATGTAAACAGATGTTTTTCTGATCCTGCAAGGAATATCGCAATGAAGTCAACATCAACGGAACTCACTGCACATAATTACACTGTTAAAAATCTCCTGATCACATCTTCACATACGAGCACACGCCATCCTCTGTGCTCCACCGCACACTAGTGTCAACCCCAGTGTTCCAAGCTGTCCAAGAAACTTGCACATGCCATCCAATGGAAGGTACATTGCGCCTGGGCTCGTGACACCTTATAACACCATGAGGGACTGCCAGCAATCTGCCATTAAGTACACACCTCCCAGTATTAGCAAGTTGATTGCACAGAGATTATCAGATAATACGGAAATTACACGATGAATACTCAGTGCCTAGCGACCTCCACTACCCGTGACAGCACGTGCAAGCTACATTTCTGTGACTCTCCAATGACCAGGTCACCCCACAGCCATAGTCCCCTTTGTTCATGGCAGCATCTTTTGCTGGGAAATTCATATCTCACGTGGCTACTTCCGGTTGCAGCACCTGTAAAGTCTGCTCCCAAACACACACCTTCAACACCAGGTCAATGGAGGTAGCTGCTCTAGGTGCTCGACCTCCTGTGCATATACTGACTTAGTTCATAATACCACAGGCAGAGGACGCTGGGAGAAGCAACCTCCCAACCCCTCCTCAAACTAACCCCTCACCCCTTCCCTCCTGTCCCTCCAATTACGCCGGCCGGGATGGTCGAGCGGTTCTAGGCGCTGCAGTCTGGAACCGCTACGGTCGCAGGTTCGAATCCTGCCTCGGGCATGGATGTGTGTGATGTCCTTAGGTTACTTAGGTTTAAGTAGTTCTAAGTTCTAGGGGACTGATGACCTCAGATGTTAAGTCCGTTAGTGCTCAGAGCCATTTGAACCATTTTGAACCTCCAATTACTTCCTGTCAAGCAGGGCATCAGCTGGACGCAACTCTTTGATATTGATATCTGAGAAATTCCTGTATAAACACATGCTCTCTCCCTCTTTCTCTCTCTCTCTCTCTCTCTCTGAAATGGCTACTTCCCACAAAGCGAGCGTCTGTCATGTAGTGCGCTAAACACTCTTTTGTCCTGATTAAAGTAGCTCGCACTGTTCCCACTGTATGAAATTGACTAACTGAACATTAAAGTTGATACCCTCAGTGTCGGATTGTTTTTCCTTGTTTCCTATTGGTGGATAGAAGGACTGACACATGTGGCTGGAAATTCGGCGATTCGCTCCGACAGCTGCCAGGTTTTCTAACCCTACTCTTCCGTCTTCTGGATTTTCCTTGCATCCTGTCGATGGATACTGGCACATGTAGGTAGTTTGGCTGCAAGTTCTTTACGCTGGAGGTACCTGAAAATTTCAGTTCAACTGTATGCAATATACTTTAATATACGCAGAAGAAAGGGCATTGGGTTGGACTAGTATGTCTAGTTGCATACCACTACTGGAAACAGTACATCGATCATTCGGGAATTTGACGTTCCACTTGGGTTTGTAAAGCCCTTTACAATCCTTAAGTTGGTTCTCTCAGCTACACCAGGACGGTAAATGAGGTGCAGGAGGAGAAAGTGTCCACCACGGGATAAGATAGTAACAAGCACAAACCACACCATCATTTCTGCTTCAAAACAGATTCTGCTGGACTGTACTGAGAAGCAGTGAACACCGCTCACTTAAACCACATTTTATTCCCTAGTATTCCCATGGTTAGATGTCAGAGGTCACTGAAACTCTCATACATCCTGCAGGCTAATGTCCCGATGTCCACGTGCAGTGCTTCAGGCCTCACTGGTTCAGCAGGCTTAGTGGTAGTTCGCACCTCAAGCTGGAAATGTTCATTCATTCTGGCTACTAGCTACCTCCACCATGCTCCCGCATGACAGGCAGAGCTAACCTACGAAACCAGCCACATATTTGTCAGTGTAATTATAATTAAATATTACTGTAATAGCACCAGTCTGGTGACATTTGGCATCGAACTAAATATTAAAAATACCTTTTTCTGACGACTGCGGCTCTGGAAATAGCTCTTTCACTCGTAAGACTATATCTTTCTTATGACTATACATGATATTCCAGGTAAGACCTTATGTATACGGATGCGTTAAAATCGCCGTTTCCAGCGTGAAATTCCTACCTCACTTATGAACGGACATAGTCATTTTCTCTACATATGTCGGAACAATGACCACAGCAACGTTATGTTCTAACAGCATAATATTCCTGACAAGTTGCATGATTATCATTTATACCTATATAGCGTCCGAAAAATTGTGGCACGTCCACACTCAAACCCACTGGGTGTCCTTTCGTACAGGTTTCCCAGTGGTAAAACCCTCCCTCCATATCGTTGTTATCACGTATTTGTCGAGGAAGTAAGGACATAATCACAATTAAAAAACTGAGTGAGGTGGCGAAGTGGCTAGCATAGTGGATTCACATTCGTGAGGATTACGGTTAAAATCCACCTGTGGCCATACTGCTTTAGGTTTTCCGTGATTTCCCTAAATCGTTTCAGGCAAATGCTGTGATGATTCCTATGAAAAGGCATGGCCGATTTCCTTCCGCATCCATCCTTTAATCAGATCTTTGTCCCACTCTAATGACCTCATAGACGACGGGACGTTAAATACTAACGAACTACAACTGAAAAGCAGACGCGTCTTTTGTTTATGCTATGTACGATAGCTCTATACTTGGTCAGCGACAGATGGAGGACGAGACAGCCTTTTAACTATGGAACGGTGCTGCCGGAACGTGATGGGCTTTCAAGAGAATTAGCAGGTGTCTGTGACTTGGCTGTGCTATCACTTCAATTTGCTCTGACAAACGCCGGATTTAATTTGGAACTGACTAGAAGTAAGAGTGTACCGTATCCACTACATTCGACGCCTCGTGAAGGAACAGAACTAGCTGACTTCCAGGTAATAGATATACTTCAATTTCATTGCTTCGGTAGTGTGTAGAAAGGTATTCTCATTCCAATACTGTTGGCGCCGTTCTGTGAAGACAGTTCCACACCGTTCTTGCTCTCATCACCTTCTAGTTACACATGGTATCTCTAGCTGCTTGCATGCTGAGAAGCTTAGCACTCCTCATTGGTGTGTAGTAGATATGAGCCTGATACGTTTCAGAGTATTGTGGTGGTATAACAGACGATTAAGAAGATACAAATGTTTTATGCATAACAGCGCTCTATATGGAAGGAGTTGGTAACACTTTACGTAGTCACTTGTACCATCAACTCTGTGGAACTGTTGTTGTGGTTTGAGTACATACTGGAAAGATTGTGATAAGAGAGAAATGATCATAGAATATAAACACAAACTGCTAAGGGTATATGGTTCCACACTTACGTGTGCTGTAATGTTAAAACAGTGTGGTTTCCGATGTATTAGTCAAGTGTAATGAAACTCTGTTTATACTCCAATGCATGCTCCAACACATGACATACATTCACCCTGCAAGTTTCCTATTCCAATCACTATGGTGAGAAAGTTTAAGATGACAAGACACCATAGGAAAAAAAAAAACAGATTCTTTGTGATCCATGCACTATATAGCTCTTTTGAGATATACAGTGCCCGCTGTTCACATCTGAATATGGTGTGAAAATGATGATATGCTCGTATTAAAATGATTGTCAGCAATGGAAAATGCATGAAACAATGATATCTTATGAAGAAATAAGAAACGCATAGCAGAGGTGTTTCACATGTGAAATTACACACCATGCTGCTATCACTCTGTCGGAACACAGTCTCTTCCACACACGAGATCTGTCAAGCAAATGTATACAAAAGGATTGCAGTACCTCACAAAACCCTGTCGATAACTTAGAATCACTGCAGTTATGAAACGGAAGACACACTTTATGTCCAAGATGTGGCAGGGGAATGGAGTATTTTGCACACATCTTCGATCCTGTCGAAAGATTTGGGGGTCAGGGTGACTACCACCTAAGACACCGAAACAGTGATCACATACTTGGGTGCAATATGCACTACCATTATGAGGAAACAATGCTCTGTGTCTCTTCAAAAGCAGAACACTGAGACATCTGCTACCCTGTCACTGCGGAAGATGACATTAAATGTAGAGATCATTACCATCGGATAGCTGCTACGAAACACTCCATAATACCACAAACTCTTAAAGTTTCCATATCTTGATGTCTCTTCCTCTTTTTGTCAATATGAAACACCGCCTCTGTCTTTTATTTCAACCATTCTGTGGTTTGAGGGAGCAGCTTAGTTTACACCCTGCGATGTTCAGCTTTCCGTGAGAGTCAGTGGATGGAAACGTTATTTTCAGTTTAACGACTGGAAGAGACCTCGAAGAACCTTCTACTGTGATTGACAGTCGCTGGGATATGGTCTTCCTCCAGTACAGGCGATAAAACTTCGCACAGGTCTGTGGACGCGACTTCGATCGCTGGGAGCCTGCTCAAAAGGACCAATACCTGTATATTTAATGGGATCACGACAAATGGTCGATGTCAACACACAGATGGTATTTTTTCCGCTATATCAGAAGACAGAGATGCGGTAAAATCTTATTGAGTACTTTTCGAGGTGACGATAGCAAAGCTTTTATAGTTCGTAGTTTTACTCCATTGGATGTTACAAAAATAAGGAGAAGAGAGGGACCGAGGGATAACATTACATGTTGTATTCCTACCGTGGTAATAATAGGAATATGACAAAGGAGATTAGAACGTGTACAGGGGGATACTTATAAACTGTCATTTCGTTGAATTGTAGGTGTTATGCTTCTGAATTTCTTTTGTGCAGTCCGCATACACTCTGTGTGGTCGTGAATTTTCTTCTCTAAGTGAGTGTGCTATTTTTCTCATTGCGATAACTCTCTACCTAGTCAGTGACGGATGGAGGACTAGACAGTCTTCTAACTAGGGAAAGATGCTGTAGGAACATGACGAGCTTTTGAGAGAACCAGCAGGTGTCTGTTACTTGGTTGGGGATTTCAGTTCTGCTTACTTTGGCAAACTCTGGCTGTTGTGGAAGAACGTCCATAGCATAAACAAAAGATGCGAAGGCTTTTTAATTGTAATTATGCCCTTGATAACTCGACAAATATGTGATAACAGTAATGTGGTGGTAGGGTTTCGCTGCTGGGAAGCTATGGTAGCCCATACTATGCGACATCCGGTTGGTGTGGCTGTGGACGTACCAGAATTTTTCGGACACTACATACCTGTAAATGATAACCACGCTACTTCGCCAAGAATGTTATGCTGTTTGAACATAACGTTACTGTGGTCATTATCCTATCTTGCAAGGAGAAAATGACTATGTCCATTCATAATGAAGGTATAGATTTGACGTGCGAAATGGCGATCTCGGCACATCTATATCCGTAAAGGGGTTCAAAGATTTTACTCGGAGTATTTTGTCCAGTGATAAGAATGGTATAGGTCTACGTGGGAAATCAATATTTTCAGCGCCACAGTCGTCAGGAAAAGGTATTCCCGATATTTCACTCAGTGTTGACCGTGACCAGATTGACGCTACAGTCGTAATATTTAATTATAATTACACTGATAAACAGGTGCCTGGTGTGTGGGCACATGGTGGAATGCCAGTAAATGGAATGAATGGACATTTTCAGCTTAAGGTGCGAGCTGCCGCTGAACATCCTGAACTGGTCACGTGGAATAATGGCATGTTGTTTACCTCCTCCTGCCGACCTCTAGGCAGGTGAATAGCAAACTAATTCTCAGAATGTATTGGGCAGACTTCGTGATCGTCTGTGTTGCGAGTGTTCTCCGAGTTTTACATGGATATTTGAGAAGATTCAGTACCGATCACTGACAAGTGCTGACGCTGGACATACCAATCACATCCAGATTCCTATCACTCCAGTCATCCTGGACACCCTCCATTGCAGGGCGGGCCTTTATGGCAGGCCGAGTCTGGGTGTAGACATGGTGCGATTATTGAGACTTTGGTCCACAGCATCAAGTACTGCTAAGCAACCTTTGACGTGGGGCACTGCGTGGTGGCGTCGGGGCATGAGCATGCGGAATGTTCAAGTCTTTCAGTGATCACTAACATCTAACCGTGACAACTAATACTACGAAATGGAATTTCGCTTAAGTCTGTAGTGTTTTCTGATTCTCAATTCAGTCTATAGAACTCTTTCGTGCACCAGAAAGGAGGGAGTGGTTTGTTCTTGTTACTCTCCTATCACGTGGTAGACCCTTCCTAATCCTCCTCCTCATTCTCCATCCTTGTGTAACTGAGGAAACCTACTTAGGGATTGTATGATGCATTAATATCCGAATAACAATGTCAAATTCCCGATTGATCAGTTTATCGTTTTTGATAGTGGTATCGTGAGTACACACACCAGTGCAAAGCCATGACCTGTCTCTCTGAAACTGCTTAAAGACATTGCATGCAAAAGAGCTCAAATATTAAATTTTCAGCTGCCTCCAGTGTAATGGATTTCCTCTGTAATTAGCTACCTGTGACAGTATACACCAACAGGATGTAAGAAAAATCGAGAAGAGGCAAGAGTAGAGTTTGAAAACTGAGCAGTTGGTGGATAGAACGCTGGAATTTCCCACAACATATATAAATCCTACTATCGATCAATAGCAATCAAGGAAGAACTATCCCACACAGAGGGTATCAATTTAGTTAATAAATTAATCAATTTGATGGAATGGGAGTAGTGTGACTGGGTTAAATTCAAGACATCCATAGCTGGGGATTTACCAGGTAATCACTACTTTGATGAGGGCAAAAGAGGGATTAGAGCAGTGCATGACAGATGCTTGCTGGGTGGGAAGTAGTCACTTGAGAGAGAGAGAGTGAGACAAAGAAAGTATGCGTTTTGACAGAAACTTCCCACGGACCAATACCAAAGTATTACCACCATGTGCCTCAGAGAATTGCCACCACCTGATGCTTTGTCCAGCAGGATGTAATCAGAGGAGTGAGGTGAAGGGGACGACGGGGTTGACTGAGAAGGGGCAGGGAGTTTGCTTCTCCTAGCATTCTCTTTCAGTGGTACTGTGAACTCAGTATCTGCACAGTGGGGCGAGGACATAGAGCAGCTGCTTCCACCGACCTGGTGTGGAATGTGTTTGTTTGGGGCAGATTATGCACGTGCTGCTGCTACTGGAAACAGCCATCTGAGATGGAAATTTCCCAGCAAAAATGTCGCAATGAATAAAGGGGACTGTGGCTGTATGGTGACCTATCTCCCGGATGGTCACAAAAAATGTAGCTTGCGTCACTGACATGGGCCACAGAGCTTTCTGGGCACAGAGTATGCATCGTATTGATCTACTGTATCTGTACAGTCAGTGCGCTAATAACAGGAGATGCATGCTTGATGGTAGAGAGGCTGGTGGTGCCTCACAGTGTGATGTGATGATGTGAGCCCAGCCATGCCACGGCTTCCAGTGGGCACTGTACATACCACCTGGATGGCTTGGATCACAACAGTGGATACCGGTGCATGATGCAGCCCATCATATGGTATGTGCACATTGTTGAAGACACAACTGGGACTTTTATCAGTGTAATTATGTGCGGTGAGTTTTGTTGACATTGTCTTCATGACGCAATTACTTGTGCCATCGAGAAAACAATAATATATTTAGAAATTTAACATCTCCTTTCTTTATGTATTTTGCAAGACCTGAATCTTCCAAAATTAAATAAACAGCAGAGAATGATGACCTTTTCCTGCCAAATAGAGAGATCCAACACCTGAAAAATAAGTTATATAAGTAAACAATATATGATTATATGCTCTGCAGTGTATTTGAATTTCCTGTTTTAATATCCTTCTGTCCACCAGCTCGGCACAGACTCAGCGATCCTGCCGCCAGTTTTTTTTCTGGGTAGTGAAGGAGAAGTGGCGAAGGGGAGGACTGCCAGATTTTTTAGGAGGGGGAGGGGTTAGTTAAGTGATAAATTTAATTAATTAGCCAATTAATTTGATACCAAAAGTGTTCCTGTATCGGCAATGGAGAAGGGCAAGGTTTGGTAATTTTCCAGAGGGGCGGAGAAGAATAAGGTTGTGGGGAGAGTTGGGGGGTTTCTCAGATGGAATTATTATACCCAGAGGGTCGTAATTAAACCCTCAGGGAGTCATAAATCTATTAGCATATGAAACCATAGGTCATTCTCTCAAAGTATGTTTGCTCTTGAATCTATGAAACCTGCACAAGCAATATCAGCCAGAATGAACTTTGCGCTACCACTGATGGCATTGTTTATGGTAGGGCCTAATTTTTTCGTAGAGACATTTCCTGCAGTTCCTTTCTTGTACCGGTACTGGTGAGCACTATGAGAGTCTTTTGCAAACCAACGTCATTCCAACCATTCAATACCGTGAATCGCATTCGGGAGGACGACGGTTCAATCCCGTCTCCAGCCATCCTGATTTAGGTTTTCCGTGATTTCCCTAAATCGTTTCAGGCAAATGCCGGGATGGTTCCTTTGCAAGGGCACGGCCGATTTCCTTCCCAATCCTTCCCTAACCCGAGCTTGCGCTCCGTCTCTAATGACCTCGTTGTCGACGGGACGTTAAACACTAATCACCACCACCACCAATACCGTGAATGTGTGGGTAGACCATATGTATACAAGATTATGCTCTTCCGATCATTGTGCACACAGTGAAGCAGCTGCTGCACAAGGATTTTGGAAATTTTAGAATTCTCAGCCGTCATTTGTTTACACCTTTGTTGTCCAGATCACATATTCTTAACTACTAGCTGTGGCGTTATCTGGACGATGTGCTGTGTTCAGTGCTCCGATTACAAACGTAGCTGAACCGAAGGCACACATTGCACAACGCATTCTAATACGTGCATGCATGCATGTCCAAAGGAACATTGCAGTCAGGCATAGGGACACTGTAAAATATAGACACTGCCCTCCTGTACTTCATGCCAAAGCAGGGCAACCTCACAAGCAAAACAATGACTCTCCCTGTGCAGGAATCATACAATTTGTATGTCAGCACAGTAAACTACAGATACTACCCTAAAGATGTATAGATACACTACTGGCCAATAAAATTGCTACACCACGAAGATGACGTGCTAAAGACGCGAAATTTAGCCGACAGAAAGAAGATGCTGTGATATGCAAATGATTAGCTTTTCAGAGCATTCACACGAGGTTGGCACCGGTGGCGACAACTACAACGTGCTGTCATGAGGAAAGTTTCCAGCCGATTTCTCATACACAAACAGCAGTTGACCGGCGTTGCCTGGTGAAAAGTTGTTGTGATGCCTCGTGTAAGGAGGAGAAATGCGTACCATCACGTTTCCGACTTTGGTAAAGGTCGGATTGTAGCCTATCGTGATTGTGGTTTATCGTATCGCGACATTGCTGTTCGCGTTGGTCCAGATCCAATGACTGTTAGCAAGAATATGGAATCGTTGGGTTCAGGAGGGTAATATGGAACTCCGTGATGGATCCCAACAGCCTCGTATCACTAGCAGTCGAGATGACAGTCATTTTATCCGCATGGCTGTAACGTATCGTGCAGCCACGTCTCGATCCCTGACTCAACAGATGAGGACGTTTGCACGACAACAACCATCTGCACGAACAGTTCGACGACGTTTGCAGCAGCATGGACTATCAGCTCGGAGACCATGGCTGCGGTTACCCTTGACGCTGCATCATAGACAGGAGAGCCTGCGATGGTGTACTCAACGACGAACCCGGGTGCAGGAATGGCAAAACGTCATTTTTTCCGGATGAATCCAGGTTATCTTTGCAGCATCATGATGGTAGCATCCGTGTTTGGCGACATCGCGGTAAACGCACATTGGAAGCGTGTATTGGTCATCGCCATACTGGCGTATCACCCGGCGTGATGGTATGGGGTGCCATTGGTTACTTGGGCGCTGATGACCACGCTATTTAGCGGTCGAAAACCTCAAACCACACACACACACACACACACACACACACACACACACACACATTGGTTTCCACGTCTCGGTCACCTGTTGTTCGAATTGATGACACATTGAACAGTGGACATTACATTTCAGATGTGTTACGACCCGTGGCCCTACCATTCATTCGATCCCTGCAAAACACTACATTTCAGCAGGATAATGCACGACCGCATGTTGCAGGTCCTGTACGGGCCTTTCTGGATACAGAAAATCTTCGACTGCTGCCCTGGCCAGCACATTCTCCAGACGTCTCACCAACTGAAAACGTCTGGTCAATGGTGGCCGAGCAACTGGCTCGTCACAATACGCCTGTCACTACTCTAGATGAACTGTGGTATCGTGTTGAAGCTGCATGCGCAGCTGTACCTGTACACTGCATCCAAGCTCTGTTTGACTCAATGCCCAGGCATATCAAGGCCGTTAATATGTCCAGAGGTGGTTGTTCTGGATACTGATTTCTCAGGACCTATACACCCAAATTGCGTGAAAATTTAATCACATGTCAGTTCTAGTATAATATATTTGTGCAATGAATACGCGTTTATCATCTGTATTTCTTCTTGGTGTAGCAATTTTAATGGCCAGTAGTGTATTTCCACTTATTTCAGCGTTAACTGATGCAGCACTGATACAGTATAAAAACTGTAATGTCAGTCTAAATAACAATCAAAATACTAAGTATAACATTATGTTCTTCTGTTCTTTACTACATACTTACTACGATTTCCACATTCATGAAGATCTTCAACAATTTTCGATACGACAAATGCGCTTAGTAATGTGATGTTTAACAATTCATTGTTATAAATATGGTTAAGTATTAAGTATAAAGAATATGGAGACTAAATGTTTTCTTTCGATAAAAGCGGCTTGTTTCGTCAGTCCTTTATTCAATAATGTACATGCAATAATACACAAAACGTAAAAGATGGTTGGTTTCCTGCAATCTGCGTGAATATCCTTTAAATATGATACAGTTACGGCCATTATAATTTATAAATGCAATTATCGCAGAAAGGTAAGTTATAGAATGTAGTTTATTGGCCAGACTGGGTGCTCAACTGCACCGGGACACAAAGGCCGTCTGAAACCTGGACCCAGAATCGGTGAAAGGCTTCTAGGCGCCATTGTCTGACCGAATGAGACATACTCTACCCTGGACCGTATTCTGGTCGTCTGCAGGGACGCTGGGAATGATAAATTAAAGGTCTTCTTTTAAAGATAGTTCCGAAACAGTCATATTTTAACGGGACATAGGGCTTGCAAATACTGGAGAAACTATATAAGAGTAAGTAGTAAGAAGGATGCAATGCTTCCGGAGAGGAAATTTCTTTTCGAGTATGTTTGTTCTTTGAATGGAAAAGACGGCACTATGGGTAGAAACAGAAAATTTTACCAAATAATTCGATTTATAAGATTACCAAATAATTCGATTTATAAGATTAATAACCCAAGTGGACCATTGTAATTTGTGGACAAGCTCATAGGAAACTTTACTGAATGCTACAGTAGGTGTACTGTTAGCGCGACAGACTAAGATACTAGCCTTCCTGGTGGTAGATTCACAGTTAGGTATGAAATAGTACACTTTATCGTTTAGTGAAAGTTAGCGCAAGACTTTTCTTGTATCACATGACCTCCAGCGAATGTCGTATCCTGTAGCTACATGCCAACATCCCCGTCAGGTGCAGCCACAACTCTGGAAATGGACTTGTTTTCGGCCGAGAATGCTGCCAACGGGAGTGTACGGCCAAGAGTGAAACAGTACCAACCATTACAACATACCAACTGCTAAATGACATACCATTAAGATATCATAATATGTGCTTACCTGCCAATGTTTGTCTTAGACAAACCCCAAATGCCTAGGACTTACGACGATGACAGATTTTCGGTGATAAATTTGGCATATTATTATTTTCTTATTTCGTTAGTCCTTCTTTTAGAATATTAACTTTTATATAATTGTATTTTGTAGAGGGTTGCTAAAATTACCCAGCTGTGGTGCAAAACAGTGCATTTCATAGAAATAAAACAATCGTAGTGTACTCTATTTAGATTCCATTTGCTGATGAACGAAATCCCTTTATTAATTAAAAAAATTGGAAGTAACACACTTTATTGCTATTATCTTATAGTTAATTAAAGGCATCAAAATGAATTAGCAACTTCACTTATGCACACTGTCTCTCTACAACACATCAGCTGAGTCGAGTCGCTGGTTAAATCATTGACAGTTAACCTTGTTTTCCTGTTCTTCTTCTTCTTCTTCTTTCTTTGTGCCTTTCTCATGCATCACCGCATGGTCGGCATTGTTATTCAAGCATTTGGCATGGTTAATTTTAGGGGGTAGCCTCATGCCCTTCCCGTCGTCACCCCCGGACCCCTGGAACGGAATATTCCTACCCCAGAAGTCTGTGTCTGGTGTCATTAATGTGGAATGATTGAAAGTTTTCTAAATGTTTTTCAATCGTGTTACTGAGGTGGGACTTGGGCACTGACCCGTTATTCTCCTAGTGGGATGTGCGAAAAACGCCTAAAAGCGACGTCCATGCTGGCTGGCACAACAGCCCTCGTCGTTAACTGAGTGGTCACCGCTTCTCCCAGTTTCGGAAGCGGTGCATTAACACATAAGGCTATCCAGGTAGATCTTCCTTTTGCTGTTCTTGTTAACATATATCTTCGAAACAAATAATCGTAATAGATTTATTTGAGTCACCTCTAAGGATCAAAACGGTTCAAATGGCTCTGAGCACTATGCGACCTAACTTCTGAGGTCATCAGTCGCCTAGAACTTAGAACTAATTAAACCTAACTAACCTAAGGACATCACACACATCCATGCCCGAAGCAGGATTCGAACCTGCGACCGTAGCGGTCGCTCAGTTCCAGACTGTAGCGCCTAGAACCGTACGGCAACTACGGCCGGCCACCTCTAAGGAAGTGGATGATGATGATGATGATGATGTTCGGTTTGTGGGGCGCTTAACTGCGTGGTTATCAGCGCCCGTACAATTATCCAATCTTTGCTCAGTCCAATTTCGCCACTTTCCTGGATGATGATGAAGACAACACAAACACCCAGTCATCTCGAGGCAGGTGAAAATCCCTGACCCCGCCGGGAATCGAACCCGGGACCCCGTGCTCGGGAAGCGAGAACGCTACCGCGAGACCACGAGCTGCGGACAGAAAGTGGAAATTAAATTACAATTATTAGTAGCGTTAAACGAACTCTCCCTTACAGTTGACGCTGGAATGCGTGTGAAAAATATGGTGAGTAATATGCATTTGGGCTAAATCCATCTATACTTTACGATAATGAAACTGAACTATCTGCTGAAACACCAAATAACGCGTACATGATGATAGTTATGAGATACGAAGAATGTAAGCAGCATCTGTCTGGTCAACAAAATCAAAGGGGCAGCTTGGTTAAACAACAACAACAAAATCTAAAACTATGTAAATGCTACTAACAAGGTGACTAACGAAGAAAAGTACAAACCCTCCTAAGACTTCACGTGTATATAACAGATAACTATGTAAGTCGCACAAAAGATATCCCTTACCCATTGTGCGTGTACCTTCCTTCGAGTGCTAGTGACCCATATAAATTGAGTAGCATAGCCTCTGCGCTTTAGTGTTTCGTAGTATCGGAAAACTGAGGTGACGATGCTGACATTTATTGTGACCATGAAGCTCGGAAATGACTCAATAATGGAGTAAATATGATGTGATGTAAAATTTTATGTGGTTTCCGTTACTGAGAAGTAACAGAGCGGAGCAGAGTATCTACGTCATTACAGCTTGCCGGAATGAGCCTTCGTTTATAGCTTCCTAATGGCAGCTTCTTCGGGCATTTCAGTAAAGTGGTTAGCTTCGTGAAGTTATGAAACATGGTGGTAGTTCTATTAATAATGCAGTGATGTGAAGACATCAATTTCCCATTGAATATATCTACTAAAAGCTACCCCGCCACAGGTTAGTAAACCAAGTCGTACAATTAATACTAAATGACAGCTCAGTAAAATTGGGATCTTCATCAACGAAAGTCCTCATATCTCAAGAATAGATGGATTGGATTGGACTGGATTGTTTGAGGGAGGAGACCAGACAGGGAGGTCATCGGTCTCTTCGGATTAGGGAAGGACGGGGAAGGAACTCGCCCGTGCCCTTTCAAAGGAACCATCCCGTTCTTTGCCTGTAGCGATTTAGGGAAATCACGGAAAACTTAAATCAGGATGGTCGGACGCGGGATTGAACCGTCGTCCTCCCGAATGCGAGTCCAGTGCGCTAGCCTCTGCGCCACCTCACTTTTTTTTATTTTATTTTTTTTTGCGTGGGAGATGAATCAGGTAGTGGGGTGGCGGAGGCAAGGTGGGCAGGGGTCGCAACCCGAGGCCTGGGCACGATGTCTCCCCCCTCCCATCCTGGGGATGTGGTACAAAGGATGCAGTTGGTGTATTATTGTGAATTTTTTAAATTTTATTTATTCATTAATTTATTTTTAATTTTTTTAAATTTTTAATTTATTTTTTATTTTTTTTAACAGTGAGGAACTGAAAAGTAGCAAGTGCACTCGTGCGTCGAGTTGGGGATGCACATAACTAAAAATGTGCTAATACTTGTAGAAAAAGGCATAAAGAAAGAGAGCAAAGTGCGGGGCTAAGGAAACCATGAAACAAAACTGTAGGGTGGAATCCATACCACCATTAATCAATGCTACATCGTGCACCGGATGGGAAACAAAAACTGCGAAGACATTTTCGCACCGAGGACAAAAAGAGGAAATGGGGCAAATACTGCTACAGAGTGTGATGGTTCACGACGAAACTCTCCATCTGCTGTATCATCCAGGTATGACTTCTCGTAATGACCAAGCTAGATCCCACGTTTTACCGTGTAGTGCTCTATCATCGTCTTGTAATTTTAGCTTCTCTTACCCGTGATGTTCCAGCTACGTGGAGGGTCGTGGAACGCACTCCACAAATAATTGGAAAAATATTGTCGATACTTTGGGTTACGGAGGATCTTGCAATGTCGTTCCTTCAAATACACTCCTGGAAATGGAAAAAAGAACACATTGACACCGGTGTGTCAGACCCACCATACTTGCTCCGGACACTGCGAGAGGGCTGTACAAGAAATGATCACACGCACGGCACAGCGGACACACCAGGAACCGCGGTGTTGGCCGTCGAATGGCCCTAGCTGCGCAGCATTTGTGCACCGCCGCCGTCAGTGTCAGCCAGTTTGCCGTGGCATACGGAGCTCCATCGCAGTCTTTAACACTGGTAGCATGCCGCGACAGCGTGGACGTGAACCGTATGTGCAGTTGACGGACTTTGAGCGAGGGCGTATAGTGGGCATGCGGGAGGCCGGGTGGACGTACCGCCGAATTGCTCAACACGTGGGGCGTGAGGTCTCCACGGTACATCGATGTTGTCGCCAGTGGTCGGCGGAAGGTGCACGTGCCCGTCGACCTGGGACCGGACCGCAGCGACGCACGGATGCACGCCAAGACCGTAGGATCCTACGCAGTGCCGTATGGGACCGGACCGCCACTTCCCAGCAAATTAGGGACACTGTTGCTCCTGGGGTATCGGCGAGGACCATTCGCAACCGTCTCCATGAAGCTGGGCTACGGTCCCGCACACCGTTAGGCCGTCTTCCGCTCACGCCCCAACATCGTGCAGCCCGCCTCCAGTGGTGTCGCGACAGGCGTGAATGGAGGGACGAATGGAGACGTGTCGTCTTCAGCGATGAGAGCCGCTTCTGCCTTGGTGCCAATGATGGTCGTATGCGTGTTTGGCGCCGTGCAGGTGAGCGCCACAATCAGGACTGCATACGACCGAGGCACACAGGGCCAACACCCGGCATCATGGTGGGGGCAGCGATCTACTACACTGGCCGTACACCACTGGTGATCGTCGAGGGGACACTGAATAGTGCACGGTACATCCAAACCGTCATCGAACCCATCGTTCTACCATTCCTAGACCGGCAAGGGAACTTGCTGTTCCAACAGGACAATGCACGTCCGCATGTATCCCGTGCCACCCAACGTGCTCTAGAAGGTGTAAGTCAACTACCCTGGCCAGCAAGATCTCCGGATCTGTCCCCCATTGAGCATGTTTGGGACTGGATGAAGCGTCGTCTCACGCGGTCTGCACGTCCAGCACGAACGCTGGTCCAACTGAGGCGCCAGGTGGAAATGGCATGGCAAGCCGTTCCACAGGACTACATCCAGCATCTCTACGATCGTCTCCATGGGAGAATAGCAGCCTGCATTGCTGCGAAAGGTGGATATACACTGTACTAGTGCCGACATTGTGCATGCTCTGTTGCCTGTGTCTGTGTGCCTGTGGTTCTGTCAGTGTGATCATGTGATGTATCTGACCCCAGGAATGTGTCAATAAAGTTTCCCCTTCCTGGGACAATGAATTCACGGTGTTATTATCTCAATTTCCAGGAGTGTAGTTCCAAAGGTCTAAAGTGTCCTTAGTGCCGTCTTCAAACAAATAATGCACTGCATTTCCACGAAGCCACGTCATTGCATTAGTTTTAGTGCGTGGGTAATACGGTTCATCCGGGAATAAGATAGTCTTGGGTTCGATATGATTCGGCGTTACTCGAAGGAAGTATGCTGACATTAGCCTCACTAAGTGCCACACTGCCCCAGACTCGCCACAGCTAAGACGGTGTTCATCGTTGTCTTGAACGCCACAGCTCGTGCAGGTGGGTGAGTCTACCATGTGGATCGCATGTAGTCTTGATCTGGTCACCTGCTTAGCGTTGACAATTTTATACCACATCGCCATGACGTCAGTGTCCAATATTACGTGGTGAATTGTCCTCCACACTACTCGCCAGTTGACGTTCGGGTGCTTCCTCTCCACGACGTTATCGGGTCGTCCACGTTGCAGGACCCGAGAAACCGTCTTTGCCGTCGCCAGTTGAGTCCCTGGTAAGGCAAGTCGAACGTAACTAAGTTCGAGGTAAAAGACACCGATGTAGAAGAGCGAGGAGGTGGCAGCAGAGAGGGCGGTGCTAGTTCTTCTATTAACAAACTCTTCAGACTGTCCGGACGGCGGTGCCATAGTTTGACTAATGTGCTCACAAATAGGGCGACCGCTCTGTCATGAACGTGATAAAGGCCAAGCCCTCCCCGATCCAGGGGAAGGGTGAGAGTCTCATATTTGATTCTGAAAAGCATTCCTGAACTCACGAAGGACCCAAAAGCTCCAAGTATACGGCGAGCTAACATCACCGGTACAGGTAATATCTGGGCGATGTGCGGAATGCGTGACGCTAAATGTGTGTTGACATACTGGGTCCTTTGGACGATTTCCAGGGCTCGTAGGCGGTTGTTGGCAATTCCAGTCCGAACATTTCGTAAAAGCCGTCTAAAGTTGTGAGCAGCGGTCCGTCGTATATCGTCTGTGAAAACAATGCCGAGACATTTCAAACTATCTCTGAGCTGTAAGGGGGTGACACTGTTCTCAGACAATCCGACCCCGATGTTCATCGCCACCGATTTTGGGACGTAGATACGACTACCAGTAGTCATGCTATATTTCTCTATTCAATTCAGTGCGCTACCGGTGTCGTCACCGTTGCGGATGACAATCACCAGGTCGTCAGCGTACGCTTTACATCGGAAAGTGTGGCCTCGTAACGTCATACCCGTTAGTCGTTGGCGCAGGCCGCAGAGGAGTGGTTCCATGGCCACAGCGTAAAATAAGGTGGACAGAGGGCAGCCTTGGTGAATCGATCGAGAAATGGTGAGGGGCTGTGTAGGTCGGCCGTTGACTATCACCTTGGACGTCGCGCCGCGGAGTAGTCGCATGACGACAGTGACGCGTGGCTGTGGGTACCGCATATGTTGGAGGACCGCTTCCAAATAGTCGTGGTCCACTCGGTCGAATGCCTGACTAAAATCGATTGCTGCCCGTGCACCCTTCAGACGACATGCCCTCGCCAGTGAGATCAAGTCACGATATACACTGAGTGCTGTTTGAATATTATTGTCGCCTCCTAATGACGTTTGATCGGGTGAGATAACATTTCGTAAGGTCTGGCGTATCCGCGCCGCCAACAGTCGAGAAAAGATCTTAAAGTCGCAGTTCAATAGCGTCAACGGGCGGTAGTCCTGCAGTCGTGAGCCACCGGACGGTTTGTGAATTGGAATAATCATCCCTTCCACAAGGGCCGCAGGGAGCGGCACTTCCGCGGATAGTAGTTCCCGACAGATGTCCGTCCATCGGGAAGCTATTAAATATTGAAAAGTCCGGTAAAATTCCAAGGGGAGGCCATCTGGACCCGAAGACTTGTTGACAGCTCCTTTTCTAATGGTGTCGATCACTTCTTCTTCTGTAATTTCTTCCATCAAGGCCGCTTCCATTGTCGGGGTGACGGTGCCGTAAATCGTCTGAGAGACGTCCTCCAGTGCTGTCGGATCAGGGGTCTGAGCGGAATAGAGTAGGGAATAATGATCATAGAACGCTGTGTTTATGTCTTGTTACGTGGTGAGGCGACGACCGTCCTCCGTGTCGTTGAAGCGTATCAGCGCTCGTTGGCGTCGTTTACGTTCACGAAGAACGTGGAACATTGCCGGGCGTTCGCTCGGTATCCGATCCTGCGTCCTCGAGCGGATGACTACCCCCTCTAGGTGGCGTCGCATATGAGCGGTGATCTGAGCCTTAGCACGGTGGACCACTGTTTGTCGTTCCGGGGACGGCGCCGTAGCATCGCAGTCGCGCTGTACCCTGAAGTAAAAGTCGAGCGTATGTCTACGCCAAGTAGCGTGGTCGCGACCGTAGGTTATCAACGTTCGCCTCAGTGCCGGTTTGACGTAGTCCAACCACCAGCGGATCGTTGTGGAATATGCGCGGAGGCGATTTTCATGTCCACAGCTCATGGTCGTGCGGTAGCGTTCTCGCTTCCCACGCCCGGGTTCCCGGGTTCGATTCCCAGCGGATTCAGGGATTTTCTCTGCCTCGTGATGACTGGGTGTTGTGTGATGTCCTTAGGTTAGTTAGGTTTAAGTAGTTCTAAGTTCTAGGGGACTGATGACCATAGATGGTAAGTCCCATGGTGCTCAGAGCCATTTGAGAGCGATTTTCACACGAATGCCACGTATCCTCAACGGCTTGGCGGCAATCCGGGTACGACAGGTGAGCGATGTTTAATTTCCACGGGCTGCGGCTTCTCCACACTTGTTGCCGCCGCAGGGTGATGGCACAAATGTAAGCTGAGTGGTCTGAGAAGGCTGCAGGCCACAGTTCCGCATCCTGTGTTCCAGCGGCGAGAGAGCGTGAGACATAAATCCGATCGAGACGACTGGAAGAGTGACTCGTGAAGTGTGTGAATCCCGGTCGGTGGCCGTGAAGATGTTCCTAAGTGTCCACCATCTGCAGGTCCCGAATTAGCGTCTCGAGTTCCGGGCATGGATTATGTCGTGGGAGTTGGTCTCTTGGTGCCAGTACGCAATTGTAGTCACCTCCAAACACCAGATGGTCGTGGCGGCCTTGGAAGAGCGGGGCGACGTCTTCCGCAAAGAATCGTGAACGTTCGCGACGTTTGTCCGTCCCGGAAGGTGCGTAGATATTGATAAGGCGGACACCCTGTACTGTGAGTGCCATTCCTCTTGCCCCAGGCAGAAACAGGATATCGTCCGCCACTATCCCTTCCCGAAGAAGTACAGCGACACCGCTGCCTGTAGGGGAAGCTGGAGAGACGCAAGCATCGTAACCGTACATGCCTGGGAAGTCGTCGACGTACACTTCCTGGAGAAGGGCTATATGGATGGAAGCAGAGTTAAACATATCCTGAAGCAAGGATAACTTAGCGCGCGTCCGTATAGTGTTGATGTTGATAGTTCAAAAATGGTTCAAATGGCTCTGAGCACTATGGAACTTAACATCTATGGTCATCAGTCCAGTAGAACTTAGAACTACTTAAACCTAACTAACCTAAGGACAGCACACAACACCCAGTCATCACGATGTTGATAGTTGCAACGCGATAAGTTTGAGGTGTATCCACAGCACCCGTGTTGGCCATCAATACCCTTGTAAAGCTGTCTCGTCACTGTATCTGATGGCGGAAAAGGATCAACACTGGTGGGGTAAATTACCCCGCGTGTCGTCCGACACGATGGGCAAGGAGTTTTCCTCACAGTCGTCCGCCCAGTCGCTATGAAATACCATCGGCTGTTGGTGGCTGTTAGTGGCTGCTGCGGCACTTGCTGCTGACTCCATCGGCTCCACTGGCTGGGAATCGGCAGCGGCTGTATGCTTGTGATCCTGCTGTTCTGTGGGGTCCGAGGGGCTAAAGGCGTCACCACGGCGAACTGTTGAGTTTGATGTTACAGTGGCCTCTGTACCGCCGGTATCGTCGTGCCCGCATCTCGTGGTCGTGCGGTAGCGTTCTCGCTTCGCACGCCCGGGTTCCCGGGTTCGATTCCCGGCGGGGTGAGGGATTTTCTCTGCCTCGTGATGGCTGGGTGTTGTGTGCTGTCCTTAGGTTAGTTAGGTTTAAGTAGTTCTAAGTTCTAGGGGACTTATGACTACAGCAGTTGAGTCCCATAGTGCTCAGAGCCATTTTTTGGTATCGTCGTCGGAGTCTCCACAGTCCATGTCAAACGATCGCTGCAAACACTCGTCGGATGGACCACGCCGCCGTCTCTTGTGTTTTCGCGGGGAACGCTGTTTACGGACGTGTGTTTCAGTATCTGAATGTTGGTTCATTTCTTCAGCTGCTCCGGTGTCTGAAAGAAAAGCCGCCGTCGGCACAACCCGTGGGTCAATGTCCATCCTGGCATCCACGCCTTCTTGCAAGGTCGATCGGTGATTATCTTCAGGTGGGGGCGCCGTTGTAGAGGCCGGATCCTGTACTGCAGAATCCATCATGGTCTCGCTATCGGGGGCGGCTATCGGACTAACGTGGTCAGCATCGGAAAGGGTTGCTGCCCGTGCTACTTCGGCGTAATTGAGAGGGAGGGTCGTCATCGTAGAAGAAGTCATAGATTCACCTGTCGGGATTTGAGTAAGCCGTTGTCGGAGACATTCCGACCGGACGTTCCCTTCTTGGCCACAACCAGAGCAAGTGCGTGGCTGACCGTCATACATAATGATCGCCCAAAATCCGCCGATGACAAGATATGACGGAACACGTTTGGTCAGTTCAATTTTGATCTGTCGTACCCCGTTAAGAACGGGGTACGTTGTAAAGGTGGTCCACTTTTCGGCCATATGGCTGATCACTCTGCCGTAGGGATGGAAAGCCGCGGTGACTACGTCCGGTGGTACTTCGAAAGGGAGTTCGAAGACGCGTATCGTACGGAGGCCAAGCCCCGCGTGATCGATAGAGACCGCCCCAATATGGCCATCAGAATGTTTGAATTTAAGATCGTTCGCACGTGCACGCACGATTCTGTTGCACACCTCGTCACTTACTAACTTGACGTAGACAACACTGCTCGTGATAGAGAGATGGATACCAATTATGTCTCGCGGTTCAATTTTAACGTCGTCACGTAGAAAACGTTCCACTTCAAAAGCTCGCGGTCGTGCATGATCGGGTTGAAAACTGACCTTGATGGTGGGTTGTCTGTAGGACTGTGCCATGTTGCGTCGGTAGTGATAAACTCTAAACTAGCGACAACGCAGTAGTAAACAACTACGGGCACTCGCGACCGCGCGGACGGGACGTAAACAAGACGTCCTCGCCGCAGCGCTGCGGAAAGCAGACTGTCGCTCGGTGAATAGATGCTTATACTTGTCATTATGCTTAGTAATAAATCTTTGGAGTTCATGTGCGTAAAATGATATGCTGCTAATGAACTAAACTATTCTGCCCTTAAAGTGTGGAATGTATAGCTGGGTTCCTTCTCTTTTCTATATCACTTCACAAAAAGTAAACCAACGGATCTTAGTCGATGTTCAGACTTAGGACGGAAAATTTTAGCGTCTGAAGTGTTCTTTGTCTTTTTCTTCTCATCATTTAAGTACTGATCCGTTACAGGATGACAGCAGTCCATATGACATTTTTTATGCAGGAAGAATATCATTGGACGGAGCCTCAAAGTAAATGAACAACTTTCTGTCAAGAGATTCATCTTTTTCTTCATCCAATTCCCCTTGTACTTTCGAGTATGTTTAATAAACCTGCTTTCAGTGTGACCTATAATTTCTTGTTTACTAACCTGCTATAAACCCTTGTACTTTATTCCAGATTCTACGTAATTGTATCTAGAGTGGTAAAGTCAACATTACCTTATATCGAACTCTAGAAAAGTGTTTCAAAGTTGATCTTTAATGTTTTCAATTTACTAAATTATTTGTCAGATGTCATTTCGATATTGGATATTCCACTGATGTTCGAAGTTCTATACTATGAACATCTGATCATACAAAATTTGATGGTGCCAAGTATTTATTACAATCACGCGCAAAATGTCTTTTACTTAGAGTCTATCATTCAAAAATCCAGAGAGTAACTCGAAATATTCCGATTGTTAAGGTTATACCGATGTTTCTGAGAGCTAATTTTATTATGACCTGTTATACTGTCACAATTACGTGATCTATGGCATTCATTTTTAAGAAATCAAGCAATTTTTTCTCTTATATTAGGTTATGATTAACCAGTTTTCGGCTTATGAGGCCATTGTGGGGCAACAGCTCCCTAACGTCCACAAACACAGTACAGCATGTAAGACGTTGAAAATAACTTTATAGAATCTTTCGTAGAGACGTTACTCAAAAGTGCCACACTAAATGTTTGTCACTCGGGTTATGTGTCATACGTGCTGTGTAGCAGACTAGCCACTTTCCACTCTCCAGTAACTAGACGAACGCTGTGTCAAAAATTCTTGGTCAATGCATAGCCAGTGCGTAGCAAGCTACAAAAGGGAAACATATTTAACGTATATAATACGCGTGACGTTGAGAACCTTATTGTCGAGGAAAGATTTTAGTGTATTAAACCACAGTATACAAAAGTAGTTTTGCCAGAATAACCCCAAATGACACATGCCACATTAAAGAATAAATGAAATGTAAACAAATCCGGGGCGTTTTAAAAGAGGGAAAGAGTAAAACGGGAGAATTTACATTTCCAAGAATGTATGAAACAAAATGTAAATAGTAATCCCAAATATCCTCTAGGTCTATGTAGGTTCTAGGAGAACTACATTGTAGTAAATGAACTCTGGTTATTGGGTTATTGGAATAGATCGAAAGAGTAAACTAGATATAAAATAGTAGTATAATGTAACGTACGATATCCATTAAAAGGCTAAAAAGATAAGAAAATTAAAGTAGATGGTGGATATATTTTGGTGGCGACTATAATTAGAAGTTCCAGATTCTAAATGCCGTAAAAAACGGTCCACTGCTCAGAACGACGACATATTTAACGGAATATTATCGCAGAAAGGAGAAACGTTACGGAAACAAACAAACAAAAAGTTAACACAAATTTTACTACTAGAAGGCGCTGTAAATGGCCATAGTACTCGTATGCAAAATGAAAGACGCATGGTGCACGGCTGTTCATCAGTTTGCGTCTGACACACCGTTTACATGGTGCTCCGAAAGGCGGATTTAGTAAACCGATTTCCCAATACTGCTTCTAGATAGTCACGTAAAGACTTCAAAATCGATTCTGTAAATCCGCTCCTAGTTGCCAGCTTTCCAATTCCATGATCGACTTTCGCACCCATGTAAACGCAACGGGTTTTAGGCTGTCAGGTTATTTATTGTTTTCAAAATAATCGGTTAATATGGACTTATTGTGCAGACCAGGATAAGCAGAAATATTAGGCTGAGCATGAAGCTGTCTACCTCTAATATTTAAGTGAAGAGAAATTAAGATTGTGTTCAAATGGTTCAAATGACTCTGAGCACTATGGGACTTAACAGCTATAGTCATCAGACCCCTAGAACTTAGAACTAATTAAACCTAACTAACCTAAGGACATCACACAACACCCAGTCATCACGAGACAGAGAAAATCCCTGACGCCGCCGGGAACCCGGGCGCGGGAAGCGAGAACGCTACCGCACGACCACGAGCTGCGGACTACGATTGTGTTGATTGAATTAGAAACTGGAACAGCTGTTTCCAGACGCTATATTTAACTGGGCTAGCAAATCCATTTCAGACCTTAACATGTGAACACGGCATGCGGAAAACGGTTACAGGAAAAAAACTGATCCGACGTCCGCAGAAAATGTGACTACAGCATTGCAGGATGGGTCTGTGGTTTGCAGTCATGCAGTGCAAAGTAAACTACCCAAAATTTGAACATTGGTGTGAGAACTGTGCATGTAATTCTACGAAACATCCTGCAGTGCTGCTTCATGCTGAGCTGCCAGTAAGGTAAATGTTTGGTATAGAAATTCTTTCTCCCATGGAAGAGGACAATGACTGGCCATCTAGTATTCTGTGGGCAGAAGAAACCACTTTACATCTCCGAGGACATGTAAATACACGTAATTGCCGATTATGGAAAACAGAAAATCCGCTCCCACATCAACCTCTACTATTTCATTTTGTTGCGGATTGACAGAATCGTTTATCGAAGGGTCATATTTTTTCGAGGATATGGGTCCTGCGTGTCACGTTAGCTATACTGCCACTGGTAAGCGCTGCCGGAGTCTTCTGCTTCTGCGGACCAACCTCATTCCAATACCTCAATAGCGTGAATGTGTGGATAGGTTCATTTAATGCAAGACTGGGCTCCTCTGCACATTGCACCGCCAGTGAAGCAGATACTGCAGAAGCATTTTCGATATTCATGAATTATCAGCCGTTATTTTCCTACAGCCTGGCCGTCCAGATCACCTGGTCTTAATCCGTGGGAATATCTGAACGATGCTGTGTTCAGTGCTCCGATTACAAATGTAACTGAAATGAAGGCACACATTGCGCAACGCTTTACGAACGTGACCTATGAGACACTCTGATCTGTTGTGGCACATGCTTTATCTCATTTTTAACTTGTGGTAGAATACAATGGACAGCATACTGAACAAGTCTTATGCTAGTCTCACTACGGTCAAAATTCGGATTCATTTTTGCTATTTATGCGGTTCTTGGCCTCAGGACAATTAGAAACCAATTTTACCCATCCAATATGGTACCACATTGCTGTGGTGGATGGGCTTACTTACCTGTCAGTGCCACAACTGTTTAACGCTAAACTTGTGCGGTCACGCACAATGTACAGTGTGGGTGGCTTAATGTGCAACTCAGACCGTAGCTTTATGTGTCATGTGTCATTTATAACTAAAGCAATTTAGGTCATGACGATTACAGTGTCATCTATGGGGAAAATTTTCGTTACCTTTCTCTTTTGATGACGCTCCCCTCTTCTTGGATAATATTCCGTTCAAATTTAATGTCATTCTGAGCATCGCTTCTTCTAACGTTTTGAAACTGAAACTTTATTACAATTACGCATTATATGACTTGATTTGACGTAACATTAACACTGAGGTGACAAAATACATGGGATACCTTCTGATATCGTGCAGGACCGCTTTTAGCCTTTTTTTCCGGACTACTCTCGCCTTTTTACTGCTGTCGCTGCTCAAAACGGTGTACTATATAACCCAGCAGGACTTTCTGTGATCGGAAGTCAACGTCTCTCAAGAACTGGTACAGTAAATAATTTCCTAGAATTACATATTAATTCTGTATTCTCTCTTCCTAAAACAGCTATTTCGTAATTATAAATTTTTCCTCCTTATATTTCAAGGAAACATGAAAGAATTCTTTCTGAAATGGAAATGAGCGTTTGGCATCGTTGCCGGGAAGCCCCTTGCGGGCAGGTCCGGCCGCATTGGTGCATGTCTTATTACATTGGACACCAGACTGGGCGACCTGCGCGCCGGATGGGGATGACATGATGATGAAGACAACACAACACCCAGTCCCTGAATGGAGAAAATCTCCGACCCAGCCGGGAATCGAGCCCCGGCCCGTAAGACGGCAATCCGTCACGCTGACCCCTCAGCTATTGGGGCTATTAATTGAAACTTCAGCGGACTTGATGTTTTCCTGTCTCTAAGGACAAAACATACTACATTAACTTTGGTGCCTAAAACACTGCTGCGTGCCGTAGAATTACATTTACCATCTTGACTACTCCGTATAAATCGATGGAATGAGATAATCGTATAAAAGAGAATCGAGATATGAAGAGATTTCGCTCGTCGTGCATTTCCGAATCCAGATATTCTCTTAAACCCGTCTCACATGAATTACTTTTTCTAGGTGGCGTGTTTGACAGTGTGACAGCAAAGAGTGAAGGGAAGTAGTTCGCATATTGGAAGTTATATCGTGGCTAAATTACGGCTCTAAAGTTCTGATGCTCGTCGCAGAAATGGGAGTTTTATCACCATATAAGTATGACTCTTCCCTATTTTCATCAATTAAAGCAATAATTCTTTCCTATCTCCAGCACTGTGGAGATATTTGCGGTAACTAAACCATACTTTGACGATATGTCTCAGCCAAAAGCCACTCTAGCGGGTGTAGCCGCGCAATCAGCGCGGCCACCACCTTCTAACATGTGACGTCAGACGCCGACTGGACTCCTAATTGGCCTGTGCAGGTAGGATTCAGTGAACCCAAGAAGGGAATTAGTACCGGAGATTTCACATGAAAACTTTCGAAGCCCTCTACAGGAAAGTGACCAAGTAGCCCACGGAGCCACCGCGCGAGTCAACAACTAAGCTTACAGCGAATCATAATTCATGTAGAATGGGACTTACCTCTATTTCCTCGAAATTCTCTCTGCATCTGTGATGACGAAGGAGGAGCAAACATTTTCTGTACGCGAATTTGCCAGTTTACACCCTTAATAAATACATCAGAAACCATCGCATCAGGCTCGGCGAGAGCGATTCATTTCGCCTTTGGAGAAGTTAAAAGATAAGTGCTGCAAACAACTAATTGAACACGATTCAGAAAGGTTTCAAAATCTCCTCTTTCCCGCTGACGGAGAGTAGAGACATTGTCGCAGCACAAACTCACATTCTGTTCGTCAGTGTATCGATGAGACAGCCCTTCGCTCAAATATTCAAAACTGCTGGCATATCTCACTGAGTATACGAAGTCCACATAGCTACTAGCGACTAAGGTTAACCTTAGACTCAAGACACTAAACTGAAACTCTCAAGCGGACACGCAGGTCACCCAGCGACGCACGCGTTTTGCGGAAGTGTAGCGACATTCTCTGTAGACTTCTCCGAAAAGAAAGGATGACATTAACAGCAGGAAAACTGTCCACCACAATTCACTGTGCTGCAAGAAAATCGGTTGCCTCGTTCATGATGGGATCATGAAAAGTTGTCTGAACTCCTAGATCTGCTTTACCATCAGTAAGTCGCTCTTGTTTCGCCTCTACATGGTCAATATAGCAACTAGATATGGTCATATAGCGTGAGTAATACAATTCGAATTAAATCATGTACCCCTGCCAACTGCAACCACATCTTAAAAACACAATGTAAATTTAAGAGAAATTGCTGTTCTACGAAGTTTTTGTGACCTGATGTTATTCCATCGGCATTCTTGAATAGATGGATCTGCGGCCACGATGAATTACTACGCGCTGCGAACGGGGTCGTCGCTGCTCCTGCGTAGAGTTATTCTTATCGGGTATCTAGGTTAGGTTACGTTAACTCGCGGCGGATGTTGCCACAACAGTTGACAGCCTCCCTTTCGTCCTGGAAGGTGGGGTGTCCCGTTTCTACCACCAGATGTGTACAAGGGCGTAGTGAAAAATAGTGCCACCGAAATTTTATATGAAAACTCTTAACGGTTTTTAAACAAAACAAACGTTGTGAACATTTAATTTTCTTACTCTTAGTGTCTACGTGTTTGTAGCCCTCTGCCGCTAGAGGGCTTCTAATTGTAGCGTGTGACATGGCGGTGTCTAACATAGCTTTGGCAGTGCGTTATAAACATCGTGCCGTAATCGAGTTTCGAATTCGAAGAGTTTGCGCCCATATGGAGCGCCCTCTCCAATGCCAGTGCCAGACCAACTACGAAAGCTCCGAGACCTGTAACAATCCGAGGCCTTGGGTTCACTATTATCGATCATCCTCCACACTGTCCCAACTTGGCCTCATCCAATTTTCATCCGTCTCCAAAAGGTAAAGAACATCTTTGAGGTCTTCACTTTGGCAGTGAAGAAGCGGTGCAAGCATAGGTGATGTTGTGGCCCCATCAACAATGGCAAACATACTATAGTTACGGTATCAACAACTGATCCCTGGCTGGGAGAAGTGTGTTGATAGCCAGGGATTCTATGTTGAGAAACAAATATGTAAACATGAAGAGTAAATACATACAATGTTTGTTTTATATAAAAAGCTTTACAAGTTCCATATCACAAATTCGAAGGCATTACTTTCACCTCGCCTTCGTATTTATTGCTTGGGCGTCATCAGGATGAATAAGGTAAGGACATCCGTAGAAAACGTTTATTTAGATATTTCACGTTCTCATGTTGCATAGGGAATAATATTCATTTTAGAGGGTACTGTTATGGTTCGAATGACTAAGAGGCTGAAATGTTTCATATCAAACCTCGGTATGAAGCAGTTAGGAACAGAACACACCATTTCTAGCTACGTGCCGCTGCAAGAGAGAGCGTGCTGATTTGGTCGATGTTTTTCGGCGGCGACCAGCAGTCAACAGGTGATTCCTCTCCTATTTTCCTTATTAGCTATACGCATTGTGTGCATCTGGGGCAAATTCAACGTCAGACCTCGAGAAGAAAGAACAGTCTCTGTTGAGGCGACGATGTTATTTGCCGAATAGGCCACAATGAATAACAACTGAATGAAAGAGGACAATATTTCTCGAGCAAAGTTTCGAATGATAATAAGATTATCATCACTCCATGTAAAGAGATAAAGTACCTAATGTTGAAAACAACAATGTAAGACATTCGTATTGGCATCGTGAACAAAGGTGCTCTTTGAGCAAAGCTTGTAGGGATATGGGAGGAACACTGGGGAATTATCGTACGCATGTTGCGCTGGATATTTAGTGCAGACCATTAACATCTTGTCCAGGAGGATTAATTGTTTTGTTAATGCTTACGAGGACCAATAGAAGTATGATCCAGAGATGAATACAAGCGGCGTGCAGGCTACTCTTTGCCTATATACAGTGCATAGTCCGGCCACAAAGTCATGGACTAATATCAAATCTGGAAGATGCCTACTCTTCACATGTAAGCAGGTCCTCAATAACCCAGTTTAAGCCTAAGAAGGGCCGAGCGAGGTGGCGTAGTGGTTAGCACACTGGACTCACATTCGGGAGGACAACGTTTCAATCCCGCGTCCGGCCATCCTGACAGGTTATCCGTGATTTCCCTAAATCGCCCCAGGCAAGTGCCGAGATGGTTCCTTTCGAAGGGCACGGCCGACTTCCTTCCCCATCCTTCCCAAATCCGATGAGACCGATGACCTCGCTATCAGGTCTCCTCCCAAAACAACCCCCCAACCCTAAGATGGCTGCAGATCTTGACGGTACCCATACCTTTCTTCCGTTACCATTGTGTAAAAATGGGAATGGTTCCCGAATGTTGGAAAACTTCCCTGGTGATTTGCAAGAGGGAAGATACGACTCCAGCGCACTGAAACTCTTGTAGATTCATTTGCCTCACCCTGCGCTGCCTAAGGCGGAGGAGCACCTACTGTATCACCGTTTCTAGAATTACTGGGATCCTTAGGTTTACTCCAGTGCTAGCTTCTGTTCAGGCAGGATGTTCTATTGAAGACGACATTACTAAAGCAGTCCATTTACAAGGAGAGGTACCCAGCGGTGGGATCGACATTTTGAAACCAGCCATACGACGGTGTAGGTTAGGATCCGAGGTATCACACCCTGCAGCCATTCACCTGAACTGTGCGCCCTCATTTGCGAGTAACTGACTAAAAAAAGAAAAAATCTAGAATTTTACGTGACTCTTAGTGGAACTATGAAAGTGGTTTCGTGGCGCAAAGGATAGGAAAGGCATTCACTTCCTGAATGTTTCGGATTCGAACCTTGGAATTTGCTTCAAAATTATTATTTTAAAATTTTTGCCGAAATGACTGATCATTATCTTTATTCAGTTAGTTGATTTAAATGTAATTTTCTATTTCCGTTCCTTTGTCACATCAGTTTAATCAAGATATCAGGTTCTACATTCGCTCTCATTTTCTTCCTGTCATTCAATTTTCACTTGAAATTTTTGTTCATGAGGTTTTAATTAATTTGATGTATTAATTTCAGTTTAATTTCTTTCGTTTTACCATCCTACTTTTTGGCCACGTTATTGTATTCGTTATTTCTATTCTTCTTTCTGCCTGAAATTCGTCTTAGTTACATTCCCTTCTTTCGTTTAAATCTTCATCTGTATTATTTTGTTAATAATAGAGTGTAATTTGGGCTATGTTTTGAATGTTTGTATGACAGTTACCACCCAAAAAATGAACGTCTTGTAATGAAATATACATTTTTGTTACCATTACATAGTCAATACAGATATAGATTATTTCGTATTTTGTTTTTTTAACCGTTAAATCGACATTTTAAAACATTTAAATATTATGACAAATAAATTTAATCAAATTCACTTTCACAAAAATTACAAGTGGAAAAATAAAGATGTAAAAAAATGAGAACAAGTCGAAAATTTCATGTGATGATTAATATGATGTGGACAGAGAACAAAAATAAGAAAACTACTTTTCAACCAATTGATTGTATGTGAAGGCTTTTCCATGTGCGTCACACGTCGCAACCAGTCTATAAATTACCTATTTTTAGCGCCGAACGTTTTTTGTTGATTCGCAGCAAATGATGGTCCACGAGGGTGACTGGCTGCTGGGTGGGACACTTGAGATTTTAAGCTATATCGCTTTTTAGACGGATTCAAAAAATCGATCCCACCGCTGCAGCGCTCTCCTTGTTAGTACATAATTCGGTTCGTAAATATGCATTTTGAAGATGTGCGACATAGAAGGCCTTTGCTACCTGTGATTCTTTAAAATGTTAGCCCGCTTAGATCTCCGGATTCTCGTCACATTATACCAAAGCGTCCGATTACAATCTGGAAGCAGGTAATCTAAGGTAATCAAACGTACTTCCAACAAGTTTCCACATAAGTCCTCGTATTGGCAGACTTTTTTTGCGATATGTGCATGGAATTACTACTCACGATTGTGTATAAAGGTGAATGAACTGAATATGAGGTGGTATAGGTGGACGACTTGACGATGGCGATCTCGGCTGATACCGGAGCAGCTTTGGGGGAGACGTCCTTTCTCGAACGAGGCATGGTGAAGGGACAGTAAGATGTCAGCAGCAGCGAATAACAAAACGTAAATGTTTCTAAAAGGTAAAGATTCAGCTAGAAGAAATCCGACAATAATGTTAGGAATCAGTTCTATTTCTAGGCAGATTGTTTGCAAATGTCTAGAGGTACACCAAATAATTTTCAAACCGCACAACTCAAATGTAGTCTCAAAATTATCTTAAGCTACATACAAATTGCTTCAGTTTAAGAGCAATTAGGACAATTTACAGATATAAGCAGTTAAATATTTTTATTAACAAAATTGGTTATTTATAAAGTATGACCAGGAAAAAAGGAATAATCAAATTCGATTTTTAAAAATGATCAACACGTGAATATAACATTAGGAGTAAGCTTACATACACATTCTCTTCAGCAGTCGTTGGTTATTTCAGTGTCCTGGTAAAGACCTGAGGTTTGCTCACCGACCTGCAGGAAACTACTCCAAGTTTCAGTAGCAGAGACTACATCTAATATTAGCTCAACTACGTCTATTTCCACCAGTATGATAAACAAAGTTTTCGAAATTTCAGAAGTGTTAAGAAGGGGAACTGTGTTTTGAATTCCACATAATCTACACTGCTTATATTTTCTAAAAAAACGAAACCGATATAACGCAGTATTACTACATGAAGAAATACTACTGTTTATCTATCAAGGGAATTTGCAACAAAGTCCATCTATTGTCGTGTCGGATGGAAGCATGTGAAAGAGACTGGAACATACCTTTTAAGGTTCATGCGGGTCTAACAAAATGGCTCTGAGCACTATTGGACTTAACATCTGAGGTCATCAGTCGCCTTGAGCTTAGATCTACTTAAACCTAACTAACCTAAGGACATCACACACATTTATGCCTGAGGCAGGTTTCGAACCAGCGAAAGTAGCGGCCGCGTGGTTCCAGAATGAAGCGCCTAGAACCGCTCGGCGACACCGGCCGGCAGGGGTCTAACAAATCTCTTAAAAGTTCCGGGAGAGCTTTCAGTACGTCAAGGCTTGCGTTAGCTGCTGAATGGGTATCGCCCACCTCCAAGCTCCTGTCCGTAATGCAACGTCTACAGGTGAGAGTTTGTAACTTCAGAATTGTTTGTTACCAAGTGTACTTTAATCGTCTCTACCTTTTGTAAGTTGTGTAATGAATACGGATCACATGTAACAGATAGAGACCCAGAGTTGTTAGAGATTGTGAATAACATTGCAGATGTCTTGCCTTTCAGTACTTCTGCATGTATTGGGGAGATCCGCAGTATAGTCTTGAAGTACGCAACCCATAACATTATAAGAGGAAAATTTGGAAATTTGCGGTCAGGTCTTATGGGACCAAACTGCTGAGGTCGTCGGTCTCTAAGCTTACACACTACTTAAACTAATTTACGCTAGGGACGGAAGGGAGGACTCGAACCTCCGACGGGGAAGCCGCGCGGACCGTGAAAGACGCCTCAAGAGCGCTCGGCTACCACGCGCGGCATTAAAAGTGGAAGTGAAAGCATGAGTATCGGTGGGATCAGAGAGGTACTACTTGCAACTGACTCAACACATCGGAGTAGACAGTCACTTCCCTAAGCGTCACCCACATCGTCGGGACCGCTTCCTTCGGCCCCCGTCGATTGCAGCGTCACACGTAATGTAACAAATGACTGTCTACCTGAATATTAACCAGTGATTAAAGGGTAGTATTATGACTGTAATTCAGTTTTTAATGTGTTATGGTGGATTCTATTCTTTAGAAAGTACAAGCAACGTAGGGTGCGTGATATTTTGAATCCCTTGATAAATCATTTGGGAGTCCCAACGGTCTGGTGGAATATGCTTGTGACATTGACAGTAAACTTATCCGCACAAACTACAGATGTAATACTGATCATGCAGTATCAGTTAGAGGTTACTTCAATTTACCGAATATAGACTGGGACGTGTATGGATTGAAAGGGGAACGGACAGAGAGTCTTGTGCAGTACTATTGAACACCATTATCGAAAACTGTCTTGGGCAGCTAGTTCGACATCCCACACGGAATGAAAATATTGTAGACTTTGTAGATACAAAAAGGCCTTATCGACGGTGTAAATAAAGTGACAGGAATTGGTTATCATGATATCGTAGCGACGATGGTTAATGAAGTTAATATACCATTCAAGAAGGCTAGGAGAGTAATTTTGTTAAGAGAGAAGAGCGTCACTCTTAAGCAATGAATGGACAACATTAATCGCTCTCTGGGGAAGTATCTGCAGAGTACATCGATTAAGGACGGAAAAGACCCACCGCGATTTAACAACAAAATTAGTAACTGATGAGGGAACGAAGACTGTCGCAGTCTCGGTTCAAAAGAGTACGCGCAGTTGTTGAAAGGGAAAAGTTAGCAGAGATCTTAAAATGATCGATACGCGAAGCATATAAAAACTAGCAGCGTGATACCTTAGCAAAGAATCTAGCCGAGAATCCGAGATAATTCTGGTCCAACCTCAAATTACTAAGCGAATCGGAGCATTCTATCCAGTCGCTCGTTGACCAGTTGGGTGTGGCAACAGAAGATAGCAAAAGGAAAGCTGAAGTCCTAAATCTAGCGTTTACAAAATAATTCACGCACGAGTATCGTAAAAACTTACTGTCACACACTCCCGTAAGAAGGACATAGTAATAGGCATCAGTGGCATACAGAAGCAATTGAAGAAGTTCAAAACAAAGAAATCGCTAGATCTAAATGGAATCCCAAATCTGTTTTACAAAGAGAACTCTGCGCACTGGCAACTTATTTAGCTTGCATCTAACTCGAATCTCTCGTCAAATGCAATGTCCCAAGCGACTGGAAAAAAAGCGCAGGTGACTCTTGAATATAAGAAAGGAATGACCCAGAAAATTAAAGACCAATACCCGTAACATAGGTTTGCTGCAGAATTCTGAATATATTCTCAATTCCAATATAATAAATTTCCTTGGGACGGAAAAGCTCCTTTCCATAAACCAGCACTGCTTCAGAAAGCACCCCATGTCCGGAACTCAGCTTGCCCTTTTGTCAAGTGATATCCTGCCAACTATGGGTGAAAGGCAACAGGCAGATTCCATATTCCAAGACTTAAGAAAAGTGTTTCACACGGTGCCCACTACAGGCTCTTCACGAAGGTACGAACATTTCGAATAGGTTACGAGCTATGTGAGTGGCTTCTTAAGTAATAGGATCCAGAACGATGTCCTTGACGGTTAGTGTTCATCAGACACACGGTTATCACCACCAACCTTCCAAGGAAGTTTCATAGAACCGTTATTATTCTCTATAACCATAAATGATCTGACGAATAGGGTGAGCAACAATCTGCGGCTGTTTACCGATGGCGCTGTGTTGTACGGGAAGGTATCTTCGTCGAGTGACAGTAGGTGGATACAAGATGCCTTAGACAAAATCTTTAAGTCGTGTCATGAACGCCAGCTAGCTCTAAATTTCGAAGAAATGTAAGTCTGTGCAGGTGAGTAGGAAAAGCGAAACCACGATGTTAAAATACGACATTATTAGTGTGATACTTGACATAGGCAGGCCAATTAAACATCTATGCATAACATTGCAAAGTGATATGAAACGGAACGAGCATGTACGGATTGTATTGGCAAGGAGAATGGTTGACTTATGTACATTGGAAGACTTTTAGGGAAGAGTGATTCATCTGCAAAGAAGGCTACACGGAAAACACTACTCCGTCCCATTCCTTAGTACTGCTCGAGTTCTTGGGAACGACACCAGGTCGAGTTAAAGGAAGACACTGAAGCATTTCAGAGAGGGATTGCTAGATTTATTACCGGTAGGTTCGATCAAAAAGCAAGCACTACGAAAATATTTCGGAAACTGAACTGGGAATTCCTGGTGGGAACCCGGCGTTCTTTTCGAGAAACGCTATGATAAGATATAGAGAATCGTCATTTGAAGCTGACTGTAGAACGTTTCTATTGCCGCCGACGTACATTTCGCGTAATTATCAGGAATGTAAGATAAGGGAAAATAGTCTGGGGAATAAAATCTTCTGCACTGGTCGTTAAAGCACTTTTGTTAAGAAGTCACTATTGGTTGCGTTCAGAAGAGTCGAAAACTCCGGTGATAGATTTTCAAAACGTCATAACGTGGCAAACTGATCGCATACAACCAAGTCCCATCGTTAATGGTCTAGATAAAACCGACAGCACGTTAAAAACGGTTGTCCATGATGAAACTGACTGGAATCGTGCGGCACCATGCCGCAGACAGCACAGAAGCGTGCACGGCGCCAGCCTAAACTGTACTCTAAATTAATAAGAGAAATTAGACTCGTAAGGAGGCACATAGCCTGAGGTTTCTCCCGCGTTCTGTTTGCGAGTGGAACAGGAGGGAAAGGACTAGCGGTGGTTTCAACGTAGCGTCCGTGGCTTGGGGAGTTCTATGTAGTAGTAAATAAACAAATTCTTGCGATTTACGACTTCGTTTGCATTGAGCCTATTCCTATGGATACACAATTCATAGTTATCTGTGGTGATCTGCTTCTTCTTATTGCATCCATTGGTATTTGCAATTTTGTTGAAGAGAGGCACATGACAATTTTGTATATTGAGACATGATTTTCTTACTGTGACTGTCTCTGGCAGGTGTCTACTACTGGTTTAAACAAGTTAGTGTCGCAAATGAGAATAAATTCCCCTTTGAGTAAACTCTACAGATCATTCTCAAAATAAATCGCTATTCCATTCATCAGTTCACCTTCCGAAGTTTTGAGTAGGGTTCATGCGCAGCCTTCTTTACAAATGAACCATACTTCCCTAAAACTCTTCCACCATGCAGGAGTCAACCATTCTCCATAGCCACTACAATCCGTACATGCTCCTACCATTCTTATCACTTTGCAAAGTTATGTATAGATGTTTAATTGGCCTGCCTATGTCAAGTAGCAAACTGCTAATGTCGTATTTAAACATCATGGTATCGCTTTTACTACTCAGCTGCACAGACTTAAATTTTTTCTAAATTTAGAGCTAGCTGACGTTTATGACACGAGTTAGAGATTTTGTCTAGGTCATCTTGTATCCTCCTACAGACACTCAACGAATATACCTCCCGTACACCACGGCGTCATCAGTAAACAGCCGCAGATTGTTGCTCATCCTGTTCGTCAGATCATTAATGGCTCTAGAGAATAATAGCGGTTCTATGAAACTTCCCTGTAAGGTTTCTGGCGATAACCGTGTGTCTGATGAACACTAACCATCAAGGACAACGTTCTGGGTCCTATTACTTAAGAAGCGGCTATAGCTGGGAACCTGTTCCTAATGCTCGTACCTTCGTGAAGAGCCTGTAGTGGGCACCGTGTGAATAATTTTTCTTGAGTCTGGGAATATGGAATCTACCTGTTGCCTTTCATCCATAGTTAGCAGGATCATTCCTTTCTTATATTCAGGACTCACCTGCGCTTTTTTCCAGTCACTTGGAACTTCGCATTGGACGAGAAATTCGCGTCAGATGCAAGCTAAGCAAGGGACCTATGCCTAGAGTTTTCTTTGTAAAACCGAATTGGCATTCCACTCCGATCTAGTGGTTTCTTTGTTTTCAACTCTTTCCATTGCTTCACTACAAAGGTATGTGTTGCAAAAGCCCATAACAAAATGTTGAAGTGACATGTTATCTTATTATAGTTCTGTATTGAACCTTCATACCGTGATCCCTTTTTCTTCCTTGAGAAATCAGATAGTTCTAGTGCCAACTAACAACACGCAAATTCGTTATATATTTGGTACCATGAAAAGTATGAAGAATTTTACCTGTATCAGTTGGGCAGCAACTTCCTCTCTGAATGATTGCATTAAATTTTCTTGGAAAGGAAAACATTCTTGATGACACTGGTGATTGTCATGTTGTTGTTGTTGCTTATGTTGCAGATGACGATGAAAGCATTTAGATCTCTTGTACTGTGTATCTGTAACACCCAGCTCAACACGCACAATCACTTGTCTCCTTACACAAAGTCTAGTCACATAATGCTGCCACCGTCTATGTTCGAGTAATGCGGAAACGGAGTGATTTAACTGACGTCCAAAAGGGTATGATCATTGAATTTTGGGCCAGAGGTGGAAGTATTTCCTAAACACTTAAGTCTGTAAGCTGTTATCGTGCCGCCGTGGTTAAAATATATAGTGAATGGCAAAATGGTGCTACCCAAACCCATCGGCAAAGCAACTACTGTGCACCACTGGTCATAGATGAATGACAGGGGTGAAAGACAGCTGCGGAAATTTGCACGGGCGAATAGACGGGCAGCTGTGGAGAAGCTGATAGCCTGGATGCACTCAGGGGATACTAACAGTGTCTCCTCAACGGCCGTTTAGCGAACGTTGCTGCGTAAGGGCCTCCACAGCAGGCACCTCATTCAGGCACCCATGCTGACTGCCGTTCATCGGCGACGAAGATTGGAATTTCACGCCAACGTCGCAACTGGACGCCCACTGAGTGGCTGTAGGTGGCCTTTCCAGATGAATCAAGTTTTATGCTCCATCGGACAGGTGGCCGTTGGCATGTACGGTGCGAGACGTCTGAAAGGAAGCATCCTGCAACAATCGTCGGAAGTGTCCAGATCGGAGGGCATTCCCTGGGTGATCTCGTCGTTCTGGAAGGCATAACTGTTCAAGACACGTACGCATCTATCCTTGGGATCATTTCCACACTTACATCCAGTTTACCTGATCTCGGCACGATGGCACCTACCAGCAGGACAATGCAACGTGTCACACAGTTTATAGGGTACATACGTGTTTCGGAGAGCATCAGGATGAGTTTACTCTAGTCCGCTGGTGACTTAACTCCACGGATTTAAACCGGATCGAGAATCTATAGGACCACTTCGACGGAGCTATTACCGCCATGGATCCTCAACCAAGAAACCTAGCACTGCTGGCCACGGCACTGGAGTCGTCATGGCGCCACATCGCTGTCGATACCTTCCAGGACTTCACTGACAGTGTTCCAGCACGTCTTGCAGCCGTGCGCTACACAAAATGTGGTTATTCATGTTTCTGACAGTTAATCACATTAATAAGACTGGACAGTATAAATACCCGAGTTCTATTATATATTGTATTTGAAAAAGATTCGTGGTATTTTGCTGGATTATATCATCTACGTGAATGAAGATAGGAACTTAGGGTGAATTTTAACTTTCGCACGTGTCTAGAAAGTTTTTGTATTTAAAAGAAATATTTGACTTGACAAGGGTATATCTTTTCCATCCAAAAACAAATAATCATGTAGTATGTTTTGCGATCAAATTTTTCATTTACTTTTCAGAAATACTCGAGATCCATTTCATAGTGCGCACGTCAAATATTCAGACCGTAATCAAACCTGTCCCCTAATTTATAGCATATCTGGATTTATTCCTTTCACTGAGGTTACCTACGTTTTCGGAAAGGCGGTCACAGAGGCACGTGAACGATGTCTATCACAAAGGCCCAAAAAAATGCACACACCTTGGTATTAGGTGAACTTGGTGACGAATGGGGCAACACCCTTACAGCGGATCTATTGATGACGCAGCTCACTGTTACGAAATGCTCTTATATGCAGGTGCCACTTTAGTAGTGATGCATGCTGTTGAAACGAAATACAGAAAAACGCTTTTGTTGCTGATTTACTGTACTCGACTCGCATTTGGCAATGAACAAGCGAGAGAGCGAGCTTCTAGCTTTAAGCTTTTAGTTGAGATTCGTAAGTTATAATGTAGCCTACGTTTCTACCTACTTTCAGGCAGAAGATACAGTCTTGCGAAATCGAACGAATCTCTTTGCAGTACTCTACACATGTTAGAAGTTTTCTCTATCACTCTCTAAATGATGTTTTTAAAGATATTTTTTCGGCATTTTTCGTTTAGAAGTAGCTAATATAATGTGTCAGCGACACGAGATGCAAAGACGTGTGTAGGTACGAGAAATCCGAGGCTTCCCAAAGGACAACACCGGTCCAAGAGAACACTAACCGTCAAGGTATGACCAGGTGAACTGGATGGAAATCCGCGTTTAAGGCGCTAATCGAAGGTCCTGACAAATCGTCAAATCATCAGGACACGAAATTTCACAGGTATCATGAGAACTAAACAGTACTAGAAATATGTAAAATATTCTCGGAATTCTTGCCGCGCCGCTTCATGGTAAAACCACGAGCTTTCAACGATTTCCATCATTGTCTTCGTCAGGAGAATTTGATTGTCAAAATCGCTACTGTGGAGGCCTTATATAGCCCAAAGATGGCTTTTGAGTGGTCGATGGTTACATCATTCTGTCTCAGATGGTGTCAACGTCCGCGCTGGTGGCGCCACCGCTCCTGCCGTAACGTAAACATAGCAACGAATAATGGTTCCTCTCTTCATCGAGAGTTTGCCATCACGGTTGACTGTTTCCTCACACATTCTTATTTCTACAGCCTCTTTAATTATAGAGTCCCAGTATACTGGAGCCTAGGTCAAAACTTTTGTTTTGTCGTAGAGTATTTTATGTTTGTTTGTGAGGCTGTGGTCAGCAACTGCGGATTTCTCCAGCTCACGGTTTTTAATGTGCTGTTGATGTTCTGCACAGCGGTAGGAAACGATGCAGATGGACTGACCGATATATTTGCTTTCTCATTCACTTGGGATTTGGTAAATTACAGGAATCCTGAGGCCGAGGCTATCCTTAAAAGGACGTAGCATACGCTTTATCTTCTCAGGAGGTCGTAAAACCTCGTCTTTCCAGGACTCTGCCTACTTTGCTGGATGTAGTGACGCAGAAGGGAAGCAAAGGTATCAGTAGGTCATCGCGTGAATGTTCAACATTTTCGCATTTCCTTCTCTTGGTAAATGTTGATTTGATATCATGTGACCCATAACAGTTCTTTCGGAACACGTACTTCAGATGACTGATTTCAGAATCCAAGGAGTCTTCGTCAGAAATGGTTTTTGCTGTATCCACCACCGTATTTAAGGCCACTCTCTTCTGTACTGGGCGGTGAAAACTCAGGGCGCTCAGATACAAATAAGTGTGCGTCGGCTTGCGGTACACAGAGTGCCCGAGACGTCCATCCGACTTTCGTTGTACCAGAACATCTAGAAACGGCCGTCTTCCCTCTTTCTCTGTGTCGACGGTGAACTGGGTGTTTGGATGCATACTGTTCATATGTTCGTGGAAGTCCTCAAGAGCTTCTATGCCGTGTGGCCAGACCACAAACGAGTCGTCAGCATAACAATAAAATTAAGATGGACGTAGGGGAGCAGAATTTAATGCACGTTCCTCAAAATGTACCATAAAGAATTTCGCCATTGCTGGAGACAACGAAGAATCCATAGCCATCATTTCATAAAATTTACCGCCGCACAAATATAGGTGGTCGTCATAACACACCATAACAACTTTATCGCTTCAGGAGAAAAATGCTCCACCAACAGTTTCAATGGTCCTCCACAGGAACTTTTGTAAATTGTGAGACCACATAAAGGCTGACTGAAATATCGTTTGGGCCAATTCTAATTTGTTTAATTTTCTCAGTGAACATCTTAGAGTCTTATGCGATGTTCACAGCGGCCAGCTATCGGGGTCATCAACTTAGTTAAATTTTTGGCCAGCCCTTAGGTAACATCACCAAAGGCGCAACAATGTGCCTCATGGAATACCTCCCTTATGGACTTCAGGCAATCCGTACAGCCTATGAGGTCTAGGAGCTCGTGGTCAAAGATTCTTGATGACGTCTTGCGGTAGATAAGTATACTTCAGGTGCTCCACCGTTTTCCTAATACAGGACAGACTTGGCTCCCGTTTCCAGCATATGGACGTACTATCGTGCAACAACGATAGCACTTTGCTCTTGCTTTCAGTGGTATTAAGATCAATGGTGGCATTTATTTTGTCATCAGAAAATACTGCAAAATCTTCGAGGTATATAATATGTTTTCCGACCTCCTAAGAAGATAAAACAGCACTTGTGTGATGAGTGTGGGTCAAAGCTGTGAGTCGCTTGCCTACCGGACCCAGCATTGGCTGCAGCTACGTTGTATAATTACGCACGACGTCCTTATGCGCCGTACCATAAACTCTCGATGCTAGTACAGCGTACAAACACCAAGTAACGATACACGCAATGAAAGGCTCATGTAAAAGTAAAAAAAGTAAACCCATGGAAAAGGGAGTGGAGGATTTTCATTACCATAGTTTGCATATTGGGTTCTTATTTTTTAATGATAGTGTTTCATAGTAATGTGTTAACTTTTTACATTGAGTTTAGCAAAAGGTATTTGCAGTCAGTCTAATCATGGTTCCAAACTCATAGAGTTGAAGAAATGAATCGATATTTATCCAGTTTGTTATTATCCTGCTCCTGACATACCAAATGCTTTTAGTTGTTATTAATTACAAGTAATGTAGTCAAGTGTAGTTACTTTATAATAAATAAATTAGTAAATTTATCGGAGTAGAAGGTGAATCCGGACTCCACCGACCAAATTTCGGAGCGTGTTCAGGGATATTTCCTGAAAATTTTCGTATAAGCACCAAAGGTATTCTTTAGTGGCTCGTCACAGAGGACGTACATTTCATCTGATTACTTGTTTCTGTTTAGCTTTGTATCTGAACTGCACTGAAAATTTCTGCAGAACAATGCAAAATTCGACGGTATTCACTGTGGGTTTTGTTCAGAAAAATATTTGTTCATTTCTCTTATAATACTTACTGTACCAAAAATTAATGTCCACTTTACATTTTGTCCGGAAGAGTCCATTCAGTACAGCTCGGTTCTACTTAGAGATTGCTTTTTCGGCAGCAGTAGTTTTATGTTGACAGTGATACACAGCAGTATGAATAGGCTTACTGATGAATAGTTGGCGGATACGCAGCTAATGCGTGGGTTCACTGAATGCAATGGAAGAGGAACGAAATGACGTAATGCTGTGATGTTCACAAAGGGACGGCCTGCACATCACAGTGTTTTCGCACCTGAGGGTAGTTGTCTTTGTCTGTGTTTTGCGTTGTACGTTTTGTTGATTGAAAATTCAGCTTTTAACTGTTCTGTAGATATTATAAGAGAAACAAAGGTAACAGTTGTTACGAAAGGATAAATCATAATTACATTACTGCTCTGTCACGTGCCAGCCTTGTACCAAGATTCTAAACAAATATCTTCTAGCAACCGCCGAAATTTTCACGGAGGAGTGCGTCCACGACTGTGTGAGGTGTCATAACTGACTCACTCTACTTCACATTCAAAGCATTGCAAGGCAATAGATGGCTTTCCAGTATACGTACGTATTTCTCCTGTTACACAGCTTACATGTTACAGTAATAAAGGAACTAAGTGATAGTAGTAGGATATTAACGGACATTTGTGAGTTATAGAAACAGGCGAGAAATTGTGCTTTCCAAAATGTGGCGGCCTGAAGTACTTCCGATTTCACTTTGTCAGAACTTATAAAACGCTTCCGTATAGAACAAACGCGGTAACAGTGGGAAATGGAGGTCCTGCACGTAGTTAGTTACATGACTGATATCTCTGGAGTAGCGTCTGTCAGAAGATTTTCACCCACACAGGCTCTGTTCTTGGAATCTCAGAATGAAACAGGGCATTCACCACAGCGCAAGGCCTCACTTTTCCAAATGTACTGCAAACTTCGTAATCTTCTCTCGTTTCTGGCATGCATCCAATGAAATATTCGACTGCCTTCCTTTGCAGAGAAACATCAATCATCTCTTATATTCAATGTGCCTTTTACATCCGCCTGGCGTAAAGTGTACGCCTTAATGTATTTTGATTAAATCTTCACCCTGATTCCACTTTCCGTTGCCGCAGGGGTAGATGCCAACGATCTTATTCGTTGTCCCGAAATGTGATATGTCCGTTGCATGTTACCACACGAATATATTGCTTATTCCTCTAAAGTATAACCAGCATAATAGTACATAGTAAAATTTACATAAGGGGTAGTAGCAAATGGTGGTATTGCTATCGAACTCTGATTAGACAAACCTCATAAGATCTCATCCCTCTCTCTCTCTTTCTCTCTCTCTCTACCTGAAGTCTACCAGGTACGTATTTCTTACGATCTTCTACTAGTGCCTCCTTCCCCTCTATTTGTCCACCTCCTCGTTCCGTCCACCTTCTCTGTCCATCTCCTCCTGCCCCTCTGTCTGTCCATCTCCTCTTACACCTCTCTCCGTCTATCTCCTCCTCACCTCTCCCCCTCCAATCTCTTCCTGACCCTTGTCTCTGCCCGTATCGTCGTCTTTCCTTTCCCTGTCCATCTCCTCCTCTGCCTTCCCTCTATCCATTTCCCCGTCCCCTATCTCCGTTTATCGCCTTTTGTCCCCTGTCTTTTTCCAGTTCATCTTCCTCCTTTCTATGTGTCCATCCCCTTCTTTTACCCTTCTCTGTCCATATTGTCACCTCCACGGCAGTAGGACGTTTGAGAGTCATACTCTCACCGTATTTCTTCCCAGATCGTAATTAACGTATGTACCAAATGTAGTTGAATTCGTTTTCACCCGAGGCTTTGACTGTATACTCCCATGCCAGACATATTTCCCGTGTATTTAATGTATTTCACACGTATTTCTGCATAAAACTTCACTTGTATACCTGGCGAATTTCGACCTGATGCTTCATTTTCACTCAGTTCAATGTATAAAACGCATCTTCATCTTCATGTGTAGTCTGCAAATCAAATTTCAGTGCCTGGCAGAGGATTCATAGAACCACTTCCACGATAATTCTCTGTTATTCCAATTTCGTACTGCGATGGGAAAAAGAAACGCTCATATCTTTCCGCGTGAGCTCTGACTTCCTTATTTTACTATGACGATTGTTGATTATGATGATTTTATATGATGATTGCCTATGTAACTCGGCATCAACAAATTATTATCGCATTCGGAGGAGACAGTTGGTGATCGAAATTTTGTGAGAAGATTTCGCCGCAACGTAGAACGCCTTTGTTTTAATGATGTCCACCCCAAATTCTGTATCATATCAGTGACAATCTCTCCCCTGCTTCTTGATAGTAAAGAAAGGGCTGCTGTTCTTTGACTTTCTCGGTGTACTCCATCAGCCCAATCTGATAAAGATCCCACACCCAGCAGCAGTATTCTAAAAGAGATCGGACAAGCGTAATACAGGAAGTCTCTTTAGTAGATCTGCTACATTTTCTAAGTGTCCTGCCAATAAATCGCAGGATCTGATTAGACTTCCCCACAACATTTTCTATGTGTTCTTTCGAATTTAAGTAGTTTGTGACTGTAATTACTGGGTATTTACTTGAATTTAAGGCTTTTCACTCTCTCCGAAATGTGTTGTGAATAGTTACTAGCAAAGAAGTAATAAATTTAAGCATCATGCACGATGCGGAAGTTTCTCAGGCATTTCAATGTTTATGACGTAATATGTCCCGAGTAGAGGTCCTCTCTACCAAAACTACGACTCAGTAGTGTCGGTACACTACATAAATGTACATAATACAGGTAGTAAATGTAGCATTGCTAGTGAAAGAAACATAAATAGAGGTGCATGAGGGAAACTGGGAGCCGATGACTTCTCTTTTCTTTTTTGTTTGTTTGGCTGCTTGTTTTCCATGTAATTAGATCCGCACATCATTCAGTGTTACTCCATTGCGTATTTTATATCCCTACACAATATAAATTGCATTTTATTTGCTACAAATTTGGGTTTATTGAGTAACGTATGTGGCTTTATGTAATCAAAACAATTACTTCAAACGCAAGCACAGTTTACATGCACAAACATTGTTGTTACTTTTGTGCAACAGAACATTCCTACTCATCATCAAAGGCGAGAGTTTCCTATTACTAAGAATAAATGCGAAAATTATTCATGAACAACAGAAAATTATTTATATAAGTACGATGAAGTACTGAAGCTATGTTTCATATATTTTTGTTTTGCTGTTTTTTGTTCTTCAGTTTTGGTAAGGAAATTGCGATTTCTACTGCTATATGATAAATCTGTACTGTTTTTAGAATGAGATTTTCACTCTGCAGCAGAGTGTGCGCTGATATGAAACTTCCTGGCAGATTAAAACTGTGTGCCGGAGCGAGACTCTAACTCGGGAGGTCCCGAGTTCGAGTCTCGGTCCGGCACACAGTTTTAATCTGCCAGGGAGTTTCATATCTGTACTGTTTTCTTTATTTTTACTATTAAATTCCTTTGTTTCAAGCTACACATCAACAAAAATTGTTCAAATGACTCTGAGCACTATGGGACTTAACATCTGAGTTCATCAGTCCCCTAGAACTTAGAACTACTTAAACGTAACTAACCTAAGGACATCACACACATCCATGCCCAAGGCAGGATTCGAACCTGCGACCGTAGCGGTCCAGACTGGAGCGCCTAGAACGGCTCGGCCACACAGGCCGGCTTACACATCAACAATTACGGAATAAAATCTGAATTAAAAATTGCCACTTCCAATTTTGTTATAAATTCCGTATACTTTTAAGTCACAGATAGAACGATAACTATGCAGAACAAAAATGTTCCACAGGTTTCCTGGCCCTTTGTATAACCTCACTCAGTTTCTAGGTTGTTCGCTGCTCCCGATTTTTAGGGTAACCTGATAAGACACTGACTGCAAACGTAAAGAAAACGATAGTCATGAGGTAACGGCCGATAGGTTTGCAACACACCTAACGCACCACAGCTGCTAGGAAATCTACCTTCGTCAACGCGTTACATGCTGTGGTACATGCGAATAATGTGTACAAAATGTGCCACGAATACTTCTAGCAGTAAAGAATAATAAATAAAAACGTCAAGAAGAAGTTTTAATGCATGAACAGCGGAATTGTAATAAACAATAAACGTTTTTCCTCTCAACACTTTGTGTAGGTCGTCAGTGAGAAAAGTTTCGTACGATAAGGATTTGACATTATGTGTAATGTCATCAAGTGCTCTCATACACAAATACTGGACGAATAAAGTATGGGTATCCGCGTTTCGTGGGCTACTGCTTTTTCATTCCCACTCCCATCCATTTGATACTGTAGATCGGCGGTTCTTACCGCAATAGCGATTCTTTCCAGCCAGTAAGTGTTACTTGTACCAAGTTGTGTTGAAATGGGTCCAGTGGTTTAGGACGTCATTACTGCGCGCTCATTAGCACACTGGACTCACATCGGGAGGGCGACATTTGAAATCCGTATCCGGCCATCTAGATTTAAGTTTTCCGTGATTTCTCTAAAACTAGCAACTCAGATATTGCTGAAATGGAAAATGGTACTGGTGTTCAGGTTTCACAGAGTGGATTAGTAGTAAGGGTTTCGTATCTTTAGCCAATAAACAGATTGTAATAATGCTTAAAAAAGTGTATTTGCAAAAATACACCTTTTTAAATGAAACAATGCCTACAGATATTAATAAACTAAAAGTAACGTACATAAGACTGCCAGTGGCGTCTGTTGCAGGACCGTAGAGCAAGTCGTTTACGAGATATCGTACTTTCAAAAGTTTCCATATCAACAGTTGTCTGAGCCATTCAAGCTGCGTAGTCGCTACGTAAGATATTGTTATGTTTGATTACAGTGAGCTTTTGTGTTCCTTGAGTGCACTGTGACATGTCAGTCAGTTAGTGTGTGACAGTCCAACCAGTAGGTCGTAAGTGGACGAGGGGATTTACCAATGAAGAAAAAGCCGACTTGCTCATGGTCTAAGGAGAGTGCAGGAAGAACGCAGTTCTTTCTATGGTGTATGTGGCAAGATATCCCAATAGTCGTCAACCATTTCGGCAGTTATTTATCAACTTCTTCAGCCAGTTACGTGAAAGTGGTAGTGTAACACCTAGACAACGTAACAGAAGGAAACAAGGGACGAAAGAAAAGGAGGAAATTAATGTTCTCGTTGATATACCAGTTGATCCCTACACTAGAATACTGCAACAAATACTACTGTTGTTTCAGTACACCATAATTTTAGTTTCTTTATGTCAATAGGCACTGCACCATTTAAAAAAGTGTTTGCAGAAAAAAATATGCGCCATATAAATATTATTTCAAATTGTGTATTGATTAACAATACGAGTCGCTGACTACCAATCCATTCTGTGATAAACGCACATCAACTGCACTTTCTATTTCCGCAATATTAACGGTGGAAGTTTTAACCTGAGGCAGCTAAGTATTTCGAAAACGACGCATTGCACGCAAAAAATGTATAAGTGGAAAATGGGACATCTGTACGTGCTACAAGTGTCCCCCAACAAACCAACACACCTGAGTTGGCGGGTTCAACTTTGTAATTTCGTATGGGAATCCCCATTTTGTTGCATATCCCGATTCCACTCCAAAAATATGTACGGTTTACTCGAACCATTGATTTCTAGGAAGATAGCAGTGTAATCGAAAAATATCAAGAGTGTCTGTTCTTGCAATTAATAACCGAAACATTTGGTTCTATACTTCATTTACGGTGTAAGTGTAAACCTTTGTGCTGTAACGGTAGATACTGATGTTCAAACATTACCTGAGTGTAGCAAATGTGATTTTACAGTACAGATAATATGGTTAGACACCGAAATTTCTAATAAATAAGCTAATTGAATGATGACGTAATTTTATGTTCCAGATTGGGTTAATTATCGTCAATCCCCAAACCATCGAAATTCTTGATTTCGGTGGTCGCCTTCGAACCCCACCATCAGGATGATTGATTCTGATGTGTGTTTCCACCTACCAGCCGCAACTCTCGCCCTAGTCGCAATGCCAACCGGCGGAGTACAAATCACAACCATTACAATATGGCAAAAACCCATGAAGAGAAAGTGACAGGCGCACTGCCATGGATACGCATCGAAATAAAGCGCCCTAATTGTGAGAGGCAAGGGCACTCACCGATATAAGCATCATCATGGAAACAGAATACTATTCAATCAACGTCATTATTCCTAGATCACCCAAAATGCAGATTCTAACGACGAACTGAAACGGCTAATCTTATTGTACTGTACAAGCTAATTTGCAACAGTAAAGTAAATTTAGAACATAAATGTCAGTTGTTATACCAATTTCTTGCACATGTCACAGCTTCTAGTATTATTGCCAGCACTATCTCAGGTAGTTACATAAACTGTTGTACTTGTACAGAAACAAATAAATCCGCATGCACTGCACCGTAACAGCATTCTGTGATTGTGATGCTACGAGAAAACCTTTAAGAAAGCGCTTGTATGTCTCCAGTGAGTCAGAATCTTAGTTTACTGAGGATTCTATGTGTTCCGTCGCAAAGGGTCTAATGCATATAAACGCAGATATTTCTGTTTCTGACGTAGGACCGTGTACTGAACAATATTTCATCGGTATTTACGTCATTTGCAGATTAACAGTGGCAAGAGCTATCCATTAGTGCTTATTTTCTCCTTGGTAGGAAGTCAGGTTTTGAAGCGTGGACGCATGGACGCGGAACGGTTAATTCACACTGGCAGGTGTGGTGTCACATGGCTTACACCTGTGCCACCCCTCATTCAATCGACCAAGACTTATACGAAAAATTGTAAGAACAGTTGGCATTATTATGTTCTCTAAGTTTGTTTTTTGCGTTTTCAGATATACTGTGGGAAGAAAGTTTATTTATGTTGCAGATAACGTGGAAGACGTTGCCCAACGATCACCACGAAAGTTCGACGTACCGGCAAGTGGGCAAGGAAAAACACGAATGCTGCAAACTACCGCGAGCCATGGAAGAGCCTGGGCCGCGAGGGCGTCGAGCTTCCTAGGTCGTTGTTGGACAACGTCAACGGAAGAGATACTCTGCTTTCTCTTTGTAAACAGATCGATCGAATCTTAAAAGGTTCACGTAAAACGTGAAGGCGGGTGACACATTAGGTGGGACCCGATGCCTGTAATACTTCCACAGTTATTAAAAAGGTGTAAAATGGCAAAACCAGTAGTTCATCATTTATAAAGATAAAAAGTAGTAAAGGTATAGGAAAGGAAGAGTTGCGGCGTCAGAACGAAAAGTGATACATCGCTTAGCAACGAAGAAGGACGTTAACCGCGGGCGTTAGGTGGTGAAAACAAATCAGCTGATGAAACAGTAAGTCTGTAATGAAGCATAAAGCCACGTAACACTGCACAGGTGTTGTCCACTTAGTGGTACAGTTATGACAGTGGGGAAACATCAGAGAGTAAATTATGTGACGCGTTTTACGGGAAGACTGTTCGATGCAGTGAAAAACAGCCAACAAACGGAAGTGTGTACATATTACGGTACCAAATATAAAATATCTGACTTACACTTGTCGCACCCTGTGTATAACAGATATACAGGGTGTCCCATAAAAAACCGACAACGCTTAGTATGTTGCGCTGGAAAGCAACCTGACTGTTTTTCGAGAAGGAATCCCTATCCAAAAACGCAAGGCTTGGGCGCTGGAGAACGTCGCAGCCTGAGAACAAATGGTTGCGATGGTATGTTCCTATTCGTTTTGGTTTTCTGAAAACGGAACGTATGCCTCCCTTTAGCCATCTACGAACTTCGGATGGACGACTTGAGCGTAATAACATTTCTGTGCATGCTTTGCATTCCTCCAGACAGCCTGTGGCCGCATCCTACTCTAGATCTTTTGTTAGTCTGTCAGTGCAGTTACTTTGTTGACATTGTGCAACATTTACCAGTACACAGCGGAAATGACAAACATGGTGCTTGCATACGGCAATTCGGATAGGAAGGAGAGCTGCTTGAAGATTGTATGGGGGAAAGTTTTCCAAACAGACGTACCCAATATCATACCACATTTGTCGCATCGACAGACGAGCCCCGGGGCCGCAATTCGCCATCTGTCCAGTTTTACCAGTCTGCCCAGCCAATAACGTTCGACATCTGTAATGATGGGTGGCCGCCTATACCCAAGACGTTTGGACGTGGTTTCACATTGGTTTCGAAACATGTTGAACATGTTCATCACACAACTTCTCGAACACCCTATAAGTTGGGCAGTTTCCTAAATGCTCGTGCCGAGCCTCTGGGCCATCACAGTCTGCCCTCGGTCAGAGTCAGAGAGATAGTGCGCCTTCCCCATTCTAGAACCGGACAGCACGCTCACTGATGATAATACATGCACCGTGCGAGTGTCTGACTAAAAGACGATTATTTTCCATTCATGGTAGAAGGCGTTGTAACCAACAGATATCAAGTATGTCCGTTTCCTATTAAGAACCGATGAATTTGATTCTGCTTTTCATTTACGACGTAAATGTAAACCTTTCTGTTTTCTTGTTTTGCTATCGTTACACATGTTGTTTGTTGTTGTGGTCTTCAGTCGTGAGACTGGTTTGATGCAGCTCTTCATGCTACTCTATCCTGTGCAAGCTTCTTCATCTCCCATTACCTACTGCAACCTACATCCTTCTGAATCTGCTTAGTGTATTCATCTCTTGGTCTCCCTCTACGATTTTTACCCCCCACGCTGCCCTCCAATACTAAATTGGTGATCACTTGATGGCTCAGAACATGTCCTACCAACCGATCCCTTCTTCTGGTCAAGGTGTGCCACAAACTTCTCTTCTCCCCAATCCTATTCAATACTTCCTCATTAGTTATGTGATCTACCCATCTAATCTTCAGCATTCTTCTGTAGCACCACATTTCGAAAGCTTCTATTCTCTTCTTGTCTAAACTATTTATCGTCCATGTTTCACTTCCATACATGGCTATACTCCATACAAATAATTTCAGAAATGGCTTCCTGACACTTAAATCTGTACTCGATGTTAACAAATTTCTCTTCTTCAGAAACGCTTTCCTTGCCATTGCCAGTCTACATTTTATATCCTCTCTACTTCGATCATCATCAGTTATTTTGCTCCCCAAATAGCAAAACTCCTTTACTACTTTAAGCGTCTCATTTCCTAATCTAATTCCCACAGCATCACCCGATTTAATTGGACTACATTCCATTATCCTCGTTTTGCTTTTGTTGATGTTCATCTTATATCCTCCTTTCAAGACACTGTCCATTCCATTCAACTGCTCTTCCAAGTCCTTTGCTGTATCTGACAGAATTACGATGTCATCGGCGAACCTCAACATTTTTATTTTTTCTCCATGGATTTTAATACCTACTCCGAATTTTATTTTGTTTCCTATACTGCTTGCTCAATATACAGATTGAATAACATCGGGGAGAGGCTACAACCATGTCTTACTCCCTTCCCAACCACTGCTTCTCTTTCATGTCCCTCGACTCTTATAACTGCCATCTGGTTTCTGCACAAGTTGTAAATAGCCTTTCGCTCCCTGTATTTTACCCCTGCCACCTTTAGAATTTGAAAGAGAGTATTCCAGTCAACATTGTCAAAAGCTTTCTCTAAGTCTACAAATGCTAGAAACGTAGGTTTGCTCTTTCCTTAATCTTTCTTCTAAGACAAGTCGTAAGGTCAGTATTGCCTCACGTGTTCCAGTGTTTCTACGGAATCCAAACTGATCTTCCCCGAGGTCGGCTTCTACTAGTTTTTCCAGTCGTCTGTAAAGAATTCGTGTTAATGTTTTACAGCTGTGGCTTATTAAACTGATTGTTCGGTAATTTTCACATCTGTCAACACCTGCTTTCTTTGGGATTGGAATTATTATATTCTTCTTGAAGTCTGAGGGCATTTCGCCTGTTTCATACATCTTGCTCGCCAGATGGTAGAGTTTTGACAGGACTGGCTCTCCCAAGGCCGTCAGTAGTTCCAATGGAATGTTGTCTACTCCGGGGGCCTTGTTCCGACTCAGGTCTTTCAGTGCTCTGTCAAACTCTTCACGCAGTATCATATCTCCCATTTCATCTTCAACTACATCCTCTCCCATTTCCATAATATTGTCCTCAAGTACATCGCCTTTGTATAGACCCTCTATATACTCCTTCCACCTTTCTGCTTTCCCTTCTTTGCTTAGAACTGGGTTTCCATCTGAGCTCTTGATGTTCATACAAGTGGTTCTCTTATCTCCAAAGGTCTCTTTAATTTTCCTGTAGGCAGTATCTATCTTACCCCTGGTGAGATAAGCCTCTACATCCTTACATTTGCAATTATATCGACAAGTGAAACCAACGACTAAATTTTCTATCAGCGAATAATCGAAAGCCATGATGTAGTTTTCTTGTCTAATAGTATATTTAGGTCCTGCACATAGCTAACGTTTACTGTTTGATAGCTGCACTTTAATGCGTAACTTCGGTGACGATTATTGACTTTGAACTAATGACTTATCAGGGAATCATCTGAAAACTGGGAAAAGTGAACAGTATTTCTTTGTGTCCCTTACGTCATACTGTGACGCATCTGTTGGTGCTAGTTTAATCATTCCTAAACTTATAGGCAGTGCCTCATATTGTATTATCTTAAGTTTACTGGGATTTGGTCTGTGACCTGCTTGTAGAGAATGCTTAGCAATCGATGTTTGGTGCAACTAACACTAGATAAAAGTACATAATGGTTGAAGGATTGATGCCACATGTCTGTACGCAACTCCTTAAATACGGTACAGAATTTATAACATTCCAATTCTACTTTCTTTTAAATTTGCTGTGCAGTCAAAAAGCAAATCTGATTTTCTGTAATAATGTATTTTGATCAGTAGGCGACAGTGTAGAACTGTGTCGAATACTTTCGGTAACTAAAGGAACATAACAACATAAGCCCTGCTTCCCACCGTTCAGTGGATCTCATGAACGACCAGAGCGAGACGATGCTTTCAAGACCAATGTTTTGGGGAAACTTTGTTTTCCACAGAGAATATTTTTGGTCATCATAAAGGACGTAATACGCAAGTATAATAATTTGTTTTCAACTCAACAGCAAATCGGCTGATAAAAACGTGCATTCTTTCGCATTTCCTTGGAACATAGCTTGAGCGATCCACTTAAAAAAGAGAGTATCTTGTCTGATAAACAATACTGAATAGCACAACTAATTTATCAGGTGCCCAAACTTTTCCTATGTGAGTGATTTTAGATGTCGTTTGTTTTGCAATCACTCACCCGGAAATCTTTTATCTCTACTTTCGCGCGATGGAACTGGATTAGTACTGAAACAAATTAGGAAGAACCACATTATTATTTGTGATTATATGTGGTATTTTCGGTTAATCACTAAAGTACTGTGAAAAAGATTTTGATCATTTTGTCAACTTTATGTGTGACTAAAGCTTCTAAGGATTTTCCCTGAGAAAGTTGGACAACTGTACTTTTGAGCACATTGGACGCTTCTCATATTGGTCTACATCTCTTCATTTCTCTCATTTAATCTCCTTTGCCACAAAGACCCTGACTTGGGTTAAATTCTATCACGATACTTCCTTTGATTTCATAGCAACTTTCAAACACGGCTATGGAACGGTCCCACTACTTGCATCGCTGTTCGGCACTGATACCTCTGGAGCGTATTGTATTCAATCATATCCACTGTTAGTCTATTACTTCGTCCACAGACACGAATATTTAACGTTCATTAACATAATCTGTTCGTGAAATACTTACGAAGCAGAAATATATTCCGAAGTTGTTTACAAATTATTTTAACGCTTGTAGTAAATGATATTACCACAACACAGTTGCCGGCCGAGGTGGCCGAGCGGTTCTAGGCGCTTCAGTCTGGAACCATGCGGCTGCTGCGGTCACAGATCCGCATCCTGCCTCTGGAATGGATGTGTGTGATGTCCTTAGGTTAGTTAGGTTTAAGTAGTTTAAATCTACCGGACTGATGACCTCAGATGTTAAGTCCCATAGTGCATAGAGCCATTTGAACAACATAATGGGCACTGAATCCCTCCACTACGTTAACTGAACCTGTCTACTGAATCATCTTGAAATTGTTCTGAATGATGATTTTAGTGAACTATCTTAATCGCTGTAATCATTCGACCATCTACAAAAAGACATATTAAATCGAAATTACTCCAATGATAAATGAAATAAGTATCAGTACCGGTGACTGCCAGTACTTCAACACGTAGATTATAAACTTGGTATATTAAACTGCTCGTACACCTAAATAAGAAGACTATATGAAAGCCTCTTGCACTTACCTGTAGGCGAGGAGACGAGGTGTTGGTCACAAAAGTCGGCGGGGAGACAGTCCCACCAGAATTTTCAGAAACTGCAGTCGAAACGATTGAGGTACCTGCCGGACGGTCAGACTGGACAGTGCTTTGAGGAAAACTGACTTCGTGGTGAACGCACTAAAAGTCACAATACTGACTGCATCTATAGGCAGTGTTGGGACAATGGAGACTGCGTGTGGTCTGCGGTTGCATGCCATTTTGGTAGTGTTCCATATGAACTCCTATTGTGGACACTTCTGCAGGCAACCAAAATTCGCTGAAATACTGTGGCCATTAAGATAACATCTTCGAAAGTGGAATGGGCACAGAAAAGTATAGGGCACCTTTGAAGATTCTGAGACACAGCCACCACGTAAAAGACTCCGCAACAACTCTAACGTTTAATGTAATGTAAAAACAGATACCACTGGCTAAGTTAAATAACTTGACTGTGAGAAACATGACTGTGCTTACAGAGGTCCACCATCACTGGCTGACATGTGAACGTATATAGAGAGAAGGAGAGATTAGGGCACAGTTTTGTAGCAACAAATATCACGAATTTTGTAATTTGTTAACCACCTGCAATGAGAGTAAAGGGGGGAAACCAACATCTTTTAAGACATCTTCTCACTGGTCAGTACTCACAATATTTACTGTTCAGTCAATCAAAGTTAGGTGACGTCAGAAAAAACGCAGAGAACCGACTCTCCTTTGTCGGCAGCACACTACAGAAAATTATTTGACATCTAGGTGTCACTCCGGATAGACTTCATTTCAGCAGCTAGAGGCTTTCCTCCGGTGAAGTTGAACCTAGATTCAAGTTGTTGGTACAGACCCAACGTCTGATTTTGCAGTGACTTTAGCCATCACTTGCAGATCTCTGTATAGTGAGACCCAGCTGCAACTCCGAGGTGAACTTTGGGGGAAGTCGAGTAATTTTTATCGATTTTCGTGATTTCAGTGTTCTCTTTGAAGATTTGCTTGCCGTAAGAGGCTCAGCATCCTTTCAGCTCAGATGCAAACGCATACCCTTCTGTAGTATTCTCTATCCTTTTGCACTAACCTTTCGCAATCATGGTGAATGTTAATATTTTATCCAGATATACATTCATTTGAATCACATTCATGATTCTAAGTTCTGGTTTACCAAGATAGTCAACGCTTGTTAACCCACTTTTGTGCATTTGTGTGTAACAAATTGTGTTAATTAATATCCATGTTTAGTTTTCTAGATCATGGATTCCTTGACATTTGTTTTAGATGGCAGCGATTTAATTATATCACATATACAGGGCCATTTTTATACATCTGGTTCAGGATTCACGTTTTTAAACCACCACTAGCAACAAATCTGAATCGAACAGCTTATAACATCATAAAACAGGGTTGTTGTATTTTTGTTGACGTCTTGGCGCTGTGTAGGGTAAAGCTGTAAACGAGGGCCTGATGTCGTAGCTACCACATTGTTTTCCTGCCTTGCTCACTGTGGCACACTTACTAAAGCCAGGAAATAAGGCAACATGGTGAGGCGACAGCAGCAACAGCGGTAGCAACAGGACTTGCAGCTGCAGCCGAGGACACTGCATTACGAAAACCGCGGTATTTTCTGCGCCGCCAATCAGTGATCGTAGACAAGCCTCAATAAAGAAGCTGCTCTTCAGAAATGTCTCCTCTGTCTCCATGCAGTTCCACCGTAGTGAACTTTCAGCATAGTTTTTCCTTTTTTTCCTTTCCAGCTAATTATGTGGAGCACGTTCCTCCATTTTTTAGTTCATAATTCTAGAGGTTAATCCAAATGAAACATTTCTCAAGTATTTTGTTTGCATAGAGTAACGTGTAGATCCAACTTTTGTAAACGTCTTTTCTTGTTTATCGACAACTTATTTGACTTACTGTTCGTAAATTATTATTTCAATTTTTTTTTTTTAATTTCACATAGGCAATGGAACAAAATAGTTTCAGGGAATGGTGTGATGGACGTGTTCCATTGGTGTGTTGGTCGTCGTGTAGGAACTGGGGAAGCACGTGTGGTTCTTCAGTGGTTTTGTATAATATGCAGTAGACATAGGTAGATAGTTATACGTGAGGGGAAGATTTCAGCCTTGCAGTCTGAATTAGATAAAGCGATGGAAGGTCAGGGCATGTTAAGGTGGAAGAATGACAAAGGAAGGTGAGAAGCGGCAACAGGTAGTAGAAGGAACCGACATAGAACTTCACGTGACAGCTATGTGATTAGTGTGAAAAACGTTTCACTTCTTGTTTCAGTTGGAAACGGATGAGCTTTAGGTAGATATAGACGCGGCACAGAATAATTTCACCAGTAAACTTAAAAGTACGAATGTACGTCTCTTAGTAAAGAGAAAGAGCGTTTATCAAAACTAAACATATTTGGCACAAGTGAGTTCGCAAATAAAATATACAAAATAGGATTTTTTTCTGGCTGCCAATTGCTGTTTCCCATTTCTAAATAACCGTTTACAGGTAATACAGGCCATTTTCATATTATATGTCGTAGTTACAGAGTAATCTGTGGTAATGGAACTATCATTCCACTGTCCTACTCACACTATAGTACATATGAGATGATGATGTCGACATTGTCTGATTCCATTAATTTTGAAAATAAAAATACACCCATCAACAGACAGAAAAGTAAACCTATTTTGTTAACAAAATTCAGTTGTTGACAGTTCGCGGGCTAGAGGTGTAGGTGAAATTTTCTCAGAAGAAGAAGAATTAGAATTTCAGGTGATTAATATTCATAAATCTAGTGCTGGTCTCGGTCAGGTGATACAGGGTTTATTACCACTTTGTAAGGATATCACTGAGAAAGACGCTGTGTTTTTCGTATGTCGACCGCACATTAGTGTTCACATATATCCTGCACACAGTAAAGGGTATTGTGAAATAATTCTTTCACGCCCTTGAATGTAATACCATACGGATATTACGATCTTAAACATTCCCCAGCCAGAGTGGAAGTCAAGGGAGTCTAGTATGCAGTATTTAGATTGAAAAGACAACCCTGAACAACTCTTACTGCGTGAGGAAAGGGCACACCATCGGGCTCATTAAAACACATCACCTAAACTGGAGGGTCAAAAAGCTGATGTAGTAAGGTGACCTCATGGAGCAGGGAGCATCATACCATTACTCAGCTATAAATCTGAGGAACAGAATTTCGGCACCGTGGCGCAGCGTGAAGTGCTGACGGGCTCTGGAACCTAGGGCACATTCGATCATTACTGAGAGATTATGTCACCGTCATAGAACGACCGATTGAAATACTCTGACTTTCACAACCCGGTTCTCAGTTGCAGCTAACCAGTCGTGAGGCGGGAACTGCGATGCACCATCTGTGGCCCACCGAGGTAAATACGATCTACTACGCAACAACCAGCCTGGCCTGGAGAAAGTAGCTGTCATCAACTGCCACCTCACTTCCACCTTTGTTAATGAGATTTGGATGCGTTGTACCGCTACGCCCTTTCAAGGCCAACTGATGGGGCCAGGTGAGCTGCTGAACCACCAACTATCCTGGCGAACGCAGTACCTTCTACCCCCTCCATCCCTTCCCCTGCATCAAAGAGCGGAATCGGGAATCGACGTCAGTGTTCTCTCGCTGAGTAGCTGCGACGGACATTTTACAACTACGATCACTTCGTGCAGAGCTGTTGGCTGTCTTCTTAGAGCACAGCCTACGAAATGAACGAGAGCATTCTGGTAATCTGCAGGCTTCCAGATGCAGCAAAGGAGGCACAGGCAAAATTGCGGCTGGGTGAATGTGATGTCACGAGCCGGTGAGCATGTGCCTCCCTCACTATAGCAGGTGAGAGTGTGAGACACGCTAGCGTCAGTGTATATCGGCGTGGCCAGCGGCGTTCTGCTCGGCCCGCAACAGGCAGCCGTGAGGGAAGACCACTGTGTGTATGTGAATTAAAAACAATGTGTGCACCTTGAGCGTTCGACTGGTCCTCACCACAGCACCCTACTTCACGCCATTGTGAAAGGGCATGCCATAATGAAAGGGCAGATAACCTCGTATTTGGGAGCTACAGCCGCACAGAAGAAGTTGAATAATGCATTAATGAAGAAAGTATCTGTGATGGAAGCCATTAATAAGAAATCAGAGTCTGATCCAGGGAAGCAAAAGCCTTGTTGAATATACCCTGTCCTTCCTCTTAAACTGTGGCAGCTAATCTGGTGACTCCTTTTACGGAGAAAACAGCAAAAGCTGTGCCTGAATTTACTAGAGATGTGAAGCCTGCCGTTACACTGTGGAACTGGTCAGACTAAATTGTTTTCAAGTTACGGTTAGTAGGTGATGCAAAGACATACATCTTGTACCACTTGACTCTTGGTAAGGCGCAAACAATTGCGGAGTTGGCTAACGGACTTGTTCAGTATTATCACAAACAGAACACCGCAAGGCTTTTTAGGCAGAAACTCCGTGGGTTGTCTCAAAAACGCACTGAGTGAGTGGAGTCCCTTACTGACAGGATTAGAAACGTTAACGCACAGACTTCTGAACTAACGCAGAATACAGAGACTGAAACACTCATCCTGTGGGAGATGGAAAATATGGTTTTAGTGCGTTTGTGAAGGGTATTTCCGTCGACAAGTCTAGAAGTTTGAGGACGAACACTGAAATGATCTGTTCGTTGCCATTAGGATCGACACAAAGCTGGAGAAAATCATCATTTTTACTTGGAATGCTCGTAATGTTTTCTCGTCTGGGGTAAAGAGTTACAGATGTGGGTGTGTGGTCCACATCAAGAAGCAACGCCGCCAGCCAGAATTTTATGAGTTCGAGAACTAGGAGATAAGTCATGTGATTGTTGAAACAAGACAAACAGCTTTGGGTTAAGCTTTCGTTAAACACACAATGTGTTGCCTCAACCGTCGGACGGCATTCCCAGTAAATCGAAATACTGCACGAACGTATGCAGAGTTGGGATGCTGCTTGTCATGCCTAGTAAACAGTAAGGATTATAAATGTTTGGTCGACACAGGTGCTTTTACGTCAGTCGTTGGTCTGGACGTTCATAGGTAGAAGGAACCTGATGTCTCCATGAGCAACACAGCTTAGTTTTAGCACTGGAATTAAGTTTTCAGGACCTTATGGATGTGTTTCCAAATGTAGGTGAAGGGTACTGTGCGACCAAAGGACTTGGCTTTCTTGACAAACAACACGCAAAATTTGAACTTTAGAACTCGGTGGGACATAGTTACCACTGGGGACAACGACTGCAAGAGAGATAACGTCTCAAAGTTCACTGATCGTGGAGGTTGTAGCAAATGAACTGCAGATACGTACGCCAAAAATCAGATCTCAGCATACTGTAAGGTACGAGGTAGTTAGTGTGGGTTAGTATAGTTATGGACTCACCAGGCGATGTCCGGTGTCGTATGAAGCCATTCAAAATCAGTGAAGAACTGGATAAATAACGCTGTTTTGTATACGGAAGCGTACACCCCACCAGGGAAATGGATGGAAGTTTCGTGTTTCAGTTAATATTTATAATTTCGGCATGGACGAGTAGAGTCTACAAAAGACTTTAGTGATTGCAAATGTAGATGTCCTAGAGGAGGATAATAATGGTAAGTCAGATGAGAATGTTCGTTGCAAGCAAACTCTTGTTGTGTCTTCGTTGTGTGAGAAAATGACCACTAAAAATGAAACCACAGAAGAGCAATGGAACCCTTGTTACTGTTATTTACGGATTTATTTATCCTGAATGGTCCACTAACTGCAAGACAATCACGCACCACAGACTAGCCACCAGCAATGACAGTCAGGTATATAGGAAGGTGTAAGGGTCTCGAGATGTCTGTAAGTGTTCATGGAAGCTGACGGGATTACTGAACGCAGTAATAGTCCATAGGGTGCAACCATGACCCTCGTCCTTAAAAATTACCAAGTTTCGCTAAAAATATGGATTTTGTTGTAATTATCGAAACTTTTACACAAGAACTGTTACAGATGCATATACCCCACACCAAACATAATAGAGTCCCTAGATAACTTGAGTCAGTATAACTGGCTATCAAAAAGTTTCTGTTTGAGGACTGTACAGTACAGAATCGGTATTCCACTCACAGCGAGCGCTGAGGCAATCATCCCACAGACACACCAGGTTCAAGGTCCTCGTTCGACAGGAATCGTCGAGCCTTCAGGGCCTTTTCTAAGCGCCCAAAGGCATGATAGTCACAGGCGGAGAGATTAGGACTATAGGGCTGCAGCCAGAGTGTCAGCCACTGGGATTGGCGTAACGCATACATTACGACATTTGGTGTATGAGGACGTGCGTTATGATGAATTTTGCGCACCATTCCACAGTGATAAATTTCGAGATACATGCTGTCTCAGACACATTATTCATCATTTTCCAATGGATGTATACCAGTGTTTATCCTTCAGCACCCCAGAAAAGAATAACAGCAAATTGGTCCTTTCAGAAAGTATTTGACAATAACGTCGCCATAGCTCATAGTTCACGTTTAGGTATTTAATGCGCGCAAACGGACAGACGCAAATGACACATTAATCACTTGTCTACATATAGGTGCTTATATATCGACATCAGATTCACATTACATTATGTATATGCTCCATAAACGCCTTCAATGGAAACTTTTTATCTCCCCTTACATTCTTAACAACAGATTTGACGAGTAGCAACCAACGAATGCAGGTCGTGCCACAGGACAAACCGAAGAAAGCTTTTACAAACATGTAGGGTCATTACAAGTACCACTGAATGCCTTTCGGACTCAATAATGCACTGTCTACTTCCCTGAGACTGTTTAATGGCGTAGTTAGTGGGTTAACACCAAATCGATGCAAGGTGTATCTGGATGATTTCTTAGTATTTGCAAAGGACATGGAAGGGATGTATGACGTTGAGAGAAGTTTTTGAGAGATTATTCATAAAATAATATCATTTTGTAGCTACAGAAGTAAACTATCTCATCGGCTGATGTGACCGAGCGGTTCTAGGTGCTTCAGTCGGGAACCGCGCGACCGCTACGGTCGCAGGTTCGAATCCTGCCTCGGGGATGGATGTGTGTGTTGTCCTGAGGTTGGTTAGGTTTAAGTAGTTCCAAGTTCTAGGGGACTGATGACCTCAGATGTTAAATCCCATAGTGCTCAGAGCCATTTTGAAACTATCTCAGGTATATGATCAGTCACCAACGTCCAAAAACTGATCCACAGATAGTGTCAGTGGTCTGTAATGTTTTGCCCGCAAAGATAGCAAAACAGTTGGAATCACTTTTAGGCCTTTATAATTATTATAGATAACCTGTAAAATATTTTCTGAAATTTCTGAGACATCGAACCATATGTTACAGGAAGGAGCAAAAACTGATTGCCTATGGAAACAGGCACTGACAATGAATATAGTGTTAGTATTTCCCAAATTTGAACAGGAATTCATTTTGTTCCGTGAAGCGAGTGTGATATTCAGTTTTGACTGACGCAAGCCACCTATCACTTTATATATACATTTATCAACACAGTTTGGTTATTTCAGTATCTGAAATACCAAAACTTGAATGCGGCAATCTTTTTATCATTTGTGGTCCATAAGAATGTAATATTCGCTGTTCTAAGAATTTTTTTTTAAATCTGTCATCCTGGTATAGAATGTTGTTGTTGACTTTCTTGCTTTGTTGCCAGTGTTGAAAAGATTAAACGAGCGTTGTAGAGCTTGTGGGAGTGTCCGTCAGCTACATAAGAAAGTTAAATTCTGAGAATATGAGAAATAAATCTTGTCCATAAATATGGGTACACTGATTTTGTCACATGTGCCTAAATTAGTACTAATTCTGAAAAATACCTCAAGGCCGTGGATTGCTGTTGGAAATTTCATTAATTGCAAAACTGAATCATTTTAATCGGCATATTCTATGAACCTAAAGATCATCTTATTGTTCCTCATCCCTGGCCGCCTTTAAAATTATTGTCCAACATAGTTTCAGTTCTCATTTCTTTCCCTTGTCTTACTTAAAATCGTCTAGAGCAATTAAGCAATATTCTTAAGTAAAATGTCATTTCGAATAAACTGTCTGTTACGGTAGTAGTCAAGTTTGTTAAAATAAATATGCTTTTGACAATTTAATCCTTGAGTTGGTGGCGATCCAATTCCTGTGTTTTTCTGTTTAATAATTTCAGAGGTGGTATACCACTCTCACGCGTTGACAACACTGTCGTCATATTAACGTTCATAGATTAGGTCATGATCCCAGTGTTCCCCAGTACTAAACCTGCTATATGTTGAAATTACATGAGGAAATTGTGGGCAGAATGTTCATATAACTGCATGTGTATCCTGTAGAGAACTTGTACCCGAGGGATCATAGCGGAGGTGATGGAAAAGAGGGAGACAGATTGACTGGAGACCATAAACGCTCAGTGCAGTAACCTGGCTATCCGAGTGATTCTGGAAATTAGCGCTCAGTCGATTTTATCAGCAGGGGGACTTCTGGCCGACGCCCTCTCGTTCTTCCAGTTAGGGTCAGAGAGAAGGGCGCCAGTTCACGAAACAGTTTACCTGGGCCAGGCGGCAGTCCATCGTGAAGGTGGCCAGTTGGTGGAAAAGGAAGCCATTTAAGCGAGATTGCTGTAAACTGATCTTTTGTGGAAATGGTGGGAACGTTATAAGACTCCATGTTTTCTCATGTCAGACGATGGGATGATACAGACAGAGCGGCTGGTGCACATGTTTAGTGGATGCAAGACTGTAACCCCCATGACGCCAGGAAGTCGCCAGGTTCTTTTAGCGAAAGGCAGAAACATATGTTTCATGGACATGACTGTCTGGGAAGCTTGACAGCTTTCTTTCAGAAACTGGAAATGGTCAGCTCAGAAAGTTTACATCTCTCCGTAAAAGAGGGATTGGGGTCCCATCTAGGTAGATGTTTTTTGCCTAAAGATGGCCATGTTTACCGTGAGAACGACACCTCCCTAATCCAAAATCTCCTTTTTTCAGACAAGAGAGATTTAGAATCGCCGATTGACTCCTCTCAGGGTATGGAAAGTGCAGGCTTGTTCTCCCAGTGTGACAACGCCGGTGCTGTGTCTGGATTGGCTAAAATGACAACAGGACAGTCAAGAGGAGAAATTCAATGACCAGGGGATAGTACGGTTGCATTGGGGGCGGTTTCGTTTTTGCTAATTGGCCTCCTGTACCGAGGCTTGGTGGAAGGTGGTTGTGATTCTTTGCCTTCTTCATTTTCTGGTCCTCCCCTGATGGAGCTTTCAGCTCTTTCCCTAGTGGGTGAGACTTCTGTTCTTTATCATGTGGTGAACTGAGAGTTAGTGGCAATTTCCAACTGTACTGAGAGAGGAACTGCGTATCATCTCGGACATATCGTGTGTCACGAGATTGAACTTATTCGTCCTGAGTCAGCTGTCTGACATTTGACAGTTCTAGCACGCAACATCCCGCCTGTGAGCAAAATTGATTTGGCCAGACCAACTAATGGGCGTACCACACACTGAAATCGGCCAGGATTTAAGGGCTCTGATAGGGAAGATACCCACGTTCTGATAATCAGAACGAATAACCACGTAGTTTCGAAAGTTTCGTAGATGCGTCAGAACATTACAGCTGCCCCAGCGCACCGCTCCTCGCCAATAGCGCGCCGTTTCCTACTGCCGCCTGAATCGAGGTGAAAGGGTAAAGTATTGGTGCACCGGCGTCGGGTTGTTAAGTGATATTTACAGCAGCCTGTTCTCAGGTGAACCTTAGTTTGTGGCATATTTGGTCGTAGTTGATTCCATTTGAACGGAGTTGGGTCTTACAGTGGGTTCATGTAAACAAAGTCAGACTGAGTTGTAAAAGGGATAAATTCAGCGGAAAATCTGTACACCTTCCACCCCAACTTCCACCCCAGCTTCCCTTACTGACTCGTGTTTGTCATTCTGTGTAAGATTTATCAGCTATTTGTAGTTACAAAAATATTAATAAAACTTGTGGTTATTTTGTGAACTTAAATACACCGCTGTTCTCATTCATACTCCTTCTACTATTAATTTTTTATATTTTATTGTGGTGCTACATTGGCACACCAGCAATATAACTTTCAACCTTATTAAGTTAGTTAATTTGGTCATTAATTTGTGTTCTGAAAGTGACCACAGGCATAGGTAATAAAAGAGCCATAAATAAATTAGTAGTTCATGTATAAGAATTATGGGTGTCACCTTACAATTAAAGCTACTGAGAATTCATTGAGGTTCGGAAAAAAGGATTTTAGAGGTGCTACGGTTAACTCAGGCGCTAAGTGCTCCAGATATCCAAGGAAATAATTCTAACAATTCTAGAAAGAACCGCGTTTGGAATGTACTCAACGATAATAGTGAACTGACCCAAAACTCACGTCAAACTTCGTCAATGAATTTAAAAAATTAAAGACAAAACAACTCTAGTAATAAAAAGCCACTACAAAGTTTATTTTTCAAACACCTATAAAGAATGAACATTAATAAATCAGAAAAACTGCAGTCACGGACTACTTACTGGAAATGGAAGAAAAAAGGTCCTATGAACATGTGTCCGGAAACGCATCGTTGCCCTGCTAGATGACAATGACGCATGAAAGTTCTTCTGACCACGTGCCGTGTGTTTCTTGTGTGTTTCAGGCTATGTCATTGACGCAGCGTACTGTAAGCAGCAGAATGGAGCAATGTTCATTTTGGGAACAAACCGAAATGGCGCTTGCGTACCCCCAAGCGGATGGAAACAGTATAGAGGCAGCACGGCTATACCAAACCAAGTACATGCACAAACACGAACCACATCACACAACATGTCAAGCCCCTTTTGGGTGTTTGAAGGATCACGGGTCCTCTCAGACGGATGAACGTGCAGAAGGCGGCGGACTTTGTGTACACCAGATTTAGAGGACAGGGGTCTATAGAATAGAGACGAACCCTTGCAAAAGCTCCAAGTAAATGGACCACCAACACGATGTAAGCAAAAGTACGATTATGTGTAGTCTGCATGACAACCGCTACTACCCCTATCACTTGCAACAAGTGGGAAAAATTGTGTCCATGGTTTTTGCACCAGACCATCAAAGTTATGGTATTTCTGTGATAAGCCCTCTTCACCGACGAAGCAAACTTTACCAGAACTGGCATCAGCAATCTGCATACCTGTGGGCTACAGGCAACCCTCTGGGAATGGTTGAGGCGTCTCATCAGCATCGGTTCAACATAAACGTATGGACAGATTCTCTTGGTGGCCACATGCTTAGATCGGTTACTATTCCACAACGTCTCGACGGAGGAAAATACCTAACGTACCTGGACTTCCTGCCGAATACTCTAACTAGGTTGCTGGAGAATGTGTCTTTGGCAATAAGAAAAGTATGTGGTTTTTGCATCACGGCGTACCATCCTATTTCCACATTGCAGTTCGACGACACCTCAACAACATCGTCCCCAGACGCTGGGGAGGATGCAGAGGCCTTGTAACATGGCCTGATAGAACATCGGACTTAAATCTCCAGAATTTTTGCTTCTGGGGGCGTTACGTATACTGAAACAGTTCCTGACGCGCAGACTTTCCAACAGCGCGCCCTCCTCGCCTGTGACGCTACTCGGAGAGAGGCTGGAACGTGCGAAACAGTGGGCGGTCCATGTTGCGATGTGTGGACACGTGCACTGCATTCCGTGGACACCACTTCTAACATCTGTTGTGACGTGGATGCGCTGCAGCTCCGTACCGTATTCCGGGACGGTTTTTTGTCGTTGCTCGCACACCATCCATTACTGGACACGTATCAAAGGGATATTTTTCCTCCATTTCCAGTCAGGAACCCGTCTATGCAGCTTATTCAGTTTTATAACTGTTCACCTTGTATGAAAATAACAATAATAAAAATTTCCATAATAAGTAGAACCCAAACGACCATCTTAAATCCAGTAATCACACTACTAACAACTACCAACGTAGCACCACCACCATCATCATCATTTAAGACTGATTATGCCTTTCAGCGTTCAGTCTGGAGCGTAGTCCCCATTATAAAATTCCTCCATGATCCCCTATTCAGTGCTAACATTGGTGCCTCTTCTGATGTTAAGCCTATTACTTCAAAATCATTCTTAACCGAATCCAGGTACCTTCTCCTTGGTCTACCCCGACTCCTCCTACCCTCTACTGCTGATCCCATGAGTCTCTTGGGTAACCTGGCTTCTCCCATGCGTGTGACATGACCCCACCATCTAGGCCTGTTCGCCCTGACTGCTAAATCTATAGAGTTCATTCCCAGTTTTTCTTTTATTTCCTCATTGTGGACACCCTCCTGCCATTGTTCCCATCTACTAGTACCTGCAATCATCCTAGCTACTTTCATATCAGTAACCTCAACCTTATTGATAAGGTAAACTGAATCCACCCAGCTTTCCCTCCCATACAACAAAGTTGGTCGAAAGATTGAACGGTGCATAGATAACTTAGTCTTGGTACTGACTTCCTTCTTGCAGAAGAGAGTAGATCGTAGCTGAGCGCTCACTGCATTAGCTTTGCTACTCCTCGCTTCCAGTTCTTTCACTATGTTGCCATCCTGTGAGAATATGCATCCTAAGTACTTGAAACCGTCCACCTGTTCTAACTTTGTTCCTCCTATTTGGCACTCAATCCGTTTATATCTCTTTCCCACTGACATTACTTTCGTTTTGGAGATGCTAATCTTCATACCATAGTCCTTACATTTCTGATCTAGCTCTGAAATATTACTTTGCAAACTTTCAATCGAATCTGCCATCACAACTAAGTTATCCGCATATGCAAGACTGCTTATTTTGTGTTCACATTCCAAACGTCTTTTATCATATTAAGCAACTAATAGATTTTTAGCTATATCCAAATGAAACTCCCGGTTAAAAGCAACCAAAAGTAAATGATATATGTATTAGAAATTAATGGAAGGTAAGAGTGTGTGTCTGTGTGTTTGAAGTTCATGGGCGTTGTACGGCGAGGTTACCTGCGCCCTTAAAAATATTAAAAAGAAAGAAACAAAGAAAGAAACTTGAAGCAAAGAATCGAAACGTTATAGAACAGGGATACCCACATTACGACTAGGAGATCTGCAAGAACGTGGATCATCGGGATAAGGTGTTTGTTTTATCTTAATGGACACTGAGAAACAGACGAGTGTGTGCGAATGCAAAGATCAGCTGACCATCGATTAGGCAGAAGTTAGATTGCATATACATTACAACACCATACGTTATTACACCAGTAGACCATTTCCAGACAGATGCAGCTGGATTTCCCAGTACGAAAAGAAATCCCGTCACTTGCCTCCAGGGTGATACGATCGATTATATGCTGACAGCAGATACCAAATGCAAGGAAGACTTTTGTTTGTATCTTATCATGTAGCATCACAAACTAACCATGGCAAAGAAATATAAGGAGACTGTAGAAAATTTTTAAAAATATGGCGTTGTGTAACACGCTAACCATGAAGGTTTGATCACCATTGTTGTTACATTACGGAACAGCGGGTTTTTCTTTTATTTATTTTTTCCTCTATTATGTTGGATCATTATAATGTGCAGAATAGACATGGACATGTTAATAATAACAGAATAGGAATGGTTAAGTTTAGTACCACAGTATGTACACAAAAAAGGAAGTTGTAGGCAGCATAAGAAATAATGCTGTTCTGTTCATTTTATAACATGTACTTCATCTTCACAAATTTTTCAGTCAAGGGGATGACATTTATTTGTATTATATGAAGAGCTTCCAACTATAAATTAAGTGTACCTTACACTTGTTTTCAACCTCCTTATTTGAGGATGCAAGAAGACCAATAGAATCTATGTCGTCTCTTAAATAGCGAAGAAAACATTACATGGCAACAGAACAACGCAGAAGTTATTTTCATTTCAAAGGCAGGTGAAGGCGACGCCGAAGAAGGTGAATTTGGAGAGCGTTAAGCGGGAATGAAGAGGAGAAGGAAGCCTTATTAAAAATAAAAAAAGTAGTAAAGTGCCGGACAAAAAATTAAAAAGTCCTGGGATCGATTCCAGTCAATCCTAGCATTTTACCTGTCAGTTATCAATTCTTTCACCTCTGGAAATGATTGTTCATGTGAAAAATGCTTAGTAGCACCGTGGTTCTGGATCCACGTTATACTGGTGCGCCACACTATAACTGGCTGGGTAAGTCATTTCAGAGGTCACAGGATGGCATCGGTTGCCACTTCCTGCAATAACATGCCTAATAAAACCGTCTGCAGATTGATGACTGATTTACTCATTTACATATCTCAGCATTAATATCAATATACCGTTTCATCCACAGAGATTGACGGAATTACATCTGTCGCCTTTTGCTTACAATACGATTATTTTTCGGATACAGTTTTAAATATTTCTGTTGAAGTACATAATAATTTATCACATAATGTGAAAATCAATTTCCTTGGAACACTTGGCTGGTGATGGGTCAGTTTTCTGTGGGGTAATGGCAGGTCAGAGTGAAGTCTATGCATCTTACCTGGATACGGCACATAACCAATGTATGAATCATCTGACGTGCTCATTATGTAAAAACAGTCTACAAACATTCATGCAAAATGCCCTACATTATGCCCCGGTTACAGAGACCATTAGCGCTGAGGCATATTATTTGAGATTCATAACTATTTTCGTGATAATCAGTTGTGAGCCTGTTCTTTGTAACTGCACGTCAATGTGAACAGGGAGCAATACCGCCTCTGATGCCACGCTCAACAAATTTTAATATGCCTATGTTGGTAAAAAGTTCCACTTTTACATTATTAGTTTTCAGCAAAGCATCCCATGCTAAGCCAAGTGAAGTCACAAAATGGGCTGAACCCCGTTTGTATAATTTACGGCAGAGTGTGCGGAAAGTTTCAGACACATTTTCCAAAAGGTAGAATTTAGTTTAGAGATATCAGTCGGAAGAATCTTCTGAAGACTTTCGTTCAAATACACTCCACACACTACACGCTATTTCCACTTATTTGATGGTTGTTTCGCCGCACAGAAAGCTTTTCAAAGTGTCATTTGAAATCAGCTGTTCTTCCATGAAAACAAATTTCTCAGTTAGGTGCACATATGGAAACACGACATTCGTATTGATCAAATTAAAGCCATCGCTGTCAGGGAAATACTTCCTGTTCTTTTTCACTTAGTAAGTTTAGCGTATGATACACGTTTCTCTAGATAGCACACTATAAAACTGAATGAATTTATAAAAAAACCATTTTTTTGCAACAATATCCCACTGTCACATATTTAGTGGATGTTTTATACTTTTCTATGTTTCCTGCAATCGCGGACACACGGTAGAGATTTATTTTCGTCGCTTTATTATGGCCACTTCATTCCTCTCATCTGCTTACGTTTATAATTTTAAAACACTATCATAATTCTTCAGATTGCGAAACACAAGAGGCATAATAAAGTTTGGTCCGTAGTCTAAATTGTAGTTGTCATGTGCAGCTCCAGTAAACCGGCTCGTAAAATGACAAAGATCTCTGTGTTTCACATTACTTTCCTTGAAGCCTTCCTTGCAGACGTAGCCAATTTTCACTGTTCCAAACGGTTCTTCCTCTTCAACAATATTAATCATCTGCTTTTTGCAATTAGCAATGCTTTATTCTGTATTTAGATGTAGCTGGTTTCTAAACCATTCCATGCAGTCAGTACAAATGAAAGCCGGAATATTCCTTACTGTAGCTACAGTTCACATAGAAAGTAACACTCTGTGGTTCATTCACTAATGCCAAGTTACAGCAAGCATCCTGTGTATGCATAATACACATATTATTCTGGCATCAACTATGTCCTCGTCTTCTGGCAGTGCGCCGCACACAGCGTGTGACGCTCCGACCACTCCAGCAGAGGACACGGCTTTTAAACACGCCGCCAGCGGCGCCTCCACAAGCTGTCATTTAAAAGGCTCGCCACCAGAGTAGGCCGTCTTCGCTGCTACTCACTGCATGCAAATGTATCAGTATGCATGTCGTCTTAAGACACCGTACACAGAGCTCCGGCCCAGAACGTTGGATAAGAGGCGCAGTGGGACTAGAAAGCACCTCGCATGACGCTACAGGCATTTCAGTAATTCACTGATTGATACATGAGACACATGACTGGAAGAGAAAGGCATGAAACTATAAATTATACACTATCATGGTCAAAAGTTTCCGAACGACATGAACTGCGCTCCGCTTGATTTGCATGTACTTCATAAGACGTATCTGTCTTATAGGTCCTCTGCATTGGTTTCCGGTAGATATTAGCTTGAATGAAACATGCAGGATAGTGACAGGCTGCATGAAACCAACCCCATAGAAAATCTTCACAGGGCCGCAGGTTTCACAAACCCTGACTCACGTAGGAAAGCCCATGAACATACCGAGAAACTAAAACAAACCTTTGATGCCCGTCACTCAATACTTGGCCTACAGTGTGGCCCCAGCAGACTCAAATCCAGACGCCGTTTCCTAAGTTGCGCCTTAGATGAGCCCCCCCATATACTATCCACTAAGAGAGGACCCACCAAGCGGCGTTTCTGGTGATTGGAAAACCTGGAGATTGCTTAACCGCATCAGAACTGGGGTGGCTCCTGTGAAATCTAATCTGATCAAATGGGGTTTGTTGGACGAAAATAACGACAAATGCGACTGCGGCACTCGACAGGACATGGAACATCTTTTACAATGCCCTGCCTGCCCCCACAGATGCACCCTCGACGATCTATGGCTGGCTAAAGAAGAAGCATTGGACATAGCCCAATACTGGGCGAACAAATTGTAGTTTCCGGACACGAAAAAGTAAAGTAAGCACAGGTCCTCTAATCAGTTTTCGGTACAGTAGTTCGACTAAACAATAAGATAACCGCAAGTGATATTAGAGAATAACGCCCTGTATGGCAGTAGCTCCTGATGTAAACAAATACCGGGATGATATAAATATCAGGAAACATCCTGTTGCAGACGAGACAGTGCTTAACGCTTTGGAACTCAACTTTTTACAATTAGTGATGTTTCCAAAGTTTTACCATTTGCATTAGGATATGAGACAACTAATGCACGTAACTATACCACATAAATCATTCCGAAATTCACACTGACAACTAAATTCAACGTCGATTAAAATATTTTTCAAGAATGTCCGATTAGAGCTTCTTTGATAATTCTAAGCATTCTTCCTTTGTAAAATGTTTTCCAAACACCTATTTACCATCATTCGCTTGGGAATTAACCAATTAGAGAAACCATGATTAACTGCGTCAAACGGCCTTTTATCACCGTCAGCAACAAATCACCAGAAATTTCACTGTATTCATGATGGCATGTGAATCTACCTGCAGTTCTAAAGCCACGTGTCGCCCTTATTATCTAACACGAAGTGACGTTAAAAAATATACGCTCTTCGTTAGAAGCTAGTAATGCAAGTGCTTGAACAACAAAGAAATGACAAACTGTTTTGTTGTGAGTCTGGAGTAAAACCCACCACCTATAGGCAAGTTAAACTAAGCAAAGTTTTCGCGTCTGACCGAGATTCTAATACAGGACTGATTTTCGTTGCTGACTATACTGAAAGAAACGTGGCATACTTAGTTTTAACCGTAGTCAGTTAGCAAATATGAACTTGATATTTCATGACAAAAATCTTTGTATTGGACGGTGACTCCAGTCCAACAACTATTGTCACTGTTAGCTAACCACGAAAATATTAAACAAAGTTTGATTCACAAGTAACAAATCAGATGTGATGTAACGCAGAGTACTGTGTGGGACGAGGTTTCGAAGCAGCATCTAATCGGATTATTAACTAAGCAAATTTAAATATCAGATATCGAATTTTCTCAGAAGTAGCGAGACGTCTGAAACTGAAATGACGAGATAAATAAATAGTTTCTTCCTTCCAGATATTCAAGCCCAGCACCTGTCTCCGCTGTTTTGTGGCCACGAATGGACTTCTTTCACAACTAGTGGGATGTGTGGTAGTTTGTAAAAGAAATTACGTGCCGAAGACTTTATTGCTGATTAAGTATCGAACCCCTTACATATCATCTTTGACTACATATGAAGACACTTTAGCTATCGAATTATTTTTCACCATTTGCTAGGAGTGGCATGTTTGAACTAGAAATGATATGCTGAAAAGTTCTGTGTCTCACTGGGAGTCGAAACAGTTACACATCTATCCTTCTGTCAACGAACAGAGAAACTTTAAGAATAAAATTATTTTCCACCAATTATTAGGTGTGCTGATGCAACAGCTTCAAAAGACATGATGAAAACTTTCGTGCCGGACCGCGATTCGAGCCCAGACGCACATCTTGCTAGGGACCTTGAAGAATTTTAAATCTTGAGCAAACAAAGAACTGATGGATGTGCATCTTTCTTCACAAATGGATCAAATCTCTCAAAAGGGAACAGTTTGTATTCCAGTACATAACCAACGTATTCAACGTCTCAGGCTCAAATAAATCATGAAATAAATGGCCTGTGGTCTTATGTGGCGTTTGATTCAATACAGTTACTAGTGTAAGAAATATTACTGGTGACTGACCTTCTACATGCCGCTATATCTGTCTCCGTTGTGGAACAACCTAATCTCTAGTCTGTAGTGAGGGGTCATCGTGTTTATTGTGAATCAGAAACGACGGCGTAATCGTACTTTCTTCGCTTAGTGGCACCTGAGGTAAATAATATTCATATTTTCCCATTAAAAACCATCCCTTGAAGTAACCTATATTATCATAGTTTTAAGAAAAATGATGGAAATGACCCTATTTAAATTTTGTAAACAGTATGTATTAAAGAAAATAAACAACATTTATTTCACATTTTGCTACAAACGTGGGTTCCAAAGTACAACTTCTTTCCTTAATAACATTAATATTCAAAGTATCTTTTTAAGGTAATATTACAAAATGTCTAGACATTTCTCCCAGTAAACAAGCAATCACTCATTTTCGCCTTCTTCACTCAAAGATATGTCTGTATCAGACTCTGGAAGAGTAGCCTGTGAATTATTAATATCTTCGTAAAAACTGTGATGGATACGAGGAACATCTTTCATCAGCGTCTTTAAATTTTTATCTTTAGCATGTACTATTGTAGATTTTGTCTCCTTAGATAGCTTCAAAAGCGTGACACAAATTGATTTATGTATTTGACGTCCTTTCCTGGTTTTCTTACAATTCATGGAGCTGTATGGCATATCTCGATTTACTGTTTTACAGAAATCGATTTCAGAAGGTTTTTCGATGTGAAATTTCCGCCGCTGTATCTTCATCCAGTTGATTTTGTCACCGTCCATACATATTTCCTTCTTAACAGTTATATCTTTCAAAGGAGTGATGCTTTTAAAGTCGTCTTCCTGTAAATGAGTAGCTTGAGATTTGTCCCCTTTCTTCTTTGCCGCTACAATAATTCTAATTAGACATCCTGGTCACAGGCCATGAAAGAGTGTCCTGATACAAGAAACTTCAGCTCAATTGTCTCGACACTAACCTCTGGATTCATGACATTATACAGCGACGTAAGAGACAGATTGAAATTTCGATTTTGCTCCCCACTATAGCACAGAAATTTCTTTAAATGCAAGGACAGATTTTTCACATAATACAAAACACATGAAGCAACTTCTTGCGATCCTCTACCTGCTTGTGCCTCTATCCAGAAATACATGGAAGCTTTGTCTTCACTAGATTACGGATAAGGAAACTGAAGCAGCTTAACTGCCGTAGATAGTATATCTCACAGACTAGTAGTTTAGGCAATGAAAGAACACTCTGCGAATCAAATTCTGTAACACACATCTCAGGGTCAGATCTGGCCAGTTCTACATCTTCCACATTTGGGACCTCGCCAGTTTAGCTCTTCGAAGGTGCAGATGATGAGACAGTTCCAGTATTTTCTTTTCATTTTCATCAGTTGAAGCTGCAATTTCTGTTCTTTTTTTTTTTAATTTCACAACTTTTACACGTATCAGAATGTGGTGGGTACAATGAAAAATTGAAATCTAAAGTAAATACCCAACGGTAAAGAGATTCCTTTACTGGGGTGTAATCTCATTCTTTACACCAATCCAAATACAAACGATGTTCAGTTCGGCATTAAGGTATTCTGGATTTGGATGGTCCTTTCTGAAATAGTGTGAGTGATACCTTTATAATGGTTCTGTGTGTTCTTTATCTCGACGTTTGACTTGTGCCGGAGTTTTGTTTGCAGGTTCACATTTACTATGATTATCTGAAGCGATTTCTCCTCTTTGTTGGTAAGAAGTAACAGCAAGATCTAGCCAACCAGCGAAACTTGGAAGGTGTTTTGGAAGCAAGTCTGCACACACGAACATTAGTACCATCCTGTTTCTTTAAGGTGGATGTACGAGTGAATGCACGACGTGATTCTTCTGTAGTATATGACCGCATCATCATTGTAGCACCAATCCACAGATAAAACTTTTTTGAGCTAATTCGCCTTCTTTTGCCAAGGGAATAGAATCTTTCAAAATTGCAGTGTCTGTTTTCTCCAGAAACATTAACCTCACAGTTTTAGGACAATTTCAATGATAGAAACTAAACTTATTGTACTTGCCAGTAACACATTCCATCTTCTTTACGTTTCGTTTCAACAAATCAGGATTCCTTGTTCTTCTTGTACCCTGTTTTTGAATGGAAGGTGGGTCATCTTCAATATCAATAATGATTCAACCAGATCAGCAATTTCATCTACTTCAACGACAGTAACTGTTGTTTTAGTTGAGGTACTTGGCATTTGTTCATCATTTCAAAAAAATCTTCAAATGTGTCTGAATTGCTAAGGGACCAAATTGCTGAGGTCATCGGTCCATAGAATTACACACTACTTAAACTAAGTTAAACTAACTTACTCTAAGAACAACACACACACTCATGCGCGATGGAGGACTCGAACCTCCGACGGTAGGGGCCGTGCAATCCGTGACATGGCGCCTCAAACCGTGCGGCTACTTCGCGCGGCTCCACCATTTTCAGGATCAGTGAGAGTAGGGATTCCTCTCTTACTTTGTGGATCATTCATAGGTGCTGACTTAGCAGATGCTTGTAGCTTTGCTGTTTCAGCACTGGTTTGTCTTTTCACATTTCTGTTTTTAAGCTTCCTTTTGGAGATTTCATAATCAGAGTCATCTTCGTATCAAGAAGCATGTGGAACATATTCTTGATCAGAACCTGAATCACTCAGATATTCTTCACTAAATGAATCCATAGTGGGTTACATCAATTTTGCATTCAATGAATTTCAAAATAGTTGTCTACATGCTACACCACTAATGTCTTAATTCTGAATGGCACCTGAAAGAAGTACAAAAATGGTAAGCTATAAAAACAGTCTAATGAAGTAAGAAAAAGCATAAATATTTTAAACAATGGGCATTTGTGGGCTACACCTTCCCTGCAGCAAACCCCTCAATTTGTGCTGTATCTTTAGTTATTTGCTTTGCCAGTGAACTTTTACGTTACTTTAAGTGAATGAAGTTAATACTCAAAACTGCAATATAATTAAGGCTCTGTTATGAAAAACAAGGATGAACAGTTACTCTGGCAGAAAATTTAGACTGAAACTGGTCATTAGCAAACAAACAGAATTGGCGCTAAACAGTTAATCAATTTTCATATTTTTGCGACACACAGTGACTGCATGGAAAGGAAAGGGACCGTGCTTGGTAATAATGTCTGAGGACAACGACAGCAAATGTACCCTACAAGTTTAAACCATGCAGGTTATTACTCAAGTTAGTCATACTTTGAGAAGGAAATGTCGTTGGGTAATTCCTCGAAAGGTTACTTATATTTTGCCACTTTTCGGTCTTACGATGTTGTGGCTAATCGGTCGACGAAGATACATAGCCGACGACAATGCTGAGCTGCTGCTGGTTGAGAACACCGAGTCGTCTCCAAGGCCACGGATAATTATGGGACAGGCAATAGTTAGAACTGCAGCTTTCTCCGCCTGTCCACTCTTGCCGTGCTCTCAATACTCGCGTGTTAAAGAATTAAACGTGCCTACACAGGCCCGAGCATAGCTGCATACCGCGTCTGCTGGAACGCCCAACAAGCACTTCCGCACTCTTTCAAGAGCCAAACTGCTCCGCTTTCCTCTCTCCTCGCAGCTCGATAGAGACTCTCCCATACTCAATGATAAACAATGGCACAGCCACTGCCATTTCGTCGTTGTTATCAGTACATTAAAATAAAGTTCAAATGGCTATTACACAGCAATTGACAATATTCACATTATAATTACCATTAATTACATACAGTCAGAAATACGCTATTACATCCATTACATACTAACTACAGTTTCTGTAATAAGGCTTACATTATCTACATTTTCGGTGTTACGCGTGCCCCACATTCCAGTAGTGTTTTCCTGAAGGGAAAGAGAGTGAGAGAATGTCCGAAGAAACACCAAAGCAAATGCAGATGCGTAAATGCATTCAGTTTTTTGTACACACACTTTGTTAATCAATCAATAAACTTCTAATTAAGTATCATAACTATGCATGGGGACGTTTTTAGCATGACAACACTGTGCCATTATAACTCAAATCATCATATTGTACCATAACGTATTTGAACAACAACATTACATCTTTAAAATAATCACTACGTTTGAAATGGAATTTTCATGTCAGTACTGTACAAGAGAACGTAAGTAACATAGTTGAATGTGTACAAAAGAATCAGTGAAGGGATAAGAAACAAGATGAGAAATCACTAGCTACAATCCAGAATGAGATTTTCACTCTGCAGCGGAGTGTGCGCTGATATGAAACTTCCTGGCAGATTAAAACTGTGTGCCCGACCGAGACTCGAACTCGGGACCTTTGCCTTTCGCGGGCAAGTGCTCTACCAACTGAGCTACCGAAGCACGACTCACGACCGGTACTCACAGCTTTACTTCTGCCAGTACCTCGTCTCCCACCTTCCAAACTTTACAGAAGCTCTCCTGCGAGTCTCGGTCGGGCACACAGTTTTAATCTGCCAGGAAGTTTCACTAGCTACAATGTTAACTTTACATAGTTTTTCATAAGTAACATAATTATTAAAAGATTGCACTTTCATTAAGAAAGTTTATTTGTTTCAGGCAAGCGTCCAGGTAAAACTTAAATATTTACAACAAAGCTTTACACTGGTTGTGCTGAAATGAAAAACGCCAAGCTCCACATGTGTATTTACAAAGGAAGCCGCAACAGTGTTCTAAGAAGCCACAGAGAGTAAGTACCGATATGGAATTGCAGCATGTGCCCCAGCAGCACGTTTGATCTCTCAGTTTGTGCAGTGGCATTCCAGAACGTCCACCTATCTTTCAATCTTTGAAAACTTATTCCCGCATAATCTCAAGGCGTCATTATATTTCTATCGTAGTGGATAACTCAACACCGTCCATATTCACACGCATAAAGACACTTGAAATTTTCATGTTGTCTGAATGCATCGGTATTCACTTCAATAATACATGGTATGATATAATTTTTACAATATATTATTTTAAAAGTTACAGTTGATACATATGCCAGAGCATTTTCTATGTAAGCTAAATTTGTTGTTATACTTTCTCCGAATCGTTGACGACCGTCTGGTCCAAGAAATAAATTTAGAATAAATTTTGAAAATTGCAATAATAAATCTATTACTAAGTATTCTTCGTCAGATTAATCAGTTCTTGATTGATACAACTTCAAGTCAACAATATTACGGTACCTAAAACCTTGCCATAATCTTCAAAAGGTAAACAGTAATCTTCAGTGTGAGGTGTATTCACAATCTTAAATGGTTCATTATAAATGAATTTAAATTTTGAAATCCCATTAGCAATCTCTCTCGATTTCTCTTTCGATTTAACGAGAACGATGTCGCCAATTCAAATTTAGAAAATGGAGCTTTCACGTCATGACGCCGTACTCGCCGCTCGGCTTTCTTTTTCATTACCACTCGTAAACGTTCTTTCCTCACCTCAATGTCAGTACTAAGTTGCGGAGGGAAATCAGTTACCTCTTCCACAAAACTCTTAGACTTATGGTCTAACAGGATTTCCTCCGGAGTGAATCCTGTAGATTTGTGCGTCATAGCATTCATAATCTTTTCAAAACCTTTTATATATTTGCCCCACGCCATGTGACTGTGGTGACAATACGTTCCGCAAAGACGCCCTAGCTGACGCATGTATAGTTCCACTGAATTCCCGGTCGGACATTAGGTCGAGATGTGTATCACTTCAACCCCATTGCTTTCCATACCTTAACTCCATAATTTGGATGTAAACTATACCCCATTATCGGACAAGATCGCATTTAGTTTACAGATATGCAGAAAGTAAGCCGCACGGAGTGGCCGCGCGGTTAGAGACGTCATGTCAATAATTGCGCTGCCCCTCCCGCCGGAGGTTCGAGTCCACCCTCGGGAATGGGAGTGTGTGATGTTCTTAGCATAAGTTAGTTTAAGTAGTGTGTAATTCTAGGGACCGAGGACCTCAGCAGGTTGGTCCCTTAGGAATTCAGACTCAGTTGAACATTTTAGTAAAAACTAATCGTTTACAAGTTTTTTATAAAGCGCTTTAGCTGTTGCCTTTATTATCGGATATAATTTAATGAACTTCGGAAAGGCTTCCAGCACTATTAATATGTAGGCGAAATTATCTGCAGTCTTTGGCAGGGGACCATATAGGTCCGTACATGTTTACTCTAGTACATCGTTAGGTCTTATGTTCTGCATAGGACCACGATTTGTGCAGTTGGTCACTTTCACCCTCTGACACTTATCGCAAGTCTTTATCCAATCTGTCATTCTCTTTAACACGTTGTTAAAATTCACAACTTCAACCATTTTCTCTGTACATTTCTTTGGTCCGCAATGACTTTAGGCTGAGTGATTATTGTCTGCTATTTCGGTCATGTACTTGGTGGGCCAACACACCCGCCAAGTATCGCTGTTCTCATCTTGGCGAATATACAGGATATTTTTGTAATCCTGAAGTACTTCGTCAACTTTTCTCCGTCTTTATTCGTTTCGTCATACATGGTCTTCGCTATTTTCAAGCACTCGTCGGCGCTTTGATGACGTCGCATGTTTTTACAAATACTTTCTATCTTCATTCGTCCTTCTACGTCTTGCACGTAGAACAATTTCAGTACATCTTCCGGTACGTTATCCAGTAACAAGTTCACATCAAGGTCATTCCAGAAAAATCCGTCTGGCTCTGATACCTATAGCAGGTTATCTGATGGTTTTCTTATGTTTTGTTCTTGGACATTGTTAATTTCTATCTGTCTGTCCTGCTGTTGTAGAAGCCGCTTTGCTTCCAACACTGTAACCCATTTATCAGTTTTTTCCATTAACGAGCATTTTTATTACGAACAGTTCGCTAACTGTCAAGCAGGTAAATTTTCTTCTGAAATATGGCTATCATCTTCTCAACTGCTCCGTTTCTGCTTCTAATTCTTCTTCCGAACTCACGCAACACACACCACTCTTGTCTGTCTGTATGCTGTCAGCCTTAACCACGTAGATGTTTTAATCTAATTTTATACCTGTTGAGAAGCGGCAAATACTGTCCGCTCCTCCCATAAACACATCTCCCATATAATCCTCTGTAATTCTTTAGTTCATCGTATATCCGACCGAAATGACCGAGCCACACTTCCTCGCATTCCGCGTCGCCATGCGCGATAACGGAAGTTTTATCCAATATTGGCTTCTTTAATTCCGCCGAAGAATCACTCTGTATTGGAGCCTGCGGTATCGTTGTTGTTTTAACAGCTGCCTCCTCTTCCTTGTTGACCGTTACTCTATTTTCATAGTTATGACGGACAGTGATAGCTTTGTCGACTGTCGTTTCAACTGTTACCATGGATGTGGTACTCGCTCTGTTTTCTTGCAGATTCTCCCATCGGCGATTTATCCATTCGGATCTATCATAGCAACGTTGCCTAGGCTTTCTTATGGGGCACCAAGGTCTTCCCACACCCTGTGGGCCCCAAACCGGCGTGTCTGATTGTTTCCCTGCTTAAACGCGAAACGGCCGTCTCTATTCGGATGTCATAATTGCTGATTTTGCTCCTGCCCATTAACATTGTGCTGGGAACCACTTCCCATATTCACTTGATACTAGCCTCTGTAATTTCTACTATTATTGTTCCCAGTATGACTGTTATTCTTATAGTGGTCTGAGTTATTATTACCATGGTGGTGGTTACCATTATTGCTATGGTTATTGTTATTATAGTTGTTGCCGATGTGGTAATTATTGCTACTACCACGACTCTTAAAATTTTCGTTGTTATTCCGCCAATTCTCTTCATCTTCGTTCTTTGGTAAGAATGTAGTAATTGTCCTGTTTCTTGTTTCTTGATTTCATCTACTTTGGTGTTAACAAATCCGATATTATTGTTAACAATCTTGATCGCTTTGTCATTACCATTCATTTTACTTAAGTGTGCATTAACTTTACTGTTAATGGTTTTAGACTAAGCATTAATTGATTCCAATTGTACTTATCAACATGCTCAACAAGTCTTTTATATTTCAACACATTACTGGTTTTGATCTCACACTGATTTTTTCTTAATGGCTCCCTCTGTCCAGCATCAAGGGATTCGATATTGGTTTTTATTCCGAATTCCATAGCATCTGCAAATTACGGGAATTCCATTTTTGTCAGTTGCTGTGTCTCAGCGGTAGCGTCTCTGATGCTAGCAGCAGGTTCCTCAACAATCGGTTCGTCTGCCAGCGTTTGCCTTTGGTCTACCGATTGTTCCCCGTTACGTACAAACAATTTATCTGTTTCATTTATGTTCCTGATGCTGCCTGTTTTAGAGATTAATAGAAGTTTCGAAATTTTGTGACTTATTTCCAATTACTATTGCCGTGCGTGACCGACTTTATTCGTACCGAAAGAGTTTAATTCGCTAGGAATCTTCAGAATGCAAAATTCGAGCATAGAACAATACCAAAGTAATACAGTCTTGTCACTAGCGTCGCCACGTGTAACCTCCCCCTTCCTTATCGGCCTATTGGACTGCGAAATAATTGACCGTGAACGCGTATGCCTAATGAAGTTTTACAGTGAGTAAGACTATCGTTACTGAAGGAGAATGACACCGGCCAACTTACCCTTCTGAAGGAAGAATCTATTCTAACCCTAATCTAAATACTGATGATAATTTTGAAATGGGTGGACTATACTGCAATCGCTCAAGAACCACACAGGAGAGAAATGGTACTACGTAATATTTAACAGAAAAAACTGATGATACAAAACAACACTGATTAGCTAAAAACGTGATAATTAAACGGTCGCCAGCCCCCTAGGTCAATGAATCCCCATAACCTTAAGGGAGGTACTGGCAAAGAAATTTAAACAAATAAATAGTGGCGTGGCAACAGAAGGTTGTCACGCTTTTCTACAACACAACAGTTCACGAGAAAATAAATGAATCAGGAAGCACTGAGTTTGCAGTTACTTACTCTGAAACAGCAAATTTTGAATGTAAAGTAAAATGAAGTTAGTGGTTAAATAAATGACCGGCTTATCTTAAACTTCGTTATGTAAAAAATGACTTTCAGTAACTCGGTGTAACGATTATAGAAAGAGTGAATTGAATTTACTATAAGCAAATGAGCAACTTGTGGTGTCACCGCCAGACACCACACTTGCTAGGTGGTAGCCTTTAAATCGGCCGCGGTCCGTTAGTATACGTCGGACCCGCGTGTCGCCACTATCAGTGATTGCAGACCGAGCGCCGCCACACGGCAGGTCTAGTCTAGAGACTCACTAGCACTCGCCCCAGTTGTACAGCCGACTTTGCTAGCGATGGTTCGCTGTCTACATACGCTCTCATTTTCCGAGACGACAGTTTAGCATAGCCTTCAGCTACGCCATTTGCTACGACCTGGCAAGGCGCCATATTCAGTTACTATTGATATTAATATTGTGAATCATGTACCGTCAAGAGCGACGTTCATCATTAAATGGATTAAAGTTAAGTATCAAACTACTTCCGTCCGCTTTCTGAATTCTAATTCCTTGTCATGTTCCAGACCTCACGTCTTTACACCAATCCAATACTAGTTTTAAGACCGGTGGACTAACCTTTGTTAAGATGTAAGAAAAATCAAACCGGATTTCACTCAAAAGCAGGAAGTTCATGCATGTTTACCAAGGACCGTTTAGTATAATAGGTAAGCTACATGCAAATGTTTGCAGACTTGAGTACTCTAAAAGCAAGAACGAGTGGTGCCTCACAGACCATGTGGATCTGAAGAAATTTGGACATAGTAGTAAGTAGAGCCTGCTGGGAACCTACCACTCTTTGGAAGATTCGTGGTAGGGTAATCTGTGGAGTCAGAGCTGGATGATATCTTATTTCCTTTCCAGTTTCATTCCCTGTTCAGTCCTATTTAGTTAATAAGAATTATAAGTCTTCGTGTTAGTAAATAAGCTAGTAATGAGTAAGAATCTTCCTCGTTTAAGAATTTTTCCGATTTCGGCACACCTGAATGATGACACAGCACCAGAGCCACGCGCGGTGCTTGTTTCAGCCCACCCAACCCGTGTTATCTGACGGGAACCGGTTTTACCTCCGTGCCAAGGCCGTTGATCACGAAAATTAGTATATAACGATAATATTCATAGAGGTAGAGGTTAACACATTTCCGTAGGTCTTTCACCAGGCAAAAAAGAAATAATTACTATTTCAGATAGTAAGACATCATCTACATCTACATCTACGTGGTTACTCTGCTATTCACAATAAAGTGCCTGGCAGAGGGTTCAATGAACCACCTTCAAACTGTCTCTCTACCGTTAAACTCTCGAACTGCAAGCGGGAAAAACGAGCGCTTAAATCTTTCTGTGCGAACCCTCATTTCTCTTATTTTATAGTGATGATGATTTCTCCCTATGTAGATGGGTGCCAACAGAGTGTTTTCGTTATCGGAGGAGAAAACTGGTGATTGAACTTTCATGAGAAGACCCCGTCGATACGAAAAACGCCTTTGTTATAATGATTGCCACTGTAATTCACGTATCATGTCAGTGGCACTATCTCCCTTATTTCCCAATAGTACAAAACGGGCTGCCCTTCTTTGAACTTTTTCGATGTCATCCGTCAGTCCCGCCTGTTGCGGATACCACACCGCACAGCAATACTCCAGAATAGGGCGGACAAGCGTAGTGTAACCAGTCTCTATAGTGTACCTGTTGTACCTTCTAAGTGTCCTGCCAATGAATCGCAGTCTTTGGTTTGCTATACCCACAACATTTTCTATGTGATCATTCCCATTTAGGTTATTTGTAATTGTAATCACTAACTATTTAGTTGAATTTACCGCCTTCAGATTTGTGTGACTTATCGCATAATCGAAATTTAGAGAATTTAATTAGTACCCATGTGAATAACTTCACACTTTTCTTAATTCAGGGTCAACTGCCCATTTTAGCGCCATACAGATATCTAAATCATTTTGCTATTCGTTTTGGTCATCTGATGACTTTACAAGAGGATAAATGATAGCGTCATCTGCAAACAATCTAAGATGGCTAGTCAGATTGTCTCCTATGTAGTTAATATAGATAAAGAACAATAGAGACACTATAACACTTCCTTGAGGAACGCCGGATATTACTTCTGTTTCACTGGATGACTTTCCGTCCATTCCTACGAACTGTGACCTTTCTGACAGGAAATCACGAATCCAGGCGCACAACTGAAGCGATATTCCATAGGCACGCAGTTTGATTAGAAGACGCATGTGAGAAACGGTGTCGAAAGCCTTCTGGAAATGTAAAAATATGGAATCAATTTGGCATCCCCTGTCGATAGCACTCATTACTTCATGAGTACACAGAGTTAGTTGTGTTTCACAAAAACGATATTTTTTGAATCCTTGCTGACTGTGTGTCAATAAATCGTTTTCTTCGAGGTACTTTATAATGTTCGAACACAGTACATGTTCCAAAACCCTACTGCAAATCGACCTAGTGATATGGACCTGTAAGTCAGCGGATTACTCCTACTTCCCTATTTTGATATTGGTATGACTTCAGAAATGTTCCAGTCGTTAGGCTCGGATCTTCTGTGAGCGAGCGGTTGTATACAGTTGCTAAATATGGAGCTATTGTATCAGCATACTGTGAAAGGAACCTGACTGACATCAGTCTGGACCGGAGTCTTTATTAAGTGATTCAAGGTGCTTCGTTACTCCGAGGATATCTACTTCTATGTTTCTCATATTGGCAGTTGTACTTGATTGGAATTCAGGAATATTTACTTCGTATTCTATGGTGAATGCGTTTCGGAAAACCTTCTTTAATAACGCTGATTTAGTGTCACTGTCATCAGTGACTTCACCGTTGTTATAGCGCAGTAAAGGTATTGATTGCGTCTTGCCATTGGTGTACTTTAGGTATGACCATAATCTCTTTGGGTTTTCTGCCAGATTTCGAGACAGAATTTCGTTGTGGAAATTATTAAAAGCGTCTGGCATTGAAGTACGTGCCATATTTCGAACTTCAGTAAAACTTTGCCAATCTTGGGGATTTTGCGTTCTTTTAAATTTGGCATGCTTTTTTCGTTGCTTCTGCAACAGCGATCTGACCCGTTTTGTGTACCATGGGGGATCAGCACCGTCCTTTATTAATATATATGGTATATATCTTTCAATTGCCGTCGATACTGCCTCTTTGAAATCATTCCTCATCTTTCCTACGCTTACATGATCAAATTGGAAGGAGTGAAGGCTGTCTCTACAAAAGGCGTTAAGAGAATTTTTATCAGCTTTGCGTTTCTTTTTGATGGTTGTAGGTATTACGGTATTCAGCTTAGCAGCAACTGCCTTGTGGTCGCTAATCCCTGTATTCGTCACAATACTCCCTGTTTGTCCAGGGTCATTTGTTGCTAAGAGGTCAAGCATGCTTTCGCAACCATTTATTCTTCGAGTGGGCTCATGCACTAGTTGTTCAAAATAATTTTCTGAGGAAGCATTCATTACAATTTCGGATTACGTGTTATGCCTGCCGCCGGCTTTAAACGTATAACTTTTCCAGCATATCCAGGGTAGATTGAACTCACCACCGACTATAATGGTATGAATGGGGCATCTGTTTGAAATGAGACTCAAGTTTCCTTTGAACTATTCAGTAACTATATCTTCTAAGTCGGGTGGACGATAAAACGATCCAATTAATAGTTGAGTCCGATTGTCATGTATAACCCCTGCCATTACTATTTCGCAGGAACAATCTACATCAATTTCACTACAAGGTAAACTACTTCTGACAGCAATAAATACTCCACCATAAACTGTATTTTATCCATCATTTCTGAAGACTGTTATATTGTTGAAAAATTTCGGCTGGACTTATATCCGGCTTTATCCATTTTTATGCACCTATAACTAATTGAGCTTCAGTGCTTTCTATTAGCGCTTGGAGCTCTGGTTCTTTCCCAACACATCTACAACATTTTGCAACTACCTTACTGTGTTTTACCTGCCCCCTGTAAGACGGATGCCCTTTCTGTGGTTTCCTGTGACCCTCAAACCTAAAAAACCGCCCACTCCCTTCCACACAGCCCCGCTACCCGTGTAGCAGCTTCCCGTGTGTAGTGGACTCCTGACCTATTAAGCGGGACACGGAAACCTCCCCCCCCCCCCCCCCCCCGATGTCGCAGGTCAAGGAATCTGAAACCTACACGGTCACAGAACGGCCTGAGCCTTTGATTAAGACCCTCCACTCGGCTCTGCATCAAAGGACCTTAGTCGGTTCTATCGACGATCCTGTAGATGGTGAGCTCCGCCTGAATCTCGCAAGCAAGACTGGCAGTCTTTACCGTTTCCGCTAGCCGCCTGAAACCAGAACCGGAATGACTCCCCCCGGTATGCACACGGACTGCACACTGGCTTCCTTCCCCTCCTTGGCAGCCATGTTCCTAAGGGGCCCCATTACGCGCCTACCGTTGATGCTTCGAACTACCAGCAGACCAACCCTCTGTGAATGCCCAGATCTTGCAGAACGAGAAACTTCCTCTGGAACAGGGTGGACGACTGCATCCGGGTTAGAGACTTCGTCAGCCCGAAACCTGTTCGTCAAACGAACCGGTGAGTCCCTACGATCGGCCCCTTCGAAAATCTTTCGCTGCCTGCCAGACTTTGGAATGATCTCTCACTCGATCACAGGTGAGAGGGTCAACCTCAATGCAGGCAGTTCCCGAGGCGGCCACCGCAGTGGACCGATCCGCCTGGAGCTGTGAGGGAAGGTTCAGCAACTAAGCTCGCATCTGTACACAGCAATCAGAGTTCCTATCCATTAATTAAGTCGCTCCTATTTGAAGCTGGTAACAATATGTCACACACGAACGGTGTACTCCTGTTATTAGCAGCAGGAATTCGAAGTGCTCTCTCACAGACGGTCTATCCGACACTGAGCAACACCAAGCAAAACAAACAAAAGCCTGTACGATACGAGGGTCGATAACAATGGCGGCACTATCAACTACACTGTTATTAGAATAAAAGTTTTTTGCCTAGTAAGCAATCGAACATGCAAAAAGTTACGAAAATAAACTAGTAACGAAACAGGTATGTGTAAATACAAATCGCTTCTGGTGGAAGCTCGTAAAAATATATAACAAACGAACGGTGTACTGGCCTTATTAGTAGTAGGAACTTGAGTTGTTCACTCACTCACAGTCTATCCGACAACCTGTTCGGTTTTAGTATATATATTAGACCATAAATCCACCTCAAAGGCACATGCATCTGTTGCTAAGCAACTTTCGATTTCCTATTGGACATCTGCTTTGATTTTTTTAGCTCCTTAAGAAACATTCCGTGAAATTGATGCCGAAATGAGGAATGACGTCTTTAGCATTTACGCGGCGAGATTTTGCACAATGTGCATCTATGCCTAAAAGATCCTGACAAAAGTTCTTGAACCCTTCACCTTTAACGGTATTACAGGAACGAAGGTCCTGGACGCAAAGCCATATGCAACTACGAATAGCAGTAGATTTTGTTTTTCCATAAGATCCCCTCCCCAGATTTTGTTGTTGAAGATACTGATGCCGTGCTTCCATTCCTCACGACATCCTCACTTTAACGCATTTGTGCCTGATTATAATTTAAGTCGATGACACATTTTGAAGCTACAAACAAAATCACATGATTCGCAATGCACAGAACCAACATATTCGTTCGAATGTTCAAAGTGTACAACCGCAAAATATTTCAGTAGTTTTGACAAATCGTTCTTCCTTGAATGAAGAACAAATCCAATAACTTTTGTTTCACTGCCTCATTGGTAACAACACCCAGTGGCACTAGTGACGTTGACACAGATGTCGAAGGTGAGCTTGACAACAGCAGTTGACGTCCAGCATACGACGTTTCCGAGAACATCAAGCTGCACAGACTGCGCGCTACATTTGCACTGTGGTGTTAAGCAGTGCACACGTCGGAGTGAAGTGGCAAGTGCTGCGGCACGTGGCATAGGACGAGACATTGCCTCTGACTTCCAATTTCGGATAGAACGGACTCATTTTAATGAGGCACCGCTCACCAGCTGACGCGCGCTAATTTTGTCGTATGAAATGTCACGCGGCTGCCAGATGATAGCGGTGTGCTCCAATGTCACCATGCATCACATCTATTCCAGTGGCACTTTATAAAAGTCTCTGACTTCGTTTACTTATTGTCTCTGTATCCAGGAAAGAGATCCTGAATTCGTTATTCATTTTGTTGCTCTTGTGCAGAAATATCAATGGTACCCGTTGTGGCATCTTCCCGGCGTATTTCTTTCTTGTAGAGTTCTCAGCTGTCTGGCTGGGTCACGTCGTAATATCTCCACGATATTTCGATACACAGACTCGTCGTTAGCTGCAGATGGTTTCTGCAGCAGTCGTGGTCATCTGCTGATGGCAACGAGTCTGAACATCGAAATGTCGTGGAGAAATTATGACTTCACGAACCAGACACCAGAAAATTGTACAAGCTAAATATCCAGGTATTTACGGTCATAGCAGTGTTGAGAAGAAGAACAGGACGCTAAGATTCGATAGTGCAGGAGGACTGGGAGAAGAATATCGAATAGGGATGTAAGAAATTAATTTAATTAATTTGCAAAGGAAGTATTGTAAAACTAAATAAATATACGTTCATAATGTTGTTTTCTATAAAGCACGTCTGCAAACATTTTTACTGATTAGCACGATGTTGTATTAGATCCTTTCAGTATGTGGCTACATGCTTACTTTCTTCTGGCAAGACAAAGCACCAGTCTGGTTGAGAAAGAAAGTACAGAGCCAATTTCTCAACTCGACAACATCGTTTGTATGTCCCTGTTGGTTTCCTTGGTATTAATGAAAATGAATGTTCAACATGATGATCTCTATAATTACGAAAATGTGGTAGTGCCTACATCAAGGCAAAATTGTTCTTGTTTAACATGAAAATATGCCTGAGAACATATGAATATCTGACAAACAAACAAACGTGGGCGCGTAAATGTTAACGATGCCATTTCTCATCCGTCAGCAGTTTCACGAAATAATTCAGAGGCAGCTGAAAAAAATTGAAACAGGTGTCCAACAGAAAATCAGAAGTTGCTTAGCAACAAATACATGTACCATTGAAGTGGATTTATGCTCTGATAGACACACTAAAACTGAATACGTTACGTACATTACCATTGTTGGCCACTACACAATTCCTGAAATGCATATTAAATCGCAAGTTTTATGCACGGTGGAATTTCCTGCTGAAGATGCTAAATTTGGTCTTAAAATTGGAAGAGAAATTTTGGCTGAGTCAGAAAGTAACAACATTTCGAATGTGCAAACTTTGTAACAGACCAAGTGACTAACATTAGGTCGCGCTTTCGCCGCTTAATCAGCTCCCATGTATAGAACACAGCATTGAAATCGTGCTAAGAAAATTGAAAAGATGAAAAGGAATTTCTCAAAGAATTTGCATTGCAAACTATTATATTAATAACAACTTCAAGGAGTAAATTACTTCAAAAAACTAATTTGGGAAAGCTTCTCACAAAAATAGCAAAGTCCATAATAGATATCACCTGGAATACCGTTGTCGATATGTGCAAATGCCACTGACGAGATCACAGTCACATTAACAGAACAGAATCAAATGCATCGATTAGAATGCTGGAATAGGAAACTTGCTACAGCTCTGGTTCATTTCTTCTCAAAGTTTCGGGACTTCACACAGGAGCCTTAAGCGAAGAAGCACCCAACACTCCATTACTTCTCTGTTTCAAAAACTACACCGTCAACACCACTGGAGTCTGAGTTGCCGATATGTATCGCTTCTGCTTCCTTCTTAACAAGCATTTATTGCCCCTACAGAAGGTTGCTGTTAAGGTCTTATTTCATATTGCCGACAGAAATCACAGCACGTAAGAGAAGGAGAAAATCTTTCCTGAGCAAGGAAAGATAGATTCGTCGCGAATATCTTTTCGCAACATTTTTGTTTCCCAACATTCGAAATGCGAAAAAATCTAAATCCAGGAAAAGACATGAAGTGGATAGTACTGTGAGCAGAAAGTCTGATGCATTAAACGATGTTAAGTGCTGTCGGTGTGACGTACTGGCGTTAGTTCAAGTAGATATGTGCTTTTCTGTGCCTTTCCTCTTATTTTTTCCTATTTTTCCTTGTGTTAAAAAGCGTTTTATTGTTTTTTTATGCACTGTTTGCCGCAAGTCACCACAAAACAGAAACAGCGCCCCTTTTTGTACGTTATATGTTTTTTTCAGTTTTAGTCAAAGAAGGTGGTTTGTCCCTTGTGGAACCAAAGAAAAGTCTATTTGGCAGTCATCACGTAGAAGACCCTTTGAAAAGGAGCAGCAGTACAGAGGATGAAATTTCATGTTACTTAGCAAGAGGTTACTCTGAAAATGAGGATCCAGTTGAATTGCTGACATAGTGAAGACTATGTGAATGAAAGTTCCCAAGGGTCTTCACAGTAGCTCGATCTATGCAAATAATGCCAGCAACAAGGGTATCCGCAGAAATTTTTTTTACGTTCAGGGCTGATTGTTAACGAGACAAGATTATTGAACAGTCCACAAAATGTTAATGGCCTGCTGATTCTGGATAACTTATGTTCGGTAAGGTTTACTCTGCAGTAAATGTGTAATTGACAAGCGTGGTTCGATTCCCCACAAAAAATAGTGGTACCGAATGCTTTATTCTTTTTCTTTTTTTCTGGGAATAGAACATTGATTCTAACAACCTTGTGTTGTTGTTGTTGTTGTTTTTGGGGGAAGAGACCAAACAGCGAGGTCATCGGTCGGGATTAGGGAAGGACGGAGAAGGAAGTCGGCCGTGCCCTAAGAAAGGAACCATCCCAGCATTTGCCTGGAGCGATTTAGGGAAATCACGGAAAATCTAAATCAGGATGGCCGGACGCAACAACCTTGTGTTTCCACTCACAGAACACTGATCATATTTTACAGCGCAGCAAACTACTGATCAGGAATTGATTTGAGAGCATATTACTTTCGGTAATATCGTTTCAATAAATCTGCAGTTCAAAACTTTGTGGTCTTATTAGTCTAAATAACTGCAAGTATACCATAGCCTTTGTTTCAGGAGAAAGAATCCGACTAGCTGATCATAAAAATAAAGGTCTATTTTTCTATTCTGTTCACAGTACTGAATACAAGCAATGGATTGTTCTTGGTCGTCCATTTATTTGACTGACGTCTTACATTACAGCATTTTACGTACTCATTTTGTGACTAGAAGGTCTACTTACAATGAAAAAAAGTGAAAACAAGGGGAACTGCATGTTTCCAAGTAATCCCAGTTTTTATTTAGTTTCAGTCTCTTACAGTACCTACACATGTTATAAGAGTGACTGTGAAGCTAGTAACAATTTAAGAATTTATTTATATTTACTGTGGATGTGTGTATGTGTGTGTGTATTGAACCGGGGACGTAGAAACGATAGAGAAGCTTCGTCCCCGCCGTAGCCCTTAGTGGTTCACAACCCCATAACCCCACAACAGGCTACAGTAGTCTACTCACCCCACTGCCGCCAGACACCGAACCCAGAGTTATTGTACGGTTCGGCCCCCAGTGGACTCCACCGGGAACGTCTCGTACCAGACAAGTGTAGCCCCAAATCTTCGCGTGGTAGAGTAGTTACGGTGTACATGTGCGTGGAGACAGTGTTTGCGCAGCAATCGCCGACATAGTTTAACTGAGGCGGAATAAGGGGAATCAGCCCGCATTCGCCGAGGCAGATGGAAAACCGCCTTAAAAACCAGCCACATGCTCGACATTGATCTGCCGGGGACCGGCACGCCTTCCGGATCGGGAATCAGCGCATTAGATCGCATTCTACGCTTAACAGTAAGTTGGTACGTACAGTACTAGACAGTGGATGGGAGAGCGATATTAACGGCTGGTAAAATGATGAGCTGTGATTGAGAGATCAAAATGTGTGAGTATGTATCTGTGTGTGTGTGTGTGTGTGTGTGTGTTTCTTACGAAGATCTGTTGGTTGCGTAAAGTCAGCACGGTCTCAGACAAGTCAAAAATGACAAAGCTTCTTTTGTGTTCTGCTGATGAAGTTATTTGTGTACTGGGAGGCAGTAAGATCTCGTAAATGTTGAGACATGACACAGCTGTGTGTGTGTGTGTGTGTGTGTGTGTGTGTGTGTGTGTGTGTGTGTGTGTTCTACTAACAAATCTGTGTGGGCTCCGAAAATGCTGAGCATATGGCAGCTCCGCGGTACATACTGGTTGACTGTTTCATTTAAATGGCCAGTAAGATATTGGCAGACGTAAATATGTGCGACTGCAGGCTGAGTAGCTCTCTGACTGGTATATTTACAAGGAATTGGCATGGCTTGACGTGGAGTTCAAAAATATCACTGGACAATAAAGTACTAGGGTGCGGCAGCGAGATCAATGTACTTGTGTGTTTTGGTTTAGAAGCTCTCAGACTTGCCTATTACCAGAAATTGTCTTGGTTTAGAAGAAGGGAGGCGAGGCTGGGGACGGGACGGGAGAAGCAGATAATATCATCCATCAGCTGGCACTACCGCATTGGCCCTACACTCGCCTCCACCTCTTACAGTTTGAGGAAGGCACAATGTACTTTCCTTTCCTAATATTGTGTTTTCTTAAAATCTAGTTCTAGAAGTATCTTGCAACATAACTGAAAGCCATGCTGAAAATAGCATATTTCGTTTCACTTATCATGTTTCGCAAAATATCACTGAAATAACTTACATATACAAATAGAGAAATATTTGATTTACATGTTTTTTTACCTTTCACTTGTATTTTGTTGACATGTATGTGCATTTCTTTGCAGTCACCCATACCATATTCGGTACACTAATAACTTGTTATATTGTTTTCCTTTTGTTTTATGTGAACCGTATCACTGAATAATCTTTTGTTTGTGAATTGTCTCCTGTGGATCTGGGCTTTGTCATGTACACTTAAACACAAGATGCTGGCGTTTTATAATTATACTTTTAGATTAATGGAAGAACATCAATATGTTGGCCAAATTTTCCACACAGTTAATAATTACGTGTAGAATTCTGCAGGGACTGAAACGTTGCAATGATATATTCTTTCAATGACCTCGCTCATTTCAAAGTACCTAACTTCTGGAATGAAAATAGTTAATATTATAACAAGGAATGAGTTGCAAGCTGTATATCTGAAGATTCTTTTTGTTACGAGAGAGTGATGCAAACTGTTCAATGATCCTAGCAAAGGATCGCGAAATACTTGGATAACGGTTGAGTGTGACAGTCAGAATTCACTGTAACAGGAGGCGGCCGCAGGCAGACAGTGTCGAGTTATGGTTTGACAGAGCACCCGAAAACATGAAGTCTCTACAGCTTCTGTTCAGGAAGCAGCATAAGAACGTCTTAAAGGCTGGTGTAAGATTACAATAGGAATAAGAACTAAAAGTTCGACGCAGCGCCACACAACCCATGCCGACGATCAGGTGGATTCTAACAAGGCTGTGCAGCCCAGGGAAGAAAAATAATCCATTACAGAATTACTTTACGTTAGAGTTAGCTTGAATGGAAAATTATGTAAGAGACGCCATTACAGGAATCAATGTAGGACTCTACATACACTCCTGGAAATTGAAATAAGAACACCGTGAATTCATTGTCCCAGGAAGGGGAAACTTTATTGACACATTCCTGGGGTCAGATACATCACATGATCACACTGACAGAACCACAGGCACATAGACACAGGCAACAGAGCATGCACAATGTCGGCACTAGTACAGTGTATATCCACCTTTCGCAGCAATGCAGGCTGCTATTCTCCCATGGAGACGATCGTAGAGATGCTGGATGTAGTCCTGTGGAACGGCTTGCCATGCCATTTCCACCTGGCGCCTCAGTTGGACCAGCGTTCGTGCTGGACGTGCAGACCGCGTGAGACGACGCTTCATCCAGTCCCAAACATGCTCAATGGGGGACAGATCCGGAGATCTTGCTGGCCAGGGTAGTTGACTTACACCTTCTAGAGCACGTTGGGTGGCACGGGATACATGCGGACGTGCATTGTCCTGTTGGAACAGCAAGTTCCCTTGCCGGTCTAGGAATGGTAGAACGATGGGTCCGATGACGGTTTGGACGTACCGTGCACTATTCAGTGTCCCCTCGACGATCACCAGTGGTGTACGGCCAGTGTAGGAGATCGCTCCCCACACCATGATGCCGGGTGTTGGCCCTGTGTGCCTCGGTCGTATGCAGTCCTGATTGTGGCGCTCACCTGCACGGCGCCAAACACGCATACGACCATCATTGGCACCAAGGCAGAAGCGACTCTCATCGCTGAAGACGACACGTCTCCATTCGTCCCTCCATTCACGCCTGTCGCGACACTACTGGAGGCGGGCTGCACGATGTTGGGGCGTGAGCGGAAGACGGCCTAACGGTGTGCGGGACCGTAGCCCAGCATCATGGAGACGGTTGCGAATGGTCCTCGCCGATACCCCAGGAGCAACAGTGTCCCTAATTTGCTGGGAAGTGGCGGTGCGGTCCCCTACGGCACTGCGTAGGATCCTACGGTCTTGGCGTGCATCCGTGCGTCGCTGCGGTCCGGTCCCAGGTCGACGGGCACGTGCACCTTCCGCCGACCACTGGCGACAACATCGATGTACTGTGGAGTCCTCACGCCCCACGTGTTGAGCAATTCGGCGGTACGTCCACCCGGCCTCCCGCATGCCCACTATACGCCCTCGCTCAAAGTCCGTCAACTGCACATACGGTATACGTCCACGCTGTCGCGGCATGCTACCAGTGTTAAAGACTGCGATGGAGCTCCGTATGCCACGGCAAACTGGCTGACACTGACGGCGGCGGTGCACAAATGCTGCGCAGCTAGCGCCATTCGACGGCCAACACCGCGGTTCCTGGTGTGTCCGCTGTGCCGTGCGTGTGATCATTGCTTGTACAGCCCTCTCGCAGTGTCCGGAGCAAGTATGGTGGGTCTGACACACCGGTGTCAATGTGTTCTTTTTTCCATTTCCAGGAGTGTATATAAAAATGGAGAATGTTTATAGTGACGACTGCCTCATGTCACTATAGCTCACGAAAAAAGTAACCATTGCGGACCACTGTCTGAAGTATGTGTCTGGTGTTGGTCAAGGTAGGACGTGTGTCAAAGAGCAGCTCATCTGAATAATAAACATGGCTTCGTTTAAAATGAAGTTAACAATGTCCAATCGAGTACAGTCGTGTAGGAAGTGCTTTTTACTGGTTTTGGTAACTTATATTATAAGGATGACAATACTGGGCAAAGTGACGCAGAGTTGGTATAATGTACAAAGCCTTTGTGTCGCATAATGGGCCATTGCTCAAACTACTGTCGGTAAGTTGGAAATATGTTGATTATCTAGTTGTATACCATTTCAGTATTGTCGAACTGAATTTACTCGTAACTGCGTTTAAACTGGCTTTGTCCTTAGGCATTTCAGACTTGAGATTACTTAAAATCTCATTTAATGACTACAGTGAAATACTTTGTCCATTAGGCTTCACAGCAGGAGACAGCATTCTGATCGCGACTTTGTGTTTAGATTACTTTGTTGCTTGGAATCTCTCGTGGCACTTAGTTTCTATGTTTCGCGTGGCAGGGAGCAGAAACTGAATGGGAGACATTGACACAGTGCCGTTTTGTATGTTAGTAACTATTCCACTGTAGCCTTGATTGCTTTCGCAAATGGCAGTGATTTTCGGTCATGTAATCTCCGTGAGTTCTGATAAGCGCACTTGTAAATTTTCATAATTGTTGTTACGCATGTACACTAACTAAACTGAAGCACGCTGGTCCACAGCAATATACGAGGGCTGTTCAGAAAGTAAGCTCCGATTGATCGCGAAATGGGAACCACAGTGAAAATTAGAAATGTTTTATTTTTAACAGTTAGCTACACCATCCAGCTACTTCTCTACGTAGTTGCCGTTCTGACTAAGACATTTGTCGTAGCGTTGTACCAACTTTCCAATACCCTCATCATAAAAGACAGCCGCCAGTGCTTTCCGCCAATTCTCTACGCTGGCCTACAGCTCGTTTTCTGTGCCAAAATGTTGTATTCATAGCCAGCGGTTCATGTGAGCAGAAATGAAACGCAGGGGGAGTCAATTACGGGCTGTATTGTGGGTAGTCAAACATTTCCAATTGAAAACGATGCAGGAGCATCTTCATTGCCCCTTCAGAATGCGGCTGAGAATATTGCCTTGTAGAAGAAACTGCACGACAGTTATGTAATGTTGGCTGTATAGCTTCAGGCGAAATTTCTCACCAGGTCCTCGTACTTGGCGGGAGACACTATTCTCTAGCCAACTTTACGCGATCACTGTGAGCTCAGAAATGAGAGGAGTGACGTGATGCTATCTAGGGTCATACTAGAGACACTGCCCAACACATCTGTGCAAAGCTTTATCGGATTATCATAGTCGTTTCCATTTCGCGATCAATCGGAGCTTACTTTCTGAACAGCCCTCGTATTTAAATTCTATTAGATTAATTTCTTCGTTATTTGGTGTTGTAACAGCCTCATTTGAAGTATTGATGCATTAAAGAAAATTAATATCAGATTTCACATATGGAATCACAGTGTATGAACAGATGCATCACAGGTAAGGACAGGTAAGGTTAACTGTTTGAGAATGTATGGCTGAACTTAACGAGTACAAAGCACCAGAGGGTTGGTCTATACTGTCACGAATTCATGCACCCTATTCTCGTTAGTCTTCCACTTACTGTTTCTGGCAGTTTGTGTCAAATTGCAGGGTTTGTAGGGTTTTGGCTTTTCTTTTCTATCTGTGTAAACCAAAGTATCAGTAAGTCAAGTCTCACTCTGATTAGCATGAAAAATGTTAAATCGCATTAAATTCAGCCACCAGATGAAGTTTAAGACATTCAGTTCGGCACATAGTGTTACTGGAAACGGAATGGAATGCTACTGTGTAATTATGCAGGATGCAATAAAGTATTTGTGTATACTTCAGTAATAGTTTTGGTTTTAAAATATGAAACTGACAATTAGCAGCTGGAGGTGTTTCATGCAACTTACTGGAAATGGAACGGGTGTAGGGTAGAGTCTCCAAGGATTGTTTCGGTACAGGATATCGAATAAGAACCACTTAAACTCAGTTTGAACGATTGAGATCCTGGTGGTATTGAAGACACTTGGATAATGGCAGATGCAGTATTGGAGCGAGTGTCTCCTGCTGTGAAGCCTAATGGACAAAATATTTTACTGTAGTCATTAAATGAGATGTTAAGTAGTCTCAAGTCTGAAATGCGTAAGGACAAGGCCAGTTTAAATGCAGTAACGAGTAAATTCAAATAGAATGTTGATAAGATAAATTCCAATGTAAAAACAGAGATTCAAAACGTAAATCTCAAGATGGAAACAGATATTAAGCTGGCACAGACTCATGTTGCTACCGAAAGTTTCAGGTTGAAATTTGATGCAGAGAATGGCGATGGAGAACTTTTACCGAATATTTGCTGATGAGGCATAACATTATGACAACCCACCTAATAGCCGGTATTTTCACGTTTGGCACGCTTAACAGCGACGACTCGTCATAGCACGGAAGAAATGAGGCCTTGGTAGGTCGCTGTAGGGAGTTGGCTCCACATCTGCACATACAAGTCACGTAATTCCCATATATTCCAGGGAGGGGGGCGTTGACCTTTGACGCCACGTTCAGACACATCCCAGATGTGTTCGATCAGCTTCATGTCTGGCAAGACGGGAGGCCAGCTCATCAATTGGAACTCGCCATTGAGTTCCTCGACCCGCTCAATCACATTCCTGACCTTGTGACAGGGCGCATTATCTTGTTGAAATATGCCACTTCTGTCGGAAAATGTGATGGTCATAAAGGGGTGTACGTGGTTTGCAACCAGTATACGATACTCCTTGGCCACTGTGGTGCCTTGCACGAGCTCCACTGGACCAGTGCATGACCACGTGAACATTCTCCAGAACATAATGGAGTCACTGGCAGCTTGTCTCCGTCCCGGAGTACAGGTCTCAAGGAGCTGTTCCCCAAGAAGACGACGGATTCGCGCCCTCCTATCAGCATTATGAAGAAGGTATCGGGATTCATGAAGTTCCCATTTCAGTCGTAGTTGCTGATGTCGTGGTATTAACGTTGGCACATGCACGGGTGGTAGGCTGCAGATTCCCGTCTTTAGGGGTTTTCGGTGCACTGTGTGTTCAGATACACTTGTAGTCTGCACAACACTGAAGTCTGATGTTAGTTCCGCCACAGTTCGCTGCCTGTCTTGTTTTACCAGCCTACCCACCCACTAAGGTCCGATATCTGTAATGAGGAAAAAAAATGGCTCTGAGCACTATGGGACTTAACATCTGAGGTCATCAGTCCCCTAGAACTTAGAACTACTTAAACCTAACTAACCTAAGGACATCACACACATCCATGCCCGAGGCAGGATTCGAACCTGCGACCGTAGCAGTCGCGCGGTTCCCGACTGCGCGCCTAGAACCGCTAGACCACCGCAGCCGGCTGTAATGAGGAGTGGCCACACAATCCCACATCGTCTGGACGTAGTTTCACCTTGGTCTCGTCACGTGTTAAATATATTCACCACAGCACTCCTCGAACAGCCGAAAAGTCGTGCAGTTTTCTGAAATACCCGTGTCGAGCCTCAGGGTCATCACAGTCAGCCCTCGGTCAAACGCAGGCAAATAGCGCCTTCTCCATTCTACACACCGACAGCGTGCACACTACTGTATGTACCGTACATGTGTCTGACTAACAGTCATTCCTCGGCAGGTGACGCTGCTGTCGCCTGGAAGGGTTTATATCGATAGTAGGTCCGTGGTCATAATGTTCTGGTGATCAGCGTAAAGCACAAGTCGAGGAACAGGTTACTTCACACTTGAAGAAGATTGTTTCAAAGATAGCATCGGAATTCATTTATGCGCAGGAAGGTTAGCATACATGACGAATGTGTCCAAGCAACTAATCGGGAAAAGTCTGGAAGCCAATAAAGTTGTTTATAACACTTTTATGGAGCTAGTAATTCCATTAACACACGAGGAGGCTGTCGGTAATGCACTGGCTACTTTAGATAACAATATTATGTACAAACAGCGTACCACTTTCAGTACTCATGTAACAGAGACGAATCGCACACTGTACACTGAGTGAACAGCAAGCAGCTCGCTTGAAAAAAAGTAAGAGATTAAGGTTGACAATTCTTTCGATACAGAAACCAGCTAATGTGAACAAACAAAGGAAGTAGGAAGTGCAGCAGTGTCTCTGGAGGAAGGTGACATAATCTATGAATTCGTATTCGATGATGATCCAGATATAAATTGTTCGTAAGACTGGATAATCAGGATGAATTGCTCTTCGATTCACTGACTGAATGGCGCAGAGCACAATGCACGTGTCAACTGTCGCTTCATGTCAGGATGCTTCTAGGATTTCAGTGACTGCCTGCAGGAATAATAATCCAGAAAATTCACAGAGGAAATCAGAGACCGATAGCAAAGCTGTATTTATAGGTTTCTAACGTGAACAGGAGGCAACTGTAGCTGACTTTAACCCTACTGTGACAGTAACACTAAGGAGTTTGGAATATGAGTTGCTCATCGACAGTGGTTCTGAGATTCAGCCCTTTCTCAAGATTGTCTTGAAGGCATGCAAGGCGAAGCAGACATGATAGTCCTATCAGTGTCAACGGTTAATATTTTCAGATGAACAGGGAAGTTGTCGAAAGTGATAAGCCAAGCAGCCACACTATCTGCGTAAGTTAAGGGTGTCATTCTAGAGCGCAAGTCCTTGATCATTCTCCAGATTAGTGTCAACAAGGTTATAGCTGTAAATCTCTTGAGTATGTACTACTGTGATGTGAATTTTTATATGCGTTATATAAATGCACGCAAAGAAAGGTTATGTTGGCTACTTTTGTAAAGCCAATGGTCGACGACGTGAGGATAAGGGAAGATAGGTATCCAGAAGAAACAGAAGTAGAGCAAACGGTTAAACTAGTTCATGTACAAAGTCTGAGAACAGAGGGACACGAAGGTTCGCGTAACATGAATAAATCAGTGGTAGAGGAGCAACAAGCGCATTTCCGATCGAAGATAGGAAAAAGGATTTCGCTGGAGGAGATGTTGAAAAAATTGTTTGGAGTTTCCTGTGATTTCGGAAACTTCGGGCAACTGTGCACATGAACTGTTTAGAAATCTTCTTCCTTTTCGTGTTCTGTACTCTTCCTCGACCTACGTTCTTTCTGTCGGTCTGGCATTGGAGAATTCAAATAAGTAGTTGGCATGGAAGACAGTAAAGCAGGCATAGGATGTGCCAGTCGAATGAAATAGAGATATTAATTGCTGGGAATATAGAAAGGAAGAATATAAAATGTCTAAGTGACTAAGTGAGAGTACGGGCTCGAACAAAGGAGTGGATGAGACTCGTGGAAGAGATAAACTGAAGGGAAGTTGGTCCAACCCACGATTGAGGAGGCGACAACAAAAGATGTGGAAGTATGAATAATGTTGGAATGGTTTAGGTTAAAACTCAGAATGGAGCCTGTAGTGTAAATCAGAATGAGTAATGAAGATGAGGTAACAGTACGAAGTGAATGTAGTTGATGAGGACGAGTTTTCGCTACTAAGGAGACTAAGCAGACTAAGAAAAATACAGACTGAGCAGCATAGACCGCCTGAGTTGTGCTAAATTTAATAATGTGGATAGTGTTCTAGTTTTTCGGTAAATTAGAGGCGAAGAATCATGAATCCTCAGAGTACTGTAATTTTTCTGTAATATGTGATCAGATTTATTGTTTTTGTGTAAAGTATGCACTGAGCAGCTGTGAACACCGTAATAAGGAGTGAATAATTCATGTAGACAAGTGGAGAGACCATGAAATGGGTACCAGTAAAACAAAGAATATGAGATATCCGGTCAGTTTAAATATTTACAGAATTAAAAGGAATAAAGCCATTAGAGTCAAGAATTGAATTCATTATGGAGAGTAAAGCTTATTAAGCACTGGTTGCAAGCTTGCAAAGTTTTCACAGTTCTAACATATTGTACTACGAAAATACCCAGATGATGTCACCAGACGAAATAACCTGGGTCTAAGCCGAAACAAACCTTTTGTTACGTGGATAATCGGTGGCATTAGGGCACCATTTCTAAGTAACGCTCTGAGGTTTCTCAACCTAGCTCACAATTCTCAAAGAGAGGCACATGTTTGGGCTTGGAGCGGACAGCGGCATTAAGAGACACAGGACGTGACGTCATTGCAGCTATGTGACGAGCAGAGGCTCCTCCTACCGTCCCATGACTTCTATTAGAGCTGACTCGGGGACACCAGATTCACCTCCCAACTGTCCATAACTTCACACCGTTAACAATTAACGTGATGACCTATGTGATATAACAGTGGTTTGTTTCAGTACTCGGGCCGGCCGAAGTGGCCGCGCGGTTCTGGCGCTACAGTCTGGAACCGCGAGACCGCTACGGTCGCAGGTTCGAATCCTGCCTCGGGCATGGATGTGTGTGATGTCCTTAGGTTAGTTAGGTTTAACTAGTTCTAAGTTCTAGGGGACTAATGACCTCAGCAGTTGAGTCCCATAGTGCTCAGAGCCATTTGTTTCAGTACTCGAGTTTTATTGGACCTGTCTGGGGGACACCAGAGTTACTACCCAATTGTCCATAACTTCACAATATTAGAAATTAACATTTGGACCTATGTGGTTTGAGTTTTAGAGAGTTAGGAAACTGTAAAAGTTAAAACTGTGCGTAAGATGAGTAAATAATGTGTGATGCAGAAAATAGTGTGCTCTAATTATGTTTTGAGTTTACATCTAAGTGTGGATATCTTTGGGTGTTAATGACTGATTGGCCCAAAAGATATTAAGAAAAAGAAAGCTAGTAATAAACTAAAATAGGTATTAGAGATAGAAAAAATTAAGTAAGGGAAGTAGTACAGAAACTGGAGTGTTAAATTATTTTCAAGTGTGTCCAGAAAGAGGTAATCATTGTAGTGTTACTCAAAACTCCCAGAGTTTCAAAACCAATGGTGACAGGCTGACACATGGCAGTGATGTACCCTTTCAGAGATCTCGCCCATTTCAACGTTCCTAAGTTTTGGAATTACAGCAGCTTATTAAGATGAGAAATCAGATAGAATCGTAAGCTGTACTTAAGCGGGTCATTATGTAATAGAAAGAGAAGAAAGCCACTGATAGATACGAGCTTGAGATCACGAAATACTTGAATTTCGATTGAGAGCCATAATCGCAATTGACGATAGCGGGCTGTGCAGCCCAGGGAGAGAAAAATAGCCCATCGGAAAATTACGTAATATAAGAGTTAAACTGAATGTAAAATTATTACATATATTGTTATGTAAGTGTCTCCATTGGAGGAATCGATAGCGGTCTCTGTATTTACAAAAAGGGACGATATTAGTGATGTCGATTCTCTGCTGTCACTGTAGCCCAAGCAAGTTAGATATCGTAGTGATTTTAGAAGCACGTGTCGGGTTTTGGCGGAGATAGGAGGTGTACTAAATTGCAGTACCTCTCCGGTTTTGTAATAAACTTTGTCTTCGCTTCATTTAAACTTCTCAGTGTTTGATTAAGTACAGCGTGCAGGAAGTGGTTTTTATTCTTTTTCACTAGGTTTATTGAGATGGCGACCTTATTTTGCGGACACAGATGAAGTTAGATTGATGTACGAAGCGCATGTCACGTATTTTGCCGTCACTCACACTACTGTCGGTAAGTTGGACGGTGTTGATCATCTAGTTATACACAATCCCAATGGCCTTCTGGTCGTAACTGTAGTTTGAGATTACTTTGTGGCTTGGGGAATTTTGTATGACTTATTTCCAGCAGATCAAAAACTGTCCACGCGTTTCGTTTCTAAGTCCCACGTGGCAGAGAGATGAAATTGAGTTCAGACAGTGCCGAGTGGTGTTTCGTACGAGAATAACTATTCCGCCGGAGGCGGAAGTCCCTTCACCACTAGGAGTTTTTATCAGCCGCACAAATTCCATGAATTCTAATAATCACACTTGTCATTTGGTACACGTGTTGTAATACATATACATCGACGACACTGGAGGAAGCAGGTCATCAACAAGATATTACAATTTTGCTAGAGTAGTTTGTTCTTTATTTTATAATATACCAACCCCTCAAGCAATGGTGTGGTGTTATAAAAGTATTTCACAGATGGGAGCGGAGCTCATTGAGACGAATGTCATAGGTAAGAGCCTGTAGGTTAACAGGTCGACTTTGCATGGCTGCACCTAGAGTACGCAGTACCATAAAGTAGGTCTGTGTAGTCTCTGGTTCACACATCCCTCTTAGTCTTCCACTTACTATGTTTGACGGTTTCTACCATATTACGGTGTATATTAGGCATATGACTTTAATTCCCTCTCCACTTTAATTAATGTTTAATTTCGTGAGGCCTCAGTCCGACTTGCATCAGAAACAAAAATAGTTTCAACCACCGGAGGCAATTTAAAATGGTTCAGGCTATTGAGAAATAGTTGCATCTAACTCCTTGCTCTTTTCGTAAGGCTATAATCGATTGTGACCAAAACAGACACTTTTGGCAAGTACCGTACATAAAACTGCTTCAGAGTATCCGTCCCTTTCCATATAAATCCTTTTACTTATAATCAATAGATTTCTTCGTGTGGTTCAAGATTTCATATTTGGTTTCTCTTTAACAAATTACTCTCAGCTTTAGTAACGTGTGTTGGAAGTCAGAACCAGCGTTCATTCGTAGTGACATACTAGGTTATGTGGGGGCGGGAGGCGGTTCCCGTCAATTAATCTGTCAACACTTCGTATGAGAACACTTGACAGTTTCTTATAGAAAGGCCTTCTTAATGATTAAATGCATTGTAATCACAGTATGAAGTCAAAATACCTTGATTCTGATAATTAATGTTACTTCGAAAAATGTGGCTTAGTTACAATTAATTAATTGCATCACCAATAAAGATGCATCAGTAACCTACATAACACGTTGCCTAGACAAAATCATGTTTCAGTTTCATTGATTTATATGTCTCTGAACGAACGAAATAAGTTGATTGCCTTTTCAGCTCTTCCACATCCTGTCAGCGCTGTCCAATCAGCGTATTATGAACTCGATGTGTATGCAGTCCGAACGGGAAACTGGGCGCTCTGAATTATCTATGTTAGTCGTTAACGTATCTTCTATTTACATGAAAATTTTTATACAAAACTGTACGAAGATTTCGATGTGACCTAGTAAAGATTCCATCAGCATCGAGTCAGATCGATGCCGAGATTGTAACTATTCTGAGACGCCTTGGCCGGCCGAGCGCTTCTAGGTGCTTCAGTCTGGAACCGTGCGACCGCTACGGTCGCAGGTTCGAATCCTGCCTCGGGCATGGATGTGTGTGATGTCCTTAGGTTGGTTAGGTTTAAGTAGTTCTAAGTTCTAGGGGACTGATGACCTCAGATGTTAAGTCCCATAGTGCTCAGAGCCATTCGAACCATTTGGACCACGCCTTGGCCGACCTCATTTGAACTCATCTGACAGAAGAGTTAATATAGTGTTGGGACAGCTGCTTATCTCGGGTGCAATTTGCCAAGTTGACTTAGTTCCTGTTGATTCACACAGTTCATGGGATTATACGTGTACTAGGCATGACCTTCACCTCAACAGGAAAGGTGAAGATAAAGTTGATGAAGTTGCTGGTCTAACAGCAGAAAACCTAAATGGGAGGAGACATTTTCGTGAGTGTTAAATTACCATTATTTGTGTGTGTCAGAGCAACATATTTATAGAAAAAACCAGTTTCTGAGAAAGGTTTGGCCGGCCGCGGTGGCTAGCGGTTCTAGGCACGTCAGTCCGGAACAGCGCGACTGCTACGGTCGCAGGTTCGAATCCTGCCTCGGGCATGGATGTGTGTGATATCCTTAGGTTGATTAGGTTTAAGTAGTTCTAAGTTCTAAGGGACTGATGACCTCAGATGGTAAGTCCCATGGTGCTCAGAGCCATTTGAACCATTTTTTGAGAAAGGTTGGGATTAAAAAAAAAAAAACTTCAATTTGAGAATAAAACCGAACAACATTGTTCTGGAACTTCTTGCCAGAATAAAATTGTGCGCCCGATTGAGACTGCAACCTTTGCTATTGGTTGACAAGTGGTCTACTGATTGATTCGGAACCTCACAACTGTATTTCCAACTGTACCTCGTGTACTACTTTCCTGAATTTTAACTGTGTATGTAAACTAACCTAATAATTGCCTGCTAAATTTCACTCCTTTTTATATTCGGGGACAGAATCTGCTAGATCCCCCACTTTCTCTTTATGGGTAACTACAAAGCTTAACTGTCGGCTACACAGCATAACATCCGAGAAAGAGCTGTGCAATCGACATAATGTCATCTCGCATGAGTTCGCGCCACACAATACAGGAAACGAAAAGTGATGCGCACACTGCACCGAAAACAGAAGTTAACGAAAACAGAATTTTAAAGATAAAAAGTTCAGTAAAGCGATCCACCTTCATCTACCACAAACCTTGGAAGGAAAAGAGCCATTTATAACTATCTCAAACAACAGGAATACCGGGAGAATACCGACAAATTGAGAGAATTTTCATTTTTTTTGTAAAAGATTACTTCCGTGGAAAAACGCATGGAACTCTGTCACCCAGGAATGTTAGATGCATTGCTGCAACAGGAAAGTCGAAAAACGTTGAGCAGCTTCGGCGCTATACATATATTTACTCACGTCTGCAACTTGTCGGCCTTGTCCTGAGTACATGGTAAAACCAACATTATGAAATACAGAGAGAGTAAAATTCATATTCTAAGAAAGTAAAACATTTCATTATATAAAGGTATATAAAAATATGTAGACAGTATGTTCTTCGAAAATGTGTTCAAGTTAGAAAAAAAGAAAACAAGTCAAATGCAGTTTAAATAAAACCTTTAACTCTGTTAATACTTTGTGTGATGGTTTCCTTAAGCTAATTTTAGTATTTCTCTTTTTAAAACCGGAAACCCAGGTATCTCCGGCCAATTTGGCAATCATGTTGAAAATATTCTGAAGGCCCAATAAAACACAACGATCTTAACTTAAAGATGGTGTGGCCTAACTTACCGGTTACGACTATAAATTCAACGTTGCGCTCGGTCGCTTACATAATGTTAAACGATCTGTTTCCGGCCCACCACGGCAACACAACCTGAGGCACACGGCAAAGTTTTACTGTGTACATTGTGGCTTGGTTGATACAGCGCTGCACAAAACAATAGGCTGTTCACGAAGAGTAGGATGTGTATTAAATTCAAATGTGCAATGGTATTAACGAAAACAAATACTGAAATTAACACCAAGAAAACGATGTACACGGATTTCAGAACGTTTCTGGCTTCAAAGAGGAGAAAAGTCACGTGGCATATAGTATATTCCTATGTAAACTACGTCATCAACGATGGAGGTGAATCTGTAAATGAATTGGCAGTGTACATGCACCAAGAAACGCACAAAAATTGTCAGAAACAATTGGCCTATTTTATACGCTATTTATGAAACCAAAGATGTTTAAAATGGTAACCACCATGCAATTACTTTTCAAAAAAATGGCTCTGGGCACTATGAGACTTAACAGCGGAGGTCATCAGTCCCCTAGAACTTAGAACTAGTTAAACCTAACTAACCTAAGGACAACACACACATCCATTCCCGAGGCAGGATTCGAACCTGCGACCGTAGGGGTCGCGCGGTTCCAGATTGAAGCGCCTAGAACCGCTCGGCCACTTCGGCCGGGGCCAAATTACTTTTCAGACGAAGTGTTATGTTTATGTAGAAGTATAACTTAGTTCCGTTATTTCACATACAGTCAAAACACAATTTTAATTCTTCTAAAACGCCACGGACTGAATAATAACATAGCCGTAAGAAGAAGTAGTTTTTGGTTTCAAGAGGAAATTGAAGGTTTTAGTTAAATTCAAAGAAGAATAATTTAGTTACATAGGGAAACTTGTATACAGCGGAAGTAGGCAAAGCGATGAAGCCATAATTTGGTGAGTGCAAGAACGGAGCTCTGGGAAAAGAAATAAAATAAAAGCGGTCTCGTAGTAAAGCATGTGACTGGAAACCAAGCGTTCGCGGGATTGAAACCGAGTCGGACCTAGAGGTTTGAACTTAGCCTTCACCTCTCAACGACCTGAGGAGTCGCCAGAAATCACATGTGACTCGGATTCCACGTGAAACTGTAGGTTCCCTCTCCCCGGTTGGATAACTGGGGTAAGTTAAGAACGCGCAACTCGCCGAAGTAGCGTCCAATTCGAAGACTTGCACCAAGCTAGTGAGGCACACGAAGTTATTATGATAACCAGCGCAGTTTTCTCATTTGCTCAGCCATATTTACTTATTGCGGGACCCTGAACAGAAACGCTGCTTCCAGTTCCAACAGTTTACTTGTTTACCTGTGTATGCAGACATTGAATCCGCTAGTAGATTTAAAGTTACCTTATCTTACAAATTACTGTAGTGAGCAGCAAGTTGCTACGAAAGGTTATTTCCGTATTGTAATAAAAATATTTGGGAATATGTGTAATCAGTTTTGATTGTCACCCAACACCATACTGTCTTGGCGACTTTCATGATGCCGGCAGCACAAAATTTAGAGCAGTTCGGAACACATTCGACATGTCATCAGATGAAATAAAATTTAAATATTTGTATTCAGCGAAATGTTGGGTACTATTTAATGTAACTTTCTGTTCTAACAAATACACCCCGGTAAGTTTCATATGAATATTCAGATAGCCTAGAGCTTGGCCGGCCGCGGGGTGCCAGATTTCACTAGGGCATGATCTGCTGGCTGCGTGTGGACCGAGACTCGGCCCGTCTGGAATTTTGCTCCTTCCTTCCGGAAATACTCAATACAGCGAGACATTACAGTCAGTATTACGAAGTAGAATTTTTCGGTCGGCACAACTCTCTTCAGTTCGCAGAATCATGGTATCAGTCATATTTTCCCTTCACTATTTGTTCTTGGTACGAAGGACGTTCACGGATTTAGTGGCTGTTTGCACAAAGAGAGGTAGTCTTGCGATCTATCATCACAAGTCCTTAAAAAGATTGGGAATGACAGCAGAGTGGAATAAGAATTTTCAGTATATGCTATGCCGTCACATATGTGACAGTTAATGCAAATTTGCTTTGAAACGATATTGCATTAACATGAAGAAAGAGCTTAAAGATTAAGTTGCCAACGAAAGAACAAAAAATTACAACTACCGACAGACGGGATTCAGTGTTTTGCACAACGAAAAGCACTTCGTGCCAAATTCTAAGGCATGCAGCTGGTGGAGAAATTGGTGGTATGAATGGAATAATTTCTTAAGTCGCATGCATTATTCCAAAGTCATTTGCAACGGTTTTCGATGAAACTCAACGAATAGTTTGGAGACTTTATATGTATTGCTGCAAAGTGCGTTTGTTAAGCCAGGGAGCATACCTGGAACGATTTTTCCATTTGAAACGTGCTATTGTTGAATTTATGAAGGAAAAAGGAGGGCAGCAACGAAACATTCGGAATGGATTGCAGACCTGTCATTTTAAGTGGATTTGACTACACCCTGCCTACAAATATGACACAGCAAGATGAAAAACAACTTCTTTTTCATCTGATGGGGATGCATTTGAGAAGAAAATCGAATTATAGAAGGGACACATTCTGACAAACAGTCCATCACCCTAAGCTGTCGTTAAAGAAAACGCAAGGTTTAAAGAATTCATTGAGGCCTTGAATGAACTCCATGAATAGTTTCCTAAACGTTTAGATGACGTTGCCAATCTTACATCAGCTTTCGAACTGTTTTCTAGAGCGTTTCACGTTTCAGTTGAGTTGAAAGCTCCCTGCGGATGTGCAGATTTAACTGATTGACCTGCAAGGTAATTCTCGTTTTCATCCTTTAACTTTAAAACTGTCCATGACCTCTACATTGCCTTCCTCGGTTAGAGTTTCTACGTCTCCATAACGATGTTACAAAAGAGGTACAATATTTCGATCAACTTATTTGTGTGAAAGACATATTTCGATTATGAAAATAAATAAGCCAAGATTATGCGGTAACCTAAGGGGGAGAATCTGTGAAACATGAAATACAAAACCAACCCCATCTTCCGCCTCCATGCACTCCGACAGCATGATGTGGGCGTGGGGAAAGTGTCCAGAGAGGCTCAACACTATGACACTCGGATCGGGGCTTGTCTCACAAGGTGAATTCTCGGCCGTCACTGCATACGCAAATCAGCGGCCCGTTATTTACGCGAATTACATGACCTGTGGGTAGACATCTTACACCACATGCCTGCACAAATCTACCAACAAACAGTTGGTCCCTGACATGCAGATTCAGCGATGCATTTCGTTCCAAAGGAGGACAAACAAGCTATTGAGCAGGTACTCATAGTGTTTTGAGTGACACTGCTGGTAGCTTCCTGACACTATCCATGTCGCTTTCCACATATGCACAACATTTGTTCATATTATGCGACAGTATAGTCACTTCCTTTTACCAACAATAATAGTCTTTTCGGATTGGTCAATGATTTTAGACCAACAACTACCTTGTGTGGTGTTTTAGTTTGGGTTTGTCTTACATCTTGCTTCATATACGCAAAGCTATATTGTTTTTCAGTAAGTAGAAGTGTAACGTAACAAAAGAATTTACCATATGTATTCTCACGATACATCTCTTCCTCTTCCAATAAGATTATGAATGTTCTTTGTTTTTTAAATTGACACAATATCTCAAAGGACATGAAATTTTTATGAAAGTTTAATCTTTCGCAGTTGGTGATGTCTGTACTCATTTTACTGGCAGTTTCACTCTATAGAAGCCTCTAGGATCTACGGCATAGCATAATACAGTTCCCAACAGCCAGCGTCCGCGGTGCACTGCATGTTTCGAGCCGGCTTTCATCTTGATGACGGCGTTTTCGGCGACGACCATCGACTTAGTGTACCAAAAATGTGATTCACCCGAAGAGTCGACACATTTCCATTGATCGACGGTCGAATCCCGATGGTCCCATACCCACTGCAATTGTAATTCACGATGTCATATGGTCAGCATGTGAACACATAGGGGTGGTGTGCAGCAGAGCACCGTGTTCAACAAGGAAAGACGAAGGGTGTGCTCCGAAACACTTGACCGTGCTCCAACATTATACTCTTTCGGCAGAGATGCCACAGACCACCATCTATCCTATTTTACAGAACAGACAAGCTTCCGCAGCCCACTTTCTGTGAAGAGCAGTAGACGTCCAACCTTTTAGTGCCTAGTGGTGGTTTCACTATCCTACATCTTTTCGTAGATTCTCAGGGCAGCAGCACGGAAACTTTCGACCAGCTTCCCCGTTTACGAGATACTCGTTCACAGGCTCTGCGTAATTATAGCTTGCTCTTGGTCAGAGTCGGTTATCTCAATGGATTTCCCAATTTGCAGCCCATATCTTCGCTAGGGTGATACCCCGTCCGAGTCCTCTCCGCTTACTTAGTTTTGTTAGCGCGTCACGTAGCTGGAACGCCACCAGGCAGCATCCGACGTTGCGGTGGACAGTAGTCATGAAGTTTTGGCTTATAAGTGTATATAACGCAAGACGCGGCAGACATGAGCAGAATGCGGCAGGGAGATTAGGGAAAGCAAGAGAGACAGATGACGGCAGATATGGTGGAACAGCACACTGCAGGTGATTGGGAGCGGTTAGGCTGCTGTGAAGCGGTAATGGCTGAATTAACAGTGGTAAGTATGTACAAGGAATCTGTAAGAGAGAACTGACGTGTGATTTCAAAGGAGTGAGCCCAGTTTATCTTGCTTTATCGAATAAACATGTTACTATCACGTAAAAAATCCGTTAACAGCTGAAACGTGTCTGGTGATAGTTGGTGTCACAGCTATTGTGAAATCGGAAAAAGAATAATAAACGGAAGCGTTTATAGGTCTTTCTTATTTTAATTGTATTTCGCTGACAACATATTGTAATGATGGCACTCATCAGAACACCCCGCCATCACAGGCAACGACAGAACGGATTAAACGGATTAATACTTAACAGGACTTACCGCAGAATACTCCAGACGAAGAGTACCCCTCTTCAGGATATTTTATTATATCAAGTTGTTTGGATGTTCCAGGAACTGTATCTTACATTCAGTAGAGAAATGTAGTCAGACTTCATCCAAAACGCAGTCGTATTAAATAACACAAACACATAAAATTTCTCTTGGGTACAGAGTTAACTGTTTCACACAGGGACCATAAGCAGGTTATATTTCGTTTAAAGTTTCAGCATAATAAAAATACAAATGTTGTCTAATTATGACAGGTTGTCACGTACTCTCATCAGACGCATTTCCCATTTATTCACCAAGCAGTAGCAGCACTTTTATGTAATTTGTAAAAGTTGATGATACTTTCCATCGTTTCAGCGCTGCAGACTGAATGGCAGTTTCGCTTAACAAAACAATATTCCAGACAACTCTGCCAGTGTTCAGTGGTCCTTTCTTTATGTTCTTATGATAACCACTTCTCCCTTCTTGTTACTAGAGTCTGGAATCGCCTCCTCGCGCTATGTTTATTTCTTTGGGACGTTTAGAGCCCACTTTACACACCTTACCTTAGATTTAAATTATTCGCAACTTTTAGCTTAGTTACAATGAAAGCATTCAGAGGGAAAAATAATTTTTAACTTTATTATGCTCGAAATAAATAATAGTGTAATCTACTCACGACGCTGGAAAATAAGTAAATAAAAAGCGAACATCTTCTGCTGAATAAGTTTTTCACTTTGTAGCACACTTAAGGCAGAAAAGTAGAAATCAATTGGGACATGTTCTGAAGAGGAGGGCCACCCAAAAAATTCCACTTCTCCTACATTATGGTTTTAAGTTTGCAGCTGGTGATTCTGGATATTATTCATAACTAAGCCTTAGCCTTGAATCCTAGTTGCGGATGCACAAATAAAACTTATTAGCCTATCCAATTGGTCAACTTTGCTTTTGATAATGCTGCACCCTGGAAATGCTAGTAAGAGAGGCTCAAGAAATAGCTAAAGCCTGGAAACATATTCTCCATGCAGCGGCAGTACCTGAAATGTGCAACATCCCTAGAATGTCTTCAGCAACTCTGTTGAGGCTGATTTTCTTCGTGGAGTGGGTGAGCGTATCCCGATATATATAATTTGCAGTTAATATTCCCAAAGATTCGCACTTTAAGGGAGACACTGAGTTAGAAAATTTATGTATCTGAGTCCAGGACGCTCTTTCCTAGAAGATACTGCAACTAATCTCGTATTTTAAACTGCAAATTGTCCGCCTTAGCTATACAGTGGAATAAGGGAAAGTTGTTTGCGTTAGTTGTTCGCTAGCTCTCCGTTCCGCTTGAGATGCGCTGGAGCAAAGTCCTTTTTACTGCTGAACTTTGCTACTGGTGTTTATCTAGTTGTGTTTCTCTTTTGCTGAATGCTGTCGGTCCGTATACTTAACTTTCTTGTTGTAGATATTCGTTTCTGTTTCTTTGTGAGTTGTTATTCATTATTCTGCCGTTTAACAGACTTTCGATTTTTAACCAGGATTTCATTGGCGCACTGCATCACGTGTAACAACGTCCAGAATAACAAACTGGTCTTCTCCTTTGAAAAGCAAACCAGTCACCTCTATCCGACATTCGTGGAAAACGGCACTCGATAACTGAGGTAACTGGTGTGTATTTATCGCTTTATGCAAGTTAATGAATCCTGTGATGACTGATAAACTGTTAGAAAACTGAGACAGTAAGGCGAGTTTATTCATAGAGATGAGTCGAATTGCAGGTTTTCCATTTCGAAAGCTGATATTGCTTATACAGATGTTCATGTGTTGAATCTAGCAGTTGAAATTAACAATAATCATTTAACATTATTCCGGAGTTGATATATATGCCTGCGTTTTAACAATACTTGGTCCTTTGAGTTGCCATTGCAACAGTTCGTATGTGGTAGTATTACGTTCCAATACTCCAAATGATCAAAACCATCCAGGCACCGCTCTGTAATGCGGAACTGAGCAACAGATATCACGAGAGGCAGAACAGTTAACTTAAAGGAAGATGGAAAGTACTGTGTTATCAGTACAGAAGCAGTACATCGGAATGGGCCGATCAGAAGAGCTCAGCGACTTCTAACGTGGAGTAGTCACTGTATGTTACCTCGGTAAGAAATCCCACAGTTATATTTCAACCCACCTGAAACTGTCAAGGCTGAGTCGACTGATGGTGATGAGATTGTGAAGAGTGGAAGCTAAAACAGAACCACAGCTAAACCGAGACCAGACATAGATCATACACTGACGGACAGGGACCGTCGAGTATTGCGAAGGGTGGTTGTAAAAAGTTGCACAAAATAAAGGGAAGGAATTACTTGTGAATTCCAAACTGCTACGAGTAGTCGAGAGCGTACAATGACCGTGCCTAAGGAGTTCGAAGGAGTGCTATACAATTCCTCTACAGACATTCATTTTATTCAAAGTGCCCGCAGCAAATTTCAAGCTGTCATTGGGGTGCAGGGTGGACACTCCCACTGTAACTGAACACAAACGGTGACTATATACTTCTGTCAAGTAGTGTATGCTGTCGTCCGATTGCCATTAATTAGTTCAGGATGAATGAGCTGTGTCTGTAAAGGTTCACAATCTAATAATAAAATCTTTGCTTTTGGATGTTAATATGTGGAAAATACAAACAAGATTCTAGCTTAAGTTCTGTCTCATTTCAGTTATTAGAAAATGTTTCTCCGTATTGCCCATCCCAAAGAAAGCAGGTGTTGACAGATGTGAAAATTACCTATAGGTTTAATAACTCACAACTGCAAAATACTAACGCGAATTCTTTACAGACGAATGGAAAAAGTGGTAGAAGCCAACCTCGGGGAAGATCAGTTTGGATTCCGCAGAAATACTGGAACACGTGAGGCAATACTGACCTAACGACTTTAGAAGAAAGATTAAGGAAAGACAAACCTACGTTTCTAGCATTTGTAGACTTAGAGAAAGATTTTGACAATGTTGACTGGAATACTCTCTTTCAAATTCAGAAGATGGCAGGGTAAAATACAGGGAGCAAAAGGCTATTTACAATTTGTACAGAAACCAGATGGCAGTTATAAGAGTCGAGGGGCATGAAAGGGAAGCAGTGGTTGGGAAGGGAGTGAGACAGGTTTGTAGCCACTCCACGATGTTATTCAATCTGTTTATTGAGCAAGCAGTGAAGGAAACAAAAGAAAAATTCGGAGTAGGTATTAAAATCCATGGAGAAAAAATAAAAACTTTGAGGTTCACCGATGACATTATAATTCTGTCAGAGACAGCAAAGGACTTGGAAGAGCAGTTGAACGCAATGGACAGTGTCTTGAAAGGAGCATATAGACGATCATCAACAAAAGCAAAACGAGGATAATGGAATGTAGTCGAATTAAGTCGGGTGATGCTGAGGGAATTAGATTAGGAAATGAGACACTTAAAGTAGTAAAGGAGTTTTGCTATTTGGGGAGCCAAATAACTGATGATGGTCGAAGTAGAGAGGATATAAAATGTAGATTGACAATGGCAAGGAAATCGTTTCTGAAAAAGAGAAATTTGTTTACATCGCGTGTAGATTTAAGTGTCGTTTCTGATAATATTTGTATGGAGTGTAGCCATGTATGGAAGTGAAACATGGACCATAAATAGTTTGGACAAGAAGAGAATAGAAGCTTTCGAACTGTGGTGCTACAGAAGAATGCGGAAGATTATATGGGTAGATCACATAACTAATGAGGAGGTATTGAATAGAATGGGGGAGAAGAGGAGTTTGTGGCACAACTTGACAAGAAGAAGGGACCGGTTGGTAGGACATGTTCTGAGGCATCAAGGGATCACAAATTTATCATTGGAGGGCAGCGTGGAGGGTAAAAATCGTAGAGGGAGACCAATAGATGAATACATTAAGCAGAGAGAGAAGGATGTAGGTTGCAGTAAGTACTGGGAGATGAAGAAGCTCGCACAGGATAGAGTAGCATGGAGAGCTGCATCAAACCAGTTTCAGGATGGAAAACCACCACAACAACAAATACTTTCTTTCTGTAGACCTCTATAATAAAACTAATAAGCACTGTAAGCAACCACACAGACTTATATTTCTCTGGATGCCGATATACGAAGGTCAGTAAGTGATGCATTAATATTGTAGCTATAATGGAAATTGTCATGAACTTCGTTATTCCCATATACAGAAATTCATATTTTGCCTGCTGTTTCTGTATCAAACGTTAAACCTAGTGAGTGAATGCGACAATTACAATGAAATCTTCAATCTCGAGGAAAATATCCAGTGACACTCCACAGCTGTCGCCGTCCTAGGGCCTGACAGAGCAGCTGGGTAGAAACTGTGACGCTCCAGTCGGAAAATTGTGGTGCATTACGGCCTCTAGTGATTCGCAACAGAGGCTGTGAAGCACGACCCCTGTAGCTAGTCACGTCAGAAAGTAAGTGCTGTTAGTAGTGGTCCAGCAAGCACGTATGTGCAGTACATATTAATGGAGTGGTTCAATTGCGGTAATTACTGCGACAATTAACAAAACGATTACCGCTGCTAAGCACACTCCATGGAGTGGCTACATCATTTATCGTGCCAGCGAGTTCGTCTGCGTTGGTGAAAGCCAGCCTGTGTAGAATCCAGGTCGTGTGGTTTGATTACGCTGGTCAACTAGAGCATGGGTTTGAGTCGTTAGCCACGTGGAGTGGCCGCGCGGTTTCTAGTCCTCCCGCGGGCAAGGGAGTGTGTGTGTGTGTGTGTGTGTGTGTGTGTGTGTATGTGTGTGTGGTGTTCTTAGCATAAGCTAGTGTAAGTAGTGTGTAAGTCTAGAGACCGATGACCTCAGCTGTTTGGTCCCTTAGGAATTCACACACATTTGAACATTTCAGACGTTATCTCACACTCATCCAAGTGTGCTGTGGGCTGAATACCGGTTTTGGTTTTAGTTGAACTTCTGTTAACAATCAGGACCACAGAAAACAAATATCTCTATCTTAGTAGAACTACGAGGACTATGTTTAGACTTATTATGGTAGACATGTGATGGTAAAATCATGGTACTTATATACACTGCGAGAAAAAAAAAATACTGCACCTGGAAAGAAGACGTCGATTTTGATCCGATGACGGCATATGCCACCTGGAGGATAAGAGGTATACTGGTTATGATTTCAAAGTCATCCGTCAACTGATAGCGTTGTGGCATAGCTACCAGAGCGCCATTTGTGTCTACCCTATAACGGGGAATGCTCACTGCCAGAAGGTTCATTGTGGTGCAGCAGGCAACGAGGCTTCAGAGATGAGCCAACTAAATCAGTCTCGAAAGGGTCAAATTGTGGCCTTCCGAGTGTCAATATGGTGCTTCGGAGAATTGCTGACGCCCACGCAGCACTGACGTCTGTCAAGACCGTCATATTGTATGGGCAGCAGTGATAGATGGCATGAAGTGTCCATACTCTTCATTCAGTTACATGGAAAACAGTGGCAGCTGAAAATGGAACAAAGGGTGCGACTTTGGAATATATACTGCAGGAAACCCGAGCTCATCTCTGAGGCGTGGCTGCCTGCACGCAAGTGATGGTCGTTTACGGATATGACTTATTCCTGGTGAGCACTGTGCCGTAGAATGCATTCGTTCAAAACACATTGGCCCCACCCCAGGTTTTATGGTCTCTCGCCCACATATTATCCGTGAAACTGAACATGGCTCTGCATGACGTGCAGCAACTTCCCTGGTCAGCACGATCTCCGGGACTTGTCTTCAATCGAGCAAGTGTAGGATATGATGGAACGATAAGAGACTTGTGTGACTCGTCAATCATCAACTCTTTCAGAACTACGTGAACAGGTCGAACAGGAGTGGCATAACGTATCCCAGGACAGTGTTTGCCATCTGTAAGATTGACTGGATGTCAGGGTCGGTGCCTGCATTACAGCCCGTGAAGACTACTTCACACACTAATTTAGATGTTTCAGGGGGGGGGGGGGGGGTGGGGTCCATTCTTGGTGAGTCAGACCCGCTTGTGATATTGTTCTGCAAATGTAATCATTTTATGTATTCCATATGCACTGTTGCAACAATAAATCTTTTGTGAATTGGAAACCTCTAAAAGGGTCTAATAAGTATTTCTGCAGTGTAGATATAAGTTTACAAGTTTTGTTTCATCGCTCTCCGACTCTATGATTATCAGAGTGTATACGCACCGAAAGTCTATCTTACCATTCTGCTGTTGTCAAAATGAAAGAGAAGTTCAGTACTAGCTACTATTATGCCCATCAATTAATTCACGGAATTACTTGTAGTGTAATTACTGATTCATCCTAATTTATCTGAAACGTCCGAATAATGTACCAAGTCCTATTGTTCGCTCTGTTGACGAGACAACGATGAAATGGATTTGGAAAAACTGAGCCAGCTACTGGAGGTTAAATCGCTGTCACAAATATAAAATTTCAAATCGGTTACTCTGTCTTTCAAAAAAAAAAAAAATGGAGCACACAGAAAAGAAAGGTTCTTTATTAGTTGGCTGGGTGTGTGATGTGATTTCAGTAATTACAATATCGAGTCAGATTTATAAAGACCTTAGCAGTATAAGCCCTTTTATCAGTAAAATGTTCCATCTTCTGTTACCTGGATGCTATCTAGGACTCAGTAGGGCAGGGTGTCATAAAGCCGTTGAACCCTCTCCTGAGGCAACCTGTTGTTAACTGGTTATTGATATCCTGGAGACTGGCATTCAGATAGATTTGTCGTCCAAGCTGGTCCCACAACTGTTCTGTATGTCTGCGAATCTCGTTGGCAACGGGACTACCTCAGCATGACGCATACAGTTCAGAGAGACACGTGCCTTGTGTGGACGAGCATTGTTTGTTAAGAAATGACACCACCATACTGTCACAGTAGAGGTTATATACAGACCTACTAAGGAGACTGCCTACACTACGTTTGTCCGTCCTCTTTTAGAGCCGGCCGTGGTGGCCGAGCGGTTCTTGGCGCTACAGTCTGGAACCGCGCGACCGCTACGGTCGCAGGTTCGAATCCCGCCTCGGGCAAGGATGTGTGTCATGTCCTTAGGTTAGTTAGGTTTAAGTAGTTCTAAGCTCTAGGGGACTGATGACCTCAGAAGTTAAGTCCCTTAGTGCTCAGAGACATTTGAACCTCTTTTAGAATACTGCTGTGCGTTGTGGGATCCTTACCAGATATGACTGTATACAACGAAAAAATTCAGAGAAATACAGCACGTTTTGTATTGTCGCGAAATATGGGACAGACTGTCATGGAAATGATACAGGATTTGGGCTGGACATCAGTAAAAGAAAGGCGTTTTTCGTTGCGACAGAATCTTCTCACGAAACTCCAATCATTAACTTTCTCCTCCGAATGCGAATATACTTTGTTGACACCGACCTACATAGGGAGGAACGATCACCACGATAAAATAAGGGAAATCAGAGCTCGTACGGAAAGATATAGGTGTTCATTCTTTCAGCGGGCGATACGAGATTGGAATAATAGAGAATTGTGAAAGTGGTTCGATGAACGTTCTGCCAGGCACTTAAATGTGATAATGTTGCTTAAAATCAGTCTTAATTGCAAAAAATTTTTTTATTATTCATATGACCGGTTTCGGTTCATTCAGAACCATCTTCAGATCTGTAAAAATAATTATACTAATTTACCATTTCACGTAAGCAAATGTTTTTCATCCTATCTAATCAACATCAAATGTACCAGAACGTACCTGATATTTCAGTTACAGGAGTAACCCGTCCAAATCCAGCAACTTTCACATGCTACGTCACATAAAATTGGTTGGCAGAGTGCACGTCATTTATATTAATTATAGCACTATTACCGACAGGTGGCGTCTGGTACATTTGTTACATTCCATTTGTACATACTGTATTCAGTAGATCATTTTTATATTAAAAATATTTGGCTAAAATATGTAGATGTCAAAGTTAAAATCTGTACTTGTCAGGATTAAAAAACAGTAAATTATCATTTTTATACGATCTAAAAGCATAGGGCGATTTATATATCTATGGTGCTGGTGTGAACTTTTTTTCCTCTACGGTCTGCTTCCGTGGTTCCCGCCATTTTGGTGTTGTGCCGCGGTGCGCTCAGTCGTCTGATGTCCATCGCCGCGGGCAAGAGGGCCGCACAGGAGGGCCCCGTCAACGACGCCAGGCGCTGCACACGTCTTCCGGCTTCTCCACCGTGCACCATCTCTCGTCCCTCGGCCTGGATCTCCACACGCAACAGTTGTCATGTTAGTAGGAACTTTGAAACCAGATTCAGGGAGCACACCTACTCTCAAAACAAAACAGCTTTTGGGGCGCATATGGCTGCGACAAAGCACTCAGTCACGAATATTGAAAACAATTTAGAAATCCTGCATAGAGCTCATAAGGGGCGTTTTCTTAACATTTTGGAAGAGATCGAAATATACACCCACAAAAATAAAGATCCGGATTCAATCGTCAATGAGCAAAACGAATTCAATCATAACGCCTATTTTAACATTTATGACGACCTACTAAGATGACAACTGTTGCGTGTGGAGATCCAGGCCGAGGGACGAGAGATGGTGCACGGTGGAGAAGCCGGAAGACGCGTGCAGCGCCTGGCGTCGTTGACGGGGCCCTCCTGTGCGGCCCTCTTGCCCGCGGCGATGGACATCAGACGACTGAGCGCACCGCGGCACAACACCAAACTGGCGGGAACCACGGAAGCAGACCGTAGAGGAAAACAAGTTCACACCAGCACCATAGATATATAAATGGCCCTATGCTTTTGGATCGTATAAAAGTGATAATTTTATTGTTTTTTAATCCTGACAAGTACAGATTTTAACTTTGACATCTACATATTTTAGCCAAATATTTTTAATATAAAAATGATCTACTGAATACAGTATGTACAAATGGAATGTAACAAATGTACCAGACGCCACCTGTCGGTAATAGTGCTATAATTAATATAAATGACGTGCACTCTGCCAACCAATTTATGTGACGTAGCATGTGAAAGTTGCTGGATTTGGACGGGTTACTCCTGTAACTGAAATATCAGGTACGTTCTGGTACATTTGATGTTGATTAGATAGGATGAAAAACATTTGCTTACGTGAAATGGTAAATTAGTATAATTATTTTTACAGATCTGAAGATGGTTCTGAATGAACCGAAACCGGTCATATGAATAATAAAAAAATTTTTTGCAATTAAGACGGATTTTAAGCAACATTATAAAATCACTGATTGCTGTTATCCCGTAAGACATTATGTCTGTTTTTGCAAACTTAAATGTGATATGCAGTGTAGTCATGTAGGTGTAGATGTAGATGTAGGACACAGAACGTCCGTAACGTATCATTTTGTGTCGTCAGAATTCCCTTAGCCACTAAGAGCCATGACCTAATATCACATTCTGTGGTTTGCCGAACCAGTCCGTGCTTTCTAGACACGGCACCACCAAAACGCAACATCTTTTGTTGTGGGGTTGAAGACAGCCAACGGTTGGGAAGCTACAGTTAGTGTCCGAGCAGTGGTGCGGGATAACACGGAATATGACGGGATGTGTTTTACTTGTTTTCGGTTGGGAGGCACAGTTACGAAGCGGTCACGACATCTCTAGTGAAAAATATAGAGAACCTCCCATGCAGTAATCAGACGTGGTCGAATGGAACGTTGACGACGAGTGTGGTTGCCTTCACGTTCTCATCCATTTGAACATCGGTCCACTGTCTCACCCGAACGCCACACAAATAGAGTTCTTGTACGATTCGACCAGTTGGCTCAATGAAGCTCATACTCGGTTAGGTGCTGATAACACTGGCTCATACGAGTACTAGGTATCTCCGTGTCCACTGTAGCCATCAATCGACATCTGAAGCTGTTCACGCTCATTTTATTCCTAGCCAGGCCTATTAACATCACTTAACACGAACACCACTAACGCGTTTTGTCGCCGTTCTATCTCTCAGATCGAATTGCAGACATCATAGTTTACATGCCCGTCGATGGGATGTATGGGTACGAAATTACACTGACATCCGACAATATCTTCTGAGTGCTTCCCTTTTCCTGTCAGGCAGTGTAGCAAACCCTTTTACCAGTTCTACTAGTAGACCGGTATTATTGCACCTGGGAGTGATGGCACTCCGGTTGGGTTATTGTGAGTTTTTATTGTGATGTTTCGCGAGGACACCCTGAACAAATTCATAGTATATGCAAAACTGTCCTCCAATCACTCACTATGCGATGGGTTTTCCTTAGTTACCAATACACTTATTTACTGTAACGTCACCGCATTTTTCAGATAACGACCATGCGAGGCCAACTGCAATAATATCATGATAGGGTAGCACATCATGTCAATAAAAATTCGGGCATCACTGATAATGGCAGTACCGGCTGTGTGATCGTAGATGACACTTTTTCCTTCCACGTTCTAGGGATGAATATATCTTATTGTTAAACAGTATTTTGGGCTTCTTACCTTTTACACTATGTTACAGAGAGTAACGCTTGGTATTTAAAAGCAAGGAAACAACGATGGATCTCGAAAATTAAGTGCCCGATTGTACATGTAAACAACTTTAAGCCAAAAGTTCATGTAACCTACATGTATGTTAAGATATAATAATAAGAAGGATTTTCAGTATCGTCGACCACGCCGTTTTGTTACCCTTAATGCCAAACCCTACATTTGTCAGTAGGATCACCGTTAGTCTTCGCACTTGAGAACATTTGGACCATTATGGGCCGGGTTCTCCAACCATATCGGGATTCTGACATTGTAACGTGCCAACTGGACACAATAAGGCACGACATCCCTCAGGACGACATTAACAATGTTTTCAATACCAAGCCGAATAACTGCTTGCAACAGGGCTAGAGATGGATCAGTGCATCATTCACTTGCTCAGTTTGTAAAGCTCTTTCTCTTGAGTAAATCATACAGTTTCTCTGAAACGAAATTTTTGCCTCTTGCACGATTTTAACAACCACACTTGCAGCTTTCCTTTGAATGGGGTACTTTCTCAAATCACTCTCAATGTTTAAAGAAAGTTTTCAAACAGAGGAAGGTATCGGAAAATATATTGCTCCATCCGAACTCACCACACCTTACGAAAAATTAAAAACTGAAAATTTATTTTGCTTCTATTCTCCTTCGCTGTTCTCTCAATTGTTTTCAAAAAGTGGTGTACTATCCCATATATAGGACATGTATAACAGAAAGCAGCCAAGACACAGACCACCTGTAAAACTATAACTTCATATTACGTGAATATATTCACAGCACAGTATGTTTTAAGAATCAAAGGCAAGGCAAGCAAACAGTGATGTGTATACTATTACTTACCTTTACTGTAATGAGGTATATTTTGGTCAGTTAGATACCAACACAGCAGCTAGATTATATGAACACCAACATAGGTAAAGGTTGCAGAATTGTGACGTCACATTTCGTCAACATGAACTGATTGAATGTCTAAGTGCCAACCAAAAGGCGAAGGGTGAATCTGTGGTATTCATTGGAGTTTATTAAACATCTTATACCAACTCCTCACTTAATATTAACTGATGAAACTGAGCTTAATACTCTACTTCTCCTGCACTTTGCTTAAGCGTCACATTTCTTCAGTTCATTTCGTACTGCTGTAAACTTCTATTAATCCATTTTTCCTTGTATTCATTTATTTTATTATAGTCATCACGTATTCCAAACTGCTCCATAGTCTATTGCTTTTCATATGTACATAATTCTTATGGTAAGTACAATTCTTCATAATCACTGATTATGTAGTACCAACTATGAGAGAATTTTGAAGAGACGTTTTACTCTGTTTTTTGGATCATCTTGCATATGAAACACCTTCTAGAGTTATTCCAAAATACATTAAAGCACGAGCCTTATATTTATTTTATTGTAATTTCGAATTGAACTCATACATATTCTTCCTACTTAACCAGAGGTAATTTCCCTTCTTTTGAGTGCAATTCTTCATACTCACATAAACAAGTCGTTACGTATTGCTTACAACACTTATAAATTTAGACTAAGCTGTAGCTTGGTTTTTCAAACTACAGTTGTCTACTGGATGTTACTCGTCATTTTCGCACATATTTACGGGTCTTTGATTGTTACGTCTTAATGTATTATGATTTGTTTCCTTAACATTTGTTTACTGTTTAGAAGAAATATATTCAAGTATGTTACCATCGCACTATCAAAGCAAATACTTAACCTGTTTCTCCATCTACCTCTCACAATGTAATACATTTTCAGATACCTGAGCAGTACTGTATCCTTTTACGTGGCGATAATAAGTTACTATTTGATGGTGACTTTGTAAGCCGAACACAGGATAACTGAATCAAACAACAGAATAGAAAATTCTCAAGTTCTTGTGTTTCATTTATAAATATCAAGCTGTTACATCAAGAAGTGATGGATGTGACATTGATGACATTTTTGTCTACTAGGGCATACCAGGATCCCCTGTTAACTAGGTACTTATAACGAGAAGATTTCCGTTAACAAACTGTTGTCTGAACACAACCATGTTTCTCTGAGGCAAGCAGAACCCCTATGAGATTGGTGGCGGATAAGAGAATTGCTGAAATATCGCAATACAAGAAAACGCTATTGCTGAGCCTCTAAAAGTCTTCCCCCAGCAGAGAAAATAATGAAAATATGGGCATTATAGAGGATAGTCTCATTAACTCAAAATCGTGATTATGAGACTTGAAGCGGTGTGAGAAATATGACACATAACCATGAGGAAGTGAGAGGTATGAGTTTAAAGTAGAATTTACAGCAGAAGGTTTTCATTGGATAATATTTTCTTTTTATACCAACAGCGGTAGGAAGTCATACCCTACTTTTCCTCCATTACAGTTTATCGTTTGACTGTATCACAGTCACTACCTTAGTGTTAGCTCGAAATTTAAAGTTAGTGTAGCAAGCTGTAGTTAAAATTTAACGAATAATTCCAGACATAGGTCCTCGACAGTGATAGTGCCCGAGGGAGGACTCGAACCTAGCACGGGGGGAGCCGCGTGAACCGTGGCAAGGCGCCTAGACCACGCTACTACCCTGCGCGGCCGCAATGCTGGCAACCCGTATTGCTCCAGATACCGCCACACACTCCATGGGGTACCTTTCTGACTGCAACCTAGACAATATCTGAGGACTAAAGATACGAGAAGGGGCTTTACTATTCTGCTCGGCCGAGCTAACAAGTGCGTCTGTCCTATTACGCACTAGTGCCGTAGGGTCGACATTCTGCATGACGCTGAAATGGCACTCCTGAGTCCATCGATTCCCCATTGTGGTTTTAATTAAATTTCCGCTACTTGGGACACTGTAGACGGAAAACTATTTATCGAATGGGTACCAACTTTTTAGGAATGCTGTTCGGACTGGGCGCTGGAGCATTAGTGTTGTTGTCACTGATAATGTCATGACATTCTGTTAGGCGCCTGTTTTGGTAGGGAGACGTAGGGTTGAAACACAAGAATCAGTGTGGCTTACAGTTGCAGATAGTCAATATGGGTCTGGACAAGGTGAGCAGGACTTCATACGTCGAGCTGTTTTATCAAAACAACGGCAATAGTCATGCTTCTCTTCGCGAGCATAGTCTCGTTCAAGCGGTATGGAGAGGCCTTCTATCAGAACCGGGGGCGAAGAACGTGATCGAAATTTCGAATTAACTGGTGATTTTGGAATTGCCCCTGGGATAGGCCGACGCCCAATTGCACTACATATTAGTGAATAAGCTACTGTCTCCACCGCTGAAAATACTGGACGCAATGTGCGATCTTCAAGTACTGCACAACAGCTAAACATTCCATGGTGCACCGTTCGAAAAAGTGCTTCGAAATATTGAGGAATGATATCCAGTCTGTTGTGGGTGCAGATGGTCGTCTCATTTAGCAATGTTTGAAACCTCGGACGTTAACATGAGACGCAATTACCAAAGGTAACTTTTTCACGTGGAAATTAAAACATGTTCCTTTCTATTGTTGATTTGTCATATCTCTTCCGCATCTCCTTACAAATATTCCTGCAAAGATTCTTTGCCCTACGATCACACGATTTCATGGAGCCCTCTCAAGCGGCGAAAGGTTAATTATAACTACCCTGTATATTCTCATGATACCGATCCACTTAAGCAGAAATATCACATAACGGTAAACCTCATTATCGACAGGCCGCGGTTCTGCTGCTATCGAATTCCGACACGTGCAGATGACGTTCCTCTTTCTTCTACGTCGCGTAACCTTATCTTCTCACAAACAAACAGCTTTCGTATGTGATCTCAATTTCAGGCTCATTTCATGACCTTTCCTTTTTTAAAGACTGCAGATGTCTGCTTTTCTACACACTTATTGCGATTACCCGTAATTGGTAATCATTTCTGTGTCAAATGGTTCAAATAGCTCTGAGCACTATGGGACTTACTTCTGAGGTCATCAGTCCCCTAGAACTTAGAACTACTTAAACCTAACTATCCTAAGGATATCACACACATCCATGACCGAGGCAGGATTCGAACCTGCGACCGTAGAGGTCGCGCGGTTCCAGACTGTAGCGCCTAGAACCACTCGGTCGCTCCGGCCGGCTTTCTTTGCGAAGTATGAGGTCTGTTGTATCCCACTTTAATAATATTTCAGGTTCAAAGACCATCAGCATCCCTCATCAGAGCCTCAATTTGCACCTAATATTTATTACTGTTTAACATATTGAGTAACTGTTCTGTAACATCATCGTTAATTTTGGGGATAACTGCAGCCACTGCAGTCGCACATGAGGCACTGATACGTAATTTCACAGGCGCGCCTGTTTGTAACCACGAGGCGGCCGGGCCGATCCCCGCAATCGTGGTGACATTGCAGAAGACCAGGCAACTACGAACGGCCTGCGAAGTATTTCCAGATCTTTGAGACACGAAGGTGTTGATCTGTACGTGTCTGAAAGCTTAGTATCGGCACACCAAGCGTGCTCTGAATTGCTATATACACCCTCTGATTCCAGCAGAGTTGCGCGCAGTCTGTAGCACCATCCGCGACCTCGGGTCCACGTAAGTCTTCATCGCGTTATGGGCCGGCCAATAGCTGACGCCGGTCAGGGCAGTCATCTTCACCAGAGCAGTTCACGGTTCTAAGTCCATACTTGTGGACTTATAACGATAAGACAGATGCTTGACGGTAGCGACCTGGCTCCTGTCTTGGAGGGCAGCGTTTCACAGACAGGACGGTACTGTCGTCATCCGCCCACACCACGGCGAGTGTAACTAACTAGCGGTGGAAGCCTAGGAGGTATCAGCGGACGGTTGCGTCACTGGTGCGTCTGACTCATGGCCACATAGTGATAACTCAAGTATGTGCTGCCAATGGGATAAGCATTGTGAGAAAAGTAGGAGGCAGACGTCAAATGACCATACCGCCCCCGAGACTTCCTTCGCCAGCTTCACTGCCGGTGGATCGCGTCTGCACGGGTCGTATCCATTTATGTCGCAGCACCGCAACATTGTAGCTCAAGACAAAGTAAAAGATGGTATATCTTACAGCGGAGTTTCCCTAGCCACCCTCGACCAGTACCACAGCCGCCTCAACCCGCTTCTCCACCACAGGGGCACCACTCATCCAGTATCCCTGTAGTTCTATTACACTTCCCTAAAGCACACTCGGTATCAAATCAGTGTTTGTAGACGATATTACAACCAACAGCATACCGCAGATTAGTAGTCACGATTGGTAAATGTCCATGGAATTTTCTTTAGAAGGCACTGATATGGTACTGAATTACAAGCTTTTCGAAATTCTGGAAGCACTGAATCAACCTAGCGTCCTTTATCCTTGGTAATGAGTATTTTGTGTGCAAGGAGTAAGATTTGCAATTCTTTTGAACCAAGTTTCAAAATCCATGCCGATTTTCATATATTCACATAGCCAGCTGTAAATAGATCTCATTAGTATAGGACAGAAACATAACTCTGTACAAGAGATTTGCGAAGATTGCAGTTAATAGCGGAGCTGCATCTTCCCCAAATTAAGTAGTGTACAGTACGGCAGGAACGCCATCGGGCCCTTGATCCTTACAAAGCTTAATCGAATTAATGTACATTTTAACGACACTGATATTCGCTACACGTCACGTGTTTTCTGAGAAGCAGCTGTTGAATGTTGGCAACAACGTAATATTAACTTGTGAAAGACCATTTGAACAAGTAATTCAAAATTTTCACTTTTGTTTCTTTTTTATATATTTCGATTCGTGTCTTGCTTACGAATATCTGGCCACATATTTTTTGTGCGACTGATAACCCTAACGTATGAACCAAATTTGTTGCGATATTAGACAGGTTTTGCGACAGTGTATTGCTACAGTAGTTGATCTGAGCTTGTCGCATGAGCCTTCGGCTATCTAGGCATATTGAAATTATCGTCTGCCTGTCTGCAAATTTATACTTAGCTTCATGCAGTAGATTCTGTTTCTTAGGAAGCGTCTTAATATTGTGTGTCTATTATGAACTGTGTCCACTTTATGTAATTTTTATGCAAGGTACATCCGATTTTAAGGCTTGAACAGGTGTTCCAGTTCCTCTACATCTTCAGCTTTTTTTTTTCTGTGTTAGGTTCTTGTCTGAAGTATGAGTCACAGTCAGTTTTCAGAGAAAGAGATAAAGCATCGAACTGAGGGTAATTCTGATTTAGATAATTTGGTCGTAAAGGATGTGATTAAAACCACAATCGTACTAACTCACGATTTACATAGCAAACTAGGTTAAAAACACTTGCAGGTGAAATAAATGTGTGTAATGACAGCATTGAAAACCAAACAAAAATTTCTTAATCAAGTACATTCAAATCTGCCGGATAAAATGTAGTGCATTCGTTTAAGAAGATATAGCCACTTGTACTTGAAATGATTGAATAACGAACATGTTCGTCTATAATGCAATTTACTTTAGTTAGTCATAGGGCAATGAGAGATTAAAGGTGGAAACGTAACTCTAATAATATAAATTGACTTTTCGGTTAAAATGGCTCTGACCACTACGGGACTTAACTTCGTAGGTTATTAGTCCCCTAGAACTTACAACTACTTAAACCTAACTAACCTAAGGACATCACACACACCCATACCTGAGGCAGGACTCGAACCTGCGACCATAGCGGTTGCACGGTTCCTGACTGTAGCGCCTAGAACCGCTCGGCCACCCCGGCCGTCATTTTTCGGTTAGTGATTATTGATAGTCTAATCTAAAATTTTACTGAAAAACTTGCATAATATGAGTGTAACTTACTTTCGATTGATTACAAATTTCATAGCATGCAGGGAACTTACAAAAGTTTCTAGTGTTCTAAAGAACATATTCAAACCTTAAACAACCAGAAGTAATGCTGAAATGTGACTTTTTGGGAATGTGCGATAATGAAAAAAGGAAGCCTGACAAATGTATTTGGAACGAGACAGATACACAGAACTGCAAGCCCGTTTCTCACACATGAAAGTCAGCGAGAATTTCGACATCTCTGCACCTAACACAAACACTGTTACGTTCCTGTATGAAGAATGGTGTCGTATCGTAACTTTCTTCTGTAGGTGGTTTCATTGTGCGAAGTAATTTGTGCCACATTTTCAACATTTCGCTTCAGAATTTATTTTTGGACGACTCCATTTTTTTTAGTGGTTCATGTTGTGGGTTCCTGTAGTCATGTCCTAGTTCATGAACCACGGGCAACGTATGAGTGGCCAAGTAAGTGGTCCCGACAGTCGGGATACCAGTTACTTCGGAATAAGGCTGGGCATCTCGGAAATATTCTGAGTCGTGGTCACCTTTGTGCTCATACGGCAAAGACTACCAAATCCACCGGTTAGTCCCTCAACCGTTAGGGGTAAAACCCAATTGGACTCGGGCCAAGTAAGGCTGACAACCTGCTTCCCTGGTACTTTAAATATGATGCTGGCAACAATCAGAGCAAAATGCCTCGGACCTTTGGAGGTGACGGAGTCCCACCTCTAACTGACAAACCAGGGACTCCTAAGATACGACTCGGCAAACGAATGGTAACGAGATGGGGAGCTATTAATATCAATGGGGGCTACTCTAGGAAGAAGGTATAGCTGGCAGAGGCTGCAAGTAAGATGGGGCTGGATGTTTTAGCTGTTAGTGACATTCGGGTAAGGGGTGAGAAAGATGAGGAAGTGGGAGAATACAAGGTCTACCTGTCAGAAGTCAAAGCAGGAATAGCACAATGGGGTGTAGGGCTTTACATCATGAAAGAAATTGAACCCAGCGTAGTTGCAATAAGGTATGTAAACGAACGACTGATGTGGATAGATTTGACAGTGCCTAGCAAGAAAACTAGGATTGTGTCAGTATATTCGCATTGTGAAGGGACTGATCAAGATAAGATGGATAGTTTTTATGATGCACTCAGTGATGTAGTTGTTAGAGTAAAGGACAAGGACAGTGTTCTGCTCATGGGTTATTTTAACGCCAGGATTGGAAATCGAACAGAAGGGTATGAAAAGGTTATGTGTAAATTTGGAGAGAATATGGAGGCCAACAGGAACGGGAAAAAACTCTTGGATTTCTGTGCCAGTATGGGCTTAGTAATCACAAACTCCTTTTTTAAAGATAAGAACATTCACCGGTATACTTGGGAAGGCAGGGGAACCAGATCTGTCATTGGCTATATAACAACAGATCAGGAATTCAGGAAGGCTGTGAGGGACGCACGTGTATTCAGGGGATTCTTTGATGAACTGATCATTATTTAACCTGCAGTCAAATTGGGATTGTGAGGCCGAAAGTGCAGGAGGTCAGGTCCATATGTAGGAGGATAAGAGTGGAGAAACTTCAGGATAAGGAATTCAGACACAAGTACATAACAGCGATCTCAGAAAGGTACCAGTTAGTTGAATGTAGTCGATTACAGTCATTGGAAAAGGAATGGGCAAGGTACAGGGACACAGTACTACAAGTGGCTAAAGAATGTCTTGGAACAGTAGTGTGTAAAAGTAGGATAAAGCAAATAGCTTGGTGGAATGGCACAGTCAAGGCAGCCTGTAAAAGGAAAAAGAAGGCGTATCAAAAATTTCTACATACTAGAACTCAGGTAGACAGAGAAAGTTATGTTGAAGATAGAAACAAAGCCAAACAGATAATTGCAGCATCCAAGAAGAAATCTTGGGAAGACTTTGGAAACAGGTTGGAGACTATGGGTCTAGCTGCTGGAAAACCATTCTGGAGCGTAATTAGCAGTCTTCGAAATGGAGGTAAGAAGGAAATGACAAGTTTTTGGACAGGTCAGGAAAACTGCTGGTGAATCCTGTTGATGCCTTGAGCAGATGGAGGGAGTATTTTGAAGAGTTGCTCAATGTAGGTGAAAATACGATCAGTAATGTTTCAGATTTCGAGGTAGAATGGGATAGGAATGATGATGGAAATGGGATCACATTTGAGGAAGTGGAGAAAATGGTCAATAGAGTGCAGTGCAATAAAGCAGCTGGGGATGATGAAATTAAGTCGGAACTCATCAAATACAGTGGAATGTCAGGTCTTAAATGGCTACACAGGCTAATTGAAATGGTCTGGGAGTCGGGACAGGTTCCACCAAACTGGGCAAAAGCAGTAATCACACCAATCTTTAAACGTGGAAAAAAGAAAAGATTGTAACAACTACAGAGGTATCCCTTTAATCAGCGTCGTGCGTAAAATCTTCTCAGGTATTGTTGAAAGGAAAGTGCGAGTATTAGTTGAGGACCAATTGGATGAAAATCAGTGTGGATTTAGGCTTCTTAGAGGTTGGCAGGACCAGATCTTTAGCTTACGGCAAATAATGGAGAAGTGTTATGAGTGGAACAGGGAATTGTATCTATGCTTTATAGATCTAGAAAAGGCATAAGACCGGGTTCCTAGGATGAAGTTATTGTCTGTACTACGAGATTATGGAATACGAGGCAAACTTTTGCAAGCAATTAAAGGTCTTTACATGGATAGTCAGGCAACAGTTAGAGTTGACGGAAAATTGAGTTCATTGTTGAGAGTAGATTCAGGGTAAGACAAGGCTGCAGCCTGTCTCCACTGTTGTTCATATTATTTATGGATCATATGTTGAAAACAATAGACTGGCTGGGTGAGATTAAGATATGTGAACACAAAATAAGCAGTCTCGCATATGCGGATGACTTAGTTGTGATGGCAGATTCGATAGAAAGTTTGCAAAGTAATATTTCAGAGCTAGATCAGAAATGTAAGCACTATGGTATGGAGATTAGCATCTCCAAAACGAAAGTAATGTCAGTGGGAAAGAAATATAAACAGATTGAGTGCCAAATAGGAGGAACAAAGTTAGAACATGTGGACGGTTTCAAGTACTTAGGATGCATATTCTCACAGGATGGCAACATAGTGAAAGAACTGGAAGCGAGGTGTAGCAAAGCTAATGCAGTGAGCGCTCAGCTACGATCTACTCTCTTCTGCAAGAAGGAAGTCAGTACCAAGACTAAGTTATCTGTGCACCGTTTAATCTTTCGACCAACTTTGTTGTATGGGAGCGAAAGCTGGGTGGATTCAGGTTACCTTATCAACAAGGTTGAGGTTACGGATATGAAAGTAGCTAGGTTGATTGCAGGTGCTAGTAGATGGGAACAATGGCACGAGGGTGTCCACAATGAGGAAATCAAAGAAAAACTGAGAATGAACTCTATAGATGTAGCAGTCAGGGCGAACAGGCTTAGATGGTGGGGTCATGTCACACGCATGGGAGAAGCAAGGTTACCCAAGAGACTCTGGGTTCAGCAGTAGAGGGTAGGAGGAGTCGGGGCAGACCAAGGAGAAGGCACCTGGACTCGGTTAAGAATGATTTTGAAGTAATAGGTTTAACATCAGAAGAGGCACCAATGTTAGCACTGAATAGGGGATCATGGAGGAATTTTCTAAGGGGGCTATGCTCCAGACGGAACGCTGAAAGGCATAATCAGTCTGAAATGATGATGATGATGATGATGATGATCCGTTTTGTATTGCAATCTGAAGCAAAATCAACATTTTTCTGAAGTGAGTTAAACTCACGTCTCTGTGTCATTGTATAAGGGGAAGTCAAATGAGAAAGAGAGAGTTGCAAAAATGTAAGCAAACTGTTTATTGTTTCAAAAGTAGTCGCCGTAACTTAATACATTTGTCCCACTGCGAGGCAAGGCGGTCAGTGACGGCATGGTAAAATGTATTTGGTTGCCTGTGGATCCATGATTGTACCCAGGTGTGCACCTCTTCCCCCAAAACAAATCGACGGTCAGGAATGTCATCCTTCAAGACTCCTAAAATAAGGAAGTCCATGGGGAGGGATCGGTGCTTACGAAGGATGTTTAATGGCTTCCCAGCGAAAAGTCTGCAACGTGCTTGAAACAACCTCGGCAACATGTAATCGGTTATTATCCTGAAACAGAATGATGATGTCCGTCAGCATTCATGGGCATTGTGATTTGACGGCGTATTTCTGTTTTTGCAAAGTGTCCATGTATCGCTGTGCTTTAACTGTGGCGCGGTGTTCCAGAAAGTCAATGAGCGGTGGGCCCTTCCAGTCCCGAAGATGGAGTGGTTGTTATTTTCTCTACGATGCAGAAGTGCCTCTCAGAATTCCTTACACATCCTCTATTCAGTCCCAATCTCTCTCTCTGTAACTTCCACAATGTCGGAGCTCTGACGAAAAACATTCGTGGCCCTTAATTTGCTTCGGACGAAGAGGTCTCGCGTTGGTACAGTCATGGTTCCGTAATCAGCCTCAAACATTTTTCTATGAAGGGATTAAACAGTCTTGTCTCGCAGTGGGATAAATACACTGAAGCACCAAATAAACTGGTATAGACATGCGTATTCAAATACAGAGGCATGTAAACAGGTAGAACACAGCGCTGCGGTCGGCAACGCCTATATAAGACAACAAACGTCTGGCCCAGTTGTCAGATCGGTTACTGCTGCTAAAATGGCAGGTTATCAAGATTTAAGTCAGTTTGAACATGGTGTTATAGTCGGCGCACGAGTAGAGAGACACAGCATCGACGAGGTAGTGATGGAATGGGGATATTCCCGTACGACTATTTCACGAGTGTACCGTGAATATCAGGAATCCGGTAAAACATCTATCTCCGACATCGCTGTGGCCGGAAAAAGATCCTGCAAGAAAGGGACCAACGACGAGTAACAAGAATCGTTCAACGTGACAGAAGTGGAGCCCTTCCGCAAACTGTTGCAGATTTCAATGCTGGGCCGTCAACAATTGTAAGCGTGCGAATCATTCAACGAAAAATCATCGACATGGGCTTTCGGAGTCCAAGATCCACTCGTGTACCCTTGATGACCTCACGACACAAAGTTTTATGTGTCTCCTGGATCCGTCAACACCGACATTGGACTGTTCAAATGGCTCTGAGCACTATGGGACTTAACAGCTGTGGTCATCAGTCCCCTAGAACGTAGAACTACTTAAACCTAACTAATCTAAGGACATCGCACACATCCATGCCCGAGGCAGGATTCGAACCTGAGACCGTAGTAGTCGCACGGTTCGGGACTGCGCGCCTAGAACCGCGAGACCACCGCGGCCGGCCACATTGGACTGTTGACGACTGGAAATATGGTGCCTGGTTGGACGAGTCTGGTTTTAAATTGAATCTAGCGGATGGACTTGAACGAGGATGGAAACAATCTCATGAATTCATGGGACCTGCATGTCAGTAGGGGGACTGTTAAAGCTGGTGAAGGCTCTGTAATGGCGTGGGGCGTGTGAAGCTGGAGTGATATGGGATCCACGTCTAGATACGACTCTGGCAGGTGACACGCACGTAAGCATCCTGTCTGATCACCCTCTTCCATTCGAGTCCATTGTGGTGTCACCGCCAGACACCACACTTGCTAGGTGGTAGCCTTTAAACCGGCCGCGGTCCGATAGTATACGTCGGACCCGCGTGTCGCCACTATCAGTGATTGCAGACCTAGCGCCGCCACACGGCAGGCCTAGTCTAGAGAGACTCCCTAGCACTCGCCCCAGTTGTACAGCCTACTTTGCTAGCGATGGTTCACTGTCTACATACGCTCGCATTTGCAGAGACGACAGTTTAGCATAGCCTTCAGCTACGTCATTTGCTACGACCTAGCAAGGCGCCATATTCTTCAAGAATGAATTCTGAACAGATAATATTGTGAATCATGTACCGTCAAGAGCGACGTGCATCATTAATGGATTAACGTTAAGCATCAAACTAATTACGTCCGCTTTCTGAATTCTAATTCCTTGTCATGTTCCAGACCTCACGTCAGTATAGTTCTTCCCTCCTCACGCCAGCCTGCGTGAGCTAAAACGCGTGCATTTAGGCCTCCTCTAGTAACACGGTGTTAGCTGTTCTGCCAAAACAACATCCATTGTGCATTCCGACGGACCTCGGCAATTCCAGAGGGACAATGCGACACTCCACACGTCCAGAACTGCTACAGAGTGGTTCCAGGAACACTCTCCTGAGTTTAAGCACTTCCTCTTCCCGTCGGATTCTCCAGACAAGAACATTATTGAGCATATGTGGAATGCATTGCAACGTGCTGTTAGAAGACATATCCACCCCCTCGTACTCTCTCGGATTTATGGACAGCCCTGCAGGATTCATGGTGTCAATTCCCTTCAGCACTCAAATTGTTCGAGTCCATGCAACGTTGTGTTGCGGCACTTCTGCGTGCTCACGGGGGCCCTACACGATATTACGTAGGGTACGAGTTTCTTGGCTCTTCCGTGTTTATAAACAGATACGTCGATTATTTTTAAAGCCGTATATATTTTACTTACTTTCAGTCTGTTTTCATTTCAAATCCCCTTGCATCATTTACATACAAGTTACCTACGACTTCCTAATTTCATCTTCAGTCTCACTTTGTGGCCTTCATAGTCCTTAAAATCAGTAGAACTCTACGAAGTATGCTAAATAAAAGTGAGGTCAACTGTTAGAGTCACTAAATTTTTCCTGTTGCGACTAACAGCTAACAGACTTCAGCTATGTGCTGGTAGACAGACCACTTGTTATTAGCTATAATTTTTAGAAGGTTTCACGTGTACATCAGTGACACCAAGACTAGATTTTCCACATAAATTCAACATGTTTAATCACTAGATGAATGACTTTGTTAATATAACAAATATGAAAGCATAGGATGGCCTCAATATAAATATCCCTCAACCAAAGATGTCAATTCGGTATGCTCCTAAATCTGTATTAAACACTGTCTGCTGCTCTCAGCTGAATTAAATTCACTGAAATGAGTTAAAGGAATCTTTGTGTTTGAAATCAAGGAAATGAAATTACGTTGGATGAGTGCTAACTCTGCAGTCTAAAGAATATGTTGTGACGAATAACAATTAATAAGCAAGCAATAAGTAAAATCCTGATCTCTTACTTACCGCGAGCAGTGTTCTTGACCTTAATACTGTATGAGTTATTAATGATTCCAACTAATAATTCCTGACATTAAAACTTGGTTTTATCACATCGGATCCACGTAAGTATGTTCTGTTCACACAATCACCCTTGGACAGTTTGTAATTCTAGCGTTGGGAATAAATAATTGCAAATTTCATTGACTTTGGATACTGTAGGCTGATCTGGAGGCGTGCTTAGATGTACTGTCATCTAGCCCTTGATTCCCAGCTCGTATTCAGCGTTACTAACACCCACTTATCGACTCAACTTTAGGTTGCTTCATGAATTTATGGGAAACGACTATATTTAGTCAATCGGAAGTGTTCAGGGTCCATCGTTATGAATTTTTTTCATCTTTGTTTCACTATCATGTATTTCCTCAAAAGGGACTGTGTTTTTCAACGACCCAGGCATTTGTGTCTACCGCTGCTTTCAATGTTGCGGAAAAACAGTCACCTTGGCCTATACAGCTTACAGCAGAAGAAATCTCTCGGCGGACCATTCACCACTTGTTTCCCAGGCAGCCTTCTGGTAGCTGTGGGGCAGGAAATCCCTAGTCATCTGTTATCTCACATACCTTATCATTCTCGATGCCATATCACGAGTCTGACCCTTTGTTAAGGATTTTGTTATTCTTATTGGTGACCATCATGGTGACATATACTCTTCTGGGATATCTTAACTGCAGTTCTTTGTCGCAATAGTATGTGTTGCGAACCCGGTACATGATTTTAAGGATCGCAGTAATTTCTAAGAAACATCGGTGCAATTCAGGTAAAATTTTACGGCTATGAAATGATACTTTAGAGAGGACTGTGGACCGTTCAGTGTACCATTTAAGTTCGTGTTTGGGTATTGTCCTTAGCGTAAGTTAGATTAAGTAGTCTGTAAGCCTAGGGACTGATGACCTCAGCAGTTTGGTCCCATAGGAACTTACCACAAAGTTCAAGAAAAAATTCCAGCAGTGCGATTATTGCTGCTGCATCCCTTGATGTGGCACGAGAGAGAAGCACTCCGACGGAGGTGCGTGCAGCGAGAACACTTGAACCGAGTTTGGAAACACGTTGGTTTTGTAAACTAGTCACGATTCAGTATACAGCAACCCGATGGACGTAGCCGCGTGTGGAGGCTCCCAGAAGAACGGATGGTGCAAGGTTGCTATTCTCGTGACAGCAGCCTTTAAATTTCTGATGCGTTAAAGCCCTATCTTCAAGGTCTCTGTGACTTCATATTTCAACAAATGGTCGTAAGTTCTGCCCGGACTTACCTTGATGGCTGGGATCCTCGACTGTTGCTCTGGCCTGCAGGTACTCCATATGTTACCTACTGAAGACATCAGGTCATGGGTTGCCCAGGGATTAGCACGTCACTGCTCGGTAGCCACTACGACAAACTATGGAACAGAGTTGAAGTAGCATTGAATGTCCTGTTCGTATCATGAATCCAAGTTCAGTTCAATTGATGGCAAGCCCGATGCCAGCCATTTGGCTATAAGAAGTGGAAGTAATATTTATTAAATTTTACATCATCTGTACCCCCAAATAATCTACAAATGTATTCTTGTAGCCTCCCTACTACATTGTCCATGCGTATTAAGTAAAATGTTGTTGTTAGCTAACCCCTTGATGTTGCTATAGTTTTGCCAACAGAGTATTATCCAAAAAACGTGACAATAATATTCCTTGTAACCCTAGCAATACCAAACGTATTTTCCATAACGCTTACTAACAAGGCCATGGGGGTGGGGGGCAAGTTCATGATCGCCGCGAAAGACTTTAAAAATGGGAATTTCGTCAACTGCTGCTGACTTTTGCTCGCAGAAATATTTTTAACGAGATATATATAAGTAAGGTCCTAAACCTGAAAATTGAATCACATTCATTTAAGAATACGAGATTGCTCTGTTTATGATATTATTCAAACTACGATGGGAAGTTCCTTTGGACACGCATGCTTGTCCAAAGGAAGTTTGCATCACAATCAGAATAACACCGGTACTGCAATATCGTATTTTTCTGCTGATACCGGGAAGCAACTTTCAACTTAAGAGTCCAGATCGCAGACGTATGGTTGACGACATATGGAAGTTTGCGGCTGGCCGACAGTCGCTTAAGGATAGCCAAATGGTAAGGCGAGCTCTCGCGATAAGCGGGTACTCTGGATTCGAGCCATTGTTAGGCACAAATTTTCACTGTCCTCATTCCATTCTACGACTGATGGTTGTCATTATTCGCAATTTCGAATACATTTAATGTATTACATTTACGAAAGTGTAAGCAAATTTTTTGGGTTACGTTTAACTGAAAATTCAAAATATTGTTGGATTCTGGTAGCATAAGTCATGAAAAACAATATTTTTTTTCAAAATTCTAAAATATAATATATCTCACTATAATATATTTTCGAAAAGTGGTCACAAAGGCCCCTGCCCCCTTAGTATTCCGAAGATTAATTCTGACAAAATACCAGTCTGATTCAAAGACTGCCAAGTAGCTCTCAATGAAGACAATTCATTGGCTTGATCTCCACGAAACGTAGGTACTTTCACTAAATAATTAACAACTGGAAATAGTTTCGATCTGTTTTAAATAAAACAGAAGTTATGCAAATGGCAGGATCGATATATTGGCAATAAACAGGGATATGGCAGTTTATCTGCACAAGATATGCCTAATAAGTCTTCTTGCAGCCTACACCGTGACGTTACACAAGTATATGCGACCAACATCAGGTCCGATTAACAGAGGTCACAGAGTGAGAACAAACACCGTTAGCCATGACAGCAAACGCGTCTATGGGTTCTGCCGCAACAGTGGTCTGTGGACGACTGTAGATTACAGCTGAAACTTGTAACTGTAGCACTAAAACATTGAATATTGTCCAGTAAATAAAGGAATTTATAAAAAAAATGTGATTTTTATCACGACATTCTCCAAATACAGTTTTGTAATATTTGTCTGAGCATGGTCACGCTTCTTAGAACAGCAGAGGCATGTAACAAACATGCTTTAAAAATATTAACTGTAAGACAATTCAGTATTTCACGCGATAACCTACTAAGAATATATTAGGCACCTTTTTTTAACGCTGAATGAATGAATCTCATTCAGTCATTATCTTATCGATCCTATACACCCTTACAACAAAGGCAACGCTCATGTTGTGAATCAATTTATAGTATCATTAATTTCCCACTGCCAACGCTTTGTACTGTACAAAAGGAGAATAAATAGATAACCAAGAAGTTGAGGATCAAATTCACAAACTCAGCATTGGGATCAAAGACGCGCAGTATCTATGATTAAAATGAAAGAGTGTTTTTATCCTCAACCTTTGCGACATGTACAGCTTGGTGTGTGGTAATGTTTATCCATTAAGACGCTGTCAGCAACACTGACTGCCCAGGGCTCTGCTTCATGCAATACCACTAGGGATTTCCTCATATATAACACATAGAAAGACTGCTGCTAAATACTTTACTAAAACACTCAGAAAACTTGGTAACGTTTCTAGAAACCTTCGATATAATTACATTGATGAGCCAAAACAATGTGACTGCCTACTTAATACCATGTTAGACCAACTTTGAAACGAAATACAGTACGATTCAGTGTGATATTGATTCTACAAGTCCTAGATAGGTTTCTAGAGTTATCTGCCACAACATGTCTGTGAGCAGATCACGCGATTACCGTAAAATATAGTCCGATGACTTGTGGGAGCGGTGCTGGTGACCGATGGCGTCCGAGATATACTCCATTGGGTTCATGTCAGTGGAATTAGATCGCCAAGATATCGACGTCAGTTTACTATCAAGCTCTTCAGTCCACTGTAAGCAATTATGGGAGGTGATGCAAATTGTTATCGTGAAGGAAGTTGCCATCGTCTTCAAGGATCAAAATCTGTCGTTGTGTCTTCGGTAAGTATCACAGGTTCCACCAAAGCCGAAGCGTTTGTCACCTACAACATTAAGCTACCCACATTCTCCTGCATCAATTGCATGGCTCATATTTTGACCAGCTGTTCACCTTGACAATGGAAGGGTGGCTTATCTGGACATGACCATCAACTTGGTGTAACTAGAAGCATGATTTATCCAACCAAGTGACACATTCATAGGAGGCTAGCTCCGTTTCGATGATCCTGTGTCCTCTGCAGTTGAAACTAACAATTTCGTGGGGTATATATGGGAAAGCGAACGGTTTATCTGCTGCAGAGCCGTATATTCAACAAGGTGCGCTGAATGGTGTGCTCTGAAACACTTGCGTCAGCACTAGCCTTGTATTCTGTCGGCATATTTGCCACCGATTGCTGCCTATCCTCTTTTGCCTCCAGAATCTTCAATGAGGTGTGGATGTCCAACTACTGACCAAATTCACTGTCCTTCAACCGCTTTCATTATGTGCTCAGAATAGTAGAATACGAGCAGGCGGCTAGCTTCGCCATTTCCGAAATGCCCGTGCGCTGACGCCATGCCTTGGCGACATACACCTTGTGAGAGGGTTTGCCCATTTGCGGCCAGTGTCATAACTAGAAAGCATCCCAATTCGTCTCTGCTCAACTTATATACAATCCTTCCTTTGTCACACGCTCACAACGCCAAGACGTGCCATTTATTCTTGCGATGCGCGGTTACCATAATGTTAACGCTTGTAAGTTAGGCCATATTTAAACTCATATTTGGTCAGTAACTACAGTAGTGAGAGTATACTTATAGAAACCAAATTTTAAAATGAAAAACAGTCTCTTACTTAACAATTAGTGCTCCATAATATTTTATTAAATTAGTGAATGTTGTTGCCGTGTGCATCCACCAGATCTTCGTCCTTCAAAGCTGTTTGTAACGCAATGGGTGGTCCATAATTCGACATCAGGCAAAAAAGCCTTTCTTGTCCCAAAATAGAGCTGTGTCCTAAACAATCGGTAGTCCACAGCAGCAGTCTATGTTTCTTCCCATTTGGCAACACTTCCGCAGTCTCTCAGCTCCAGCCATCGGGAATGGTATGTTTCCCACTGGGTATGTGTATCACCTTGTAGTTCAATTCACTCAACTTTAGTTCCCAAAGAGATACTCTGCTTGAAGGATCTTTCAGTGCTAGTAACCACTTCATTGTCAAAAAGTCCGTTACAACTTAGAATTTTGTACTGACAAGGTAATAATGGATTTAGATAATACTATAAACGACACTCAACATTTATTTACTGTGGCTTAGTAATCCTGTCCAGTTATATGCAACTGCCTTGATATATACAGTACTGCGTGCTTTTTCCATCTATATGATTGCCTGGTCCATCTAAGCCTGAGTGCTTGGTCACGAGATAGGACAAGTTCGTTCTCGTAATTTGGAGATGCTAGTACCAGCCTACTCGTTAACACCGCTTACAATTTCTAAGGCTTCATCTGCTGGTCGACTGACCACTGGAATTTCCATACGTTTTCCAGCAAATGGATCCAGAGTCTAGCAATTTCAGCAAATTCTCTGAGGAATTTTCTATAATGATTTTACACTATAAAAATGTCTGCAGTTGATTCATTGCTTTTGGTGGTAAGAAATCACGAACAGCACATATTTAACTTCGGTAAGTCTCTACACCACCTGGGCTCATCACATGATCTAGATAGTTTACCTATGTTGATGTTAAGTGACCCTTCTCAGTACTTAGCGTTAACGACTCCCTCCTGACATTGCACATGCACCTCCAGATCTCTAGGAAACAAACTAATATCTACTAAATACCCTAGTCTAGTATCAGTCCCATTAGTACTCAAGTCAATAACCTTTGGACTGTGGCTGTTGCATTCTTAAGCTCAAATGGCATCAATCGATACCGACAGTGACCTGCCGCCGGCGTGGCCAAGCGGTTCTAGGCGCTTCAGTCTGGAACCGCGCGACCACTACGGTCGCAGGTTCGAATCCTGCCTCGGGCATGGATGTGTGTGATGTCCTTAGGTTAGTTAGGTTTAAGTAGTTCTAAGTTCTAGGGGACTGATGACCTCAGATGTTAAGTCCCATAGTGCTCAGAGCCATTTTTTCGACTGTGACCCTACGGAACAGTCAATACTATCTTCAAACAGTCGTCTGAATCCACTTCCAGTTCGGGATATTCACCGTTCAAATCCTTCGTTGACTTAGATTGACCAAATTGAGGGGTATGTTCGATGCAGAACATGCAACCATGTTTGTTCTTGCATTTTGGTATAGAAAATCACAACTAAACCTGTATTTATTTCTTCAATCCAGTGACTTCCTTGGAACAATGACAATGGTAATATACCAGGTACTGTCACTGTCTTCACTAATGCTATTAACCAAATACTGTTCGATGAATTCTTCAATTACAGATTGCAGGTTCCTGGATATTCTGTACAAATCCTTGTAGACTAGAGGAATGGATGGCTTTATTCCTGGTCTGGTTTCTATGCTGAGTCACAGGTGTTGCTGGTAATGGTCCACTAGGACTGAAAAAAACTGTTTAATGAAGTTTCCATTGCTGACTTATCCTTACATTTTAAATGTTACCTGTTCTAACATAGTGCAGATGAATTGATCGTTTATTTGCAGCACAGGTCCCCCACTCGACCTATCCTAATCATCCTCACCTCTGATGTATAATCTCCAGCTATTTCCTGTCCGGGTACCATGTTTCTGTGCATAAAACAAGGCGAAGTATCCAGTTCCTCATTGTGTTCCAATGCCTCTATAACATCGTATACATTGTTCAGTAGGTCACCACTCACACTAATCCAGAGTAAATCTCCTGTGCTCCTCTGTACCTTTTCACGTGAAATTAAGTTTTGTTAAATGTATATACGCAGTTTGTTTCCACTTTCATGACTGATGAACGTTGGAACAGTAGATCACTCTTTGCCCGCATCTCGTGGTCGTGCGGTAGCGTTCTCGCTTCCCATGCCCGGGTTCCCGGGTTCGATTCCCGGCGGGGTCAGGGATTTTCTCTGCCTCGTGATGGCTGGGTGTTGTGTGCTGTCCTTAGGTTAGTTAGGTTTAAGTGGTTCTAAGTTCTAGGGGACTAATGACCATAGATGTTAAGTCCCATAGTGCTCAGAGCCATTTGAACCATTTAGTAAATCACTCACAGTTATTGTTGCCATCTGGAATAACTTCCCTCTGAGTTCGGTAGTATGCTGTAAAAGATCAGTTTTGGGATGACTGATACTCAGAAAGTCCAGCCCTAAGATAGCCCATTACCACCGACTGACATGTGGTAATACTTCAATATATTCGTGAAAATTGCCTGCTCCAATACAAAAATTGAACTGTGCTGATCCCAATTGTGCGACACATTGTCCCCTATCCTATGTAAACTACATCGAGGGAGCACCAACTCAGGGGATTACACTAGTACACGACACATGAGTTCCTGTTTTCGCTAGAAAGCTGCGTTCCGTACAGTTTACCACGCCCACTAAACAGCACTACGCCTCTACATATGCTTTTGCAACAATCTGTTCTACTGGGAATCCCTTCCGGTGATTGGGGCATTTCTGTTTGCATTTAAAGAACGTTTATTATGATGCCATTCTCAATACTTTCTGTTTCAACAGTTCCGCTGCTGATGCCCCAACATCCCACATTCATAACATTGTGGTTGGCTGCTTTGTTTCCAAAAGTAGCCGGTGCTTCCACACCAATAGCATTTTGCCTCTGAGGAAAAAACACTCCTCTCATCTTGCACCTTAGTCGCTATATCCAACTCTTCAAGTTGTGTAGCAACGTTAATGGCAGGGGCAAAATCCTTCCACCCGCATTCACCACGATATTTCGGCCGGAAGATACAATTAACACCCAATGTTCTGCCTCCTGCTGAATAATCTTATTAGCCTCTTCATTTAGTGTCGACTCATAAGTTGTGTACTGGTTTTCCTGATTCCATCTAAGAATTCCTCCCCCGACTTATTTCATGTCTGAGACAAGGCATCAAGTTGTTTCCTGAAGAATATTCATGTATTCTGTTTACAGTTCCGCTAATTTAGTCCTTTCTTAAACTGCTGGAACAAATGCACCTTTTTAACTCCTCATCTACATCTACATCCATACTCCGCAAGCCACCTGACTGTGTGGCGGAGGGTAAATGATACATGACGTACGTTTTCGCATTGTCTACTAATCTTATCTTGCTAGATGTAGACCTATGTCATGCGGCTAATTATCCAGACTAGTCAGCAAATGCTGACACATACATCTTCGGTTTACCCAAAAGAGGAACCAATAAACGGAGCCACACTCAGAGCTATAAATGGAATAGGTGTACTGACTGAAGATTTAGCCTTCATCCTCCCAGCCTGTCCGTGCTCCCTATATATTATTAAAATGTCTAACTGCATTTGTCGCGTGGCACTTCCCTCACTAGTTCGACAATCCATTTCGTCAAAATTTCGACCGCTCCCTGCGTTGTCATTACCCATGTGATTGGTATTTGTGGAACATTTGTCTACAATACATGCATGGTTATTTATCACAAAACGCTCAAAGGAACCAGGAAAATGACACTAATTTCTTCGACAGTCGAGACGCCGAGCACTAATGTACATCTTGCCAATAATGTGGGTAAGAACCACAAGTAGCTGACAATGCCTTTGTACACAGTAACCCGTGGCCTGCCAATTTACAATACTAGCATGTAACTGATCCTAAGAAATAACCTTTACAGTTCCTCTTAAACAGCGAAATGCTCGTAGGTTCCTCCAGTTTCACAAACAGCAGCTTTATATTTCTATGCACATCCTATGAATTTATCATGCCCTAGAAAAAAAGCAAACAAAATGCCACTATAGTAAAAGCTCACTCACCAAAACAGTACTGCTGAACTTCACACTGCAGTAGGAGACGTGATCCTGGATCCTCGCTGCAGACGTCAGTGACTACTCTGACACAACTTACAGCGACCGGTTTGATCCACCACTACGGCGGACAGTGAAACATGTTACGCTGAGATCACTCTGCTCGTAGTCCAGCACCTAGGTGGGATACCCACGTAGCGATAAGTGGATACTGATAGACGTACGACATGTCAGTGAAACAGCATTGACAGATTACACATTCATTACTCAGTAGTACAACAGTCATACCGATGCCAGTAGAGGCCAAGGCCTTGAGGACGTAACTGTACGCAACGAAAAGTGAAGGCGGTGTGGTCAGCATACATCTCGGCGGTGTTGCGTATGAGAGACAGCGATGCCACTGTCGGATTTAGCTCTACTTTTGGTTAATCGACTTTATTTTGAATTTTTCATAGCGACTAAGTGGGAGAAACTTGTACTGACTCTTTGACACTTTATTAGGAATGCACGCCCGAAGTCGCTCTAATGAAAGGACAGGACAGAAATGCGGTAAATGGGAACTTTAATCCATGAAATAAAACGGAACTGATTACAGGCTACAACTCGGTAACAGAAAGTTGGCAAGCAGCGTCATTGCCAACGAATTAAAAAAAGGACAAATAATGAACAGAACACACAGAAAACATACAAAAGCGTAAAAAAAAAGCACAGCGCCCTTCGCGGTTGGATACGGATCTGCTCAGACAGCTGCGATTCATTGTCTAAGAACGCTGCGCTGTACCGTACATCACGCAACACTGAACTTCGCGTTAGTACGTGGCGGCTAATGTGTAGGCCGCTATATCAGGGCCCTGAGCGAATGCGGAAAGTTGGCATCGAGGAATCGTGCCGGAAGGTGCACCCGTCAGCCAGAGCGACAGAGCGAGTAATATGTTTCGGAGGAAGAACTGCGTCAAGAGACGGATGCTGCAGTGGCGGCGCTTGCCACGTAGCTTCTCGAACAGAGATGGGTGTATGCATCCTTTGAGCCGCTATCAGTGGTGTCTCTCATAAGGCATCCTCTGGTTTACCGCGGTTAAATGAGATAGTTGTAGCCTTCCCGTTCACCAGAATGTCTACCGCTTGTGAATGTCGGTGGAGAAGTGTATATGGGCTGGAATATGGGGTTTTTAGTGGTGGTTTAACGCCTTCCGTGTGGAGCACAATACCTGGACATTGTTCGAAATCTTGATACACGGAACACTGTGTGCCCTGTCATGAAGCTTTCGGAGGATGGATCATGGAAACGCGCTCTCTCAAGCAAAAAATCTGGCTGATCTCGCTTTGCTGTTCCTATTGCGTCTGTGTCAACAAAATCACCAGGCAGATGCAATGTTTGACCATAAAGCAGTTCTGATGTTGACGAGCTGATGGTGGACTTCAATGTTGTTCGCAAGCCAAGTAGTACCCCTGGTAGTGTTGACGATCAGTTCTCGTCATGCCACATCATCCCGTTGCCTATCGTGTGGTTTTATTGTGGGCATAACCACAAAACTTGGCTAACTGAGCGAACAGATCTCATTCAAACTGACGTCCGCAGTCCGTGGTGACATGCGGCGGACGTCCGATTCTCACCAAAGGAGGAAGCTAATGTCTTGGCTGTGATATTATAGACCGGTACTACTTCAGGCCAACTGATATAATGGTCGGTCATTGTTAATAAGTACTTCTGTCCATTCGATGGAGGAAGTGGTCCAACAATGCCCATATGTACATCGACGAAACGAGTGATTGTATCGGGTTGGTTCAAATGGCTCTGAGCACTATGGGACTCAACTGCTGTGGTCATAAGTCCCCTAGAACTTAGAACTACTTAAACCTAACTAACCTAAGGACAGCACACAACACCCAGCCATCACGAGGCAGAGAAAATCCCTGACCCCGCCGGGAATCGAACCCGGGAACTCGGGCGTGGGAAGCGAGAACGCTACCGCACGACCACGAGACGCGGGCAAATTGTATCGGGGAAGTCGCCAATTGGGGCTTGGAAATGGCGGATAATTTTGCAGTTTGACGCTAGAAACAAGATCTGACCCATTAACGGCAGTCTTATGCATACAGGGCCTCACGAAACGCTGAGTCACTAGACGAAAGGTTTAACGCAGCCCTGGATGACACAGCTCATGGATAGTGTTAGAAGCTGGCCTTCTGAACGCTGCCAACAGAAAGGGCCGAGGCAGAGTGCGAGAGACGTCGCACTGTAGTTATGTTCCTTCCCCTGGAACGTATGTGAGCTATAACTTCAGTGCTAATGAGGCATCGTTGATGTACAAAAGGTGTTCATCGTCTTCTCGCTACACTCGTGCAAGTGCGGAAAAAGCTACTGAACTAGAGACACTTTTGGCTCGTGGTAGACGATCTACAAAGCCACTGTTGATCCAACGTATGTGCTTAATGGCCGTTGTGAACTGCGCCGAGAATTCAAAGTGGTTAAACTGTCTGGGTGGGCATTTGGCGCCGTTCTACCCGACTGCAAACGTCAACAGCTGTGGTCCGTATAAATTGTTAACACTAACGCTTCGACTTGAGTACGAAGTTATTTTACCGCCTGGTACATAGCCAGGAGCTCACCGTCGTATGTGCTCCACTTCCTCTGCGAAGGCGACAGTTAATAGTCAATAGTACGCCAGTGGTTGCCAGACATCGTATCGATCACTGTGGTGGCGCTGCGCCGACGACCGTCTGGCTAGCATCCGTGACTATACCTAGTAGTGCATCGAGCCACGGCTGTACCAGACGCGCCGTGTCGGCCAAGCGTTTCTCTGCTGCCACGAACGGAGAGCACATATCGTCTGTTCACTTCATGAGAGGATTGCTGTTAACCTCTGGGCCCTATAACAGGACGTCTTAAGTTCTTGTAACTCCACAACATGAGGAACGTGTCGTCTTTAGAAGTTCAGCATAACCAAGAAACATCGTAAATCTTTGACTGTAGATGGCCGAGGCACTTCCAGTACCGCGTCCACCTTCTCAGAAAAGGAAGAGACCCCGCAGCATGGATCTTATGACCGAGGAACGTCACGTCTAGCTGCTCAAAGTCACATGTGAGCACATTTGAGACGACTTCGTATCGTTCCAATCTTTCGAGTACCTTCCAGAGATGCTGTAGATTCTGTTCCCGGTCGGCGGATAACACTAGAACATCATCGAGGTACACGAAGCAGTATGGTAGCCCTTGGAGAACAGAGTCTATAAATCTTTTCCAAGTTTAAGCAGCGTTACGGAACTAGAAAGTCATTAAGATGCTTTCAGATAACCCAAGAGACGTTATTACGGCAGTCTTGGGTATGTCTTACGTGGCTACTGATATCTGAGTATATAACTTTGCACAGTCCAGAACAGAGAATACAATGGCAACACGTAGCATGTAATCATAATACCTCTAAATCGGTATGGGACATCTGTCAGGCAGTGTTCGTGAGCTACAGGGTGGCGCACTAAATGTGTTACCATTTTGTTTTTGGATATGAACTTCGTGGTCAATACAATCTGAAAGGAACATATACTACAATGAAGAGCCGTCCATGGAGATTTGTTCTAACTCAGCACATGCTCAATATGTCCACCATTTCGTTTCCTAACTTCATTCAAACGAACACTGAAGTTAGTAATTACCCTACGGCACATGTCTTCCGTAATTTCACTGCGAGCTTGAAGAATAAGTCTTCTGAGCCCCATTAAATCACGTGGACGTTTCGGGAACATTTCTTCCTTTAGGTACCCCCAAAGAAAAAAGTCACATGGATTGAGGTCTGGACTATTGGGGGGCTAATTTTGTCCGTCATTGAAGCGACCTGGAAACCTGAGTGAAATGATCCGCATGTCGAAATGATCGTGTGAGAACTCCAACACAATGTTTGCAGTATGTGGCCTTGCTCCATCTTGCATGAACCACTGAGTGTTGAAGGGCAAGGTAGTAGCAAGAAACTGTAGAATGAAGCTATTGCGAAGCATGCTCAAATATCGCTCACTGTTCAGAGTTTCTTCAAAGAAGAAGGGTCCAATAAGTCCGTGACTGGAAGTTGCTCCTCACGTTGTAATCCTCGGAGCATAATGTTGTCGTTCATGAAGCATTTGTGGGTTTTCAGTAGCCCAAAAGCGTACATTTTGTTTGTTAACCACACCGTCTAAATGAAAATTTGCCTTGTCTGAAAACCAAATGTTGTTGAGAGTTTCTTCCCTATCCTCCTCCCACTGAGAAAACAGTAGCCTCCGCTGCTTGTGTTTTTTAGTGAGCTTCTGTGCACAGGTCATCTTGTATGGGTACATATGGAGGTCACTTTTAAGAATGCGCTGAACGGAGCGTCTGGATATTCCCAGTTGCACTGCTGCCTTTCTACACGATTTCCCGGGACTTCTCTGTACAGAAACTCGTACCGCTTCAATATTCTCCGGTGAACAAACAGGCTTAGGCCGAGGTCGCTTCGCTTCCAATACTGTTCCTTCCTGTATAGATTTATCGTACAATCTGTGGATGGTCTTCTTGCAAGGGACCCATCGTGTGTTAAACTGTTGTCGAAAACGCCTCTGAGTAACAACAAGGCTTTTCGTTTCATGAAAAAGTAACACAAATGCCTATCGTTGCTGTGTCGTCAGTCTTTCATTGTCTCCTAGCGGCAGTATCGTGAATTACACGTCATTTCGTAACTCATTTGTTTTTCCAAGCTCTGCTGGTAATGCTGTAGAGATCACAATGGGATATCCAATGTGCGTCGTAAATTGTGAAAGAAACAATTGGTAACACATTTCGTGCGCCACTCTGTATGTTACGGCGTAAAGCCAAGTGCCGGCACGCCAGCCGAGAATGATACAGAAGGCGTCAACCAATCGCCCGCTGAACGATCACTTTCCAGGACGACAACGCGACAGCCGCGGTCCCTAAGTGAAAAGGATATAAGCGCCGCGACGGACTGGCGACACCCCGGTTAAATAGCAGCTTCAAGATTATTCACTTCTATAGCAGCGACTTAGGATTGTCTATACTGAAGAAGACTGCTTATCTTTTATGCCGCCCTTTGCTTGCGACCCATCTGTGTTATTGCGAAGTTAAGTCAATACCTAACTTCGCAGTTACACAGATGTGTCGCAGGCAAAGAGCGACATAAAAAATAAGCAATCTTCTTCAGTATAGACAATCCTAAGACGCTGCCGTACAAGTGCCTCATCTTGAAGATGCTATTCAACTGGGGTGTCGTCAGTCGGTTGCGGCGCTTATGTCCTCTTCACATAGTCTAGCACTTGAGCAGTCAACTGTTCCAAATACCTTTTTACTTTGTAATATAACTCATTAATGCGATTTCTTTCAATGTTCTCTAGCGATCCGAGTACGCAGGCTTCCTAGACCCCACATATTTGACGATTAGGCTGGAGACATAATATTTGGCGACGAGGTGTAAGAAGAACCCAGAGCATGGCTGCCAAAATTTTTGTTTTGTCGCCAGATTTTATGTATTGCTGGCGCCTTAATTTCACCCTGTCTTTTCTTTGAGAGGTTTGTTTACATGTTTTAACAGTGTCTTTTATACTGTCTTTGCTAATTAGTCTTTTCAGGTGGGCGTTGCTGAACTTTTCTTTGCTTGTTTGCTTATTTGTAATGCTTGCCTTGTCTGTTTATTGAATTTGCCTATTCCAAAATGAGCAACCCACCTTTTCCACCCGCCACTCAGGCGCCTCAGCTGCAAGCGATAGATGCAACGCAACTAACACAGGTGTTTCAGTTTCACACGGAGCAGATCTCAACACTACTAAACACGATACAGCAGCTCCTGGCGACTCAAGCCACAAATGCAGCACCACAAACAACAATTGTAGCTCCAAATGCCATACCGTCTTTTCGCCAGCTTAATGAAAAAGGAGACGAACGGCTCGAGTGGTTGCGACAGTATGAAGCCCACATCTTTTCTCACGACGTATTAGGTCCTGTGAAACTATAGTATGGTAGGACGTACAGTCTTTCATCTCATTCAGAAATTGTTCCCTAACGCCATTCAGAGTGAAATTTGCTGTAATCGGGTTGTAGATATGCTAACTATTATGAGCAACAAGTGAATGTGGTGGCAGCTAGGTACCAATTCTATCATTGCAAGAAACGATTAGAACAACCTTACCGCGAGTGGGTAACAGATTTGCAAGGTATGACGAGGAAATGCAAATTCATATGTGCTTTGGTGCTTTATATTCAGAGGTGATGTTGGTGATGCGACCGTGTACAGTGTGACTGAGGTCAGACTCAGAGAACAGATTTTGAAACAAACAGATCCATCATTTAAGCACATACTGCTAATTCTTGATCAGTATGATTCAGATGTCGTAGCGGCCGATAAATTTGAGCACCCACCAATTTGTCGGGCTGAGTCGTCCCTTGCTTACAACTGGACCCTTAGGCAACAACATCACAAGTGCGCCAGGCCACGTGAACAGTTTTCGAAACAGGCGAACAGAATTAAGTCATGCCCTCGGTGCTATTCACAGCACAAACGCCTAGACTACCAGTCCAGACAAGCACAGTGATAGGCTTGTGGCAAGACAGGTTAAATGGAACAAATATAAGAATTCTGCCCACTTACAGAAATCTAGTCACAAGGCCCATGTAGTCAGTCCAGTGTATTCAAAGCCTGCTGCAGGCATTCGCAAAACTAGCGAGCAAACCGTTTCTTCAGTGCTACGCCAGTGCAACAAAGTTTTCGTTCATCTGCATATTAATGGAAAACGTCTGAAATTTCATTTGTACATGGATGCCTCTGTAACACTGTTGAATCGTAACACATATGAACTGTTAGACTCCCCACGTCTGTCTAAAACTAGCACGCAAGTATCGGCTTATACTGGACGAGACATTCCCATTCTCGGAAAATGTACTTTTCCTGACATGTATCGCTCACATACTCGAATTGTGACTTTCATTGTGCTACAATCACGTGATTGTGATCACATATGTGGCTTTGATTCGTTTGATATGTTTGGATTTAACATTCAGGACAATGTGTTGCCCGTGACTGCATTCAGTGCCAAAGAAAGGATTTCGTGAAATCTCTTCACAAGGTTTAGGCAAGGGTAACAAGTTTTTTACACATATTAATATTAAAGACAATGCCCAGCCCAAATCTGTCCGGACCAGAACTTTTCCCATTGTATTACGGGACATAGTCGCTGCTCAACTTAAAAGAAATTACAAGACATCGCAGTTATTGCGCCCATGCAAACCAGTTAGTGGGCAAGTCCACTAGTTTTGCTCCGCAAACCTTCAGGTCGCATTCGCCTATACGTTGACTTTAAGTCTACGGTCAGCACAAAATCTGTGATTGATACATACCCATTACCACGACCAGAGGATCTCATGGACAGATTAGGCGCTGGTCGCTACTTTCCAAAAATTGATTTGCGCGACGCGTATCTTCAAATACCGCTCGACGAAGAATCTCAAAAAGTGTGTGTAGTAAATACTCATTTGGGATTGTTTAAATATTTGCATTTGCCTTTTGGCAGTGATTCGGCACTCGTCATTTTCCAGCAGTAATTGGAACAGCTGACTGCTCAAGTGCCAAACTGTACGATATTATCGTAGCAGGTCGTACACTTAAAGAACACATTGCAAATTTGCTTTCCTTGTTTCATGTGTTATCTGATGCAGGTCTAAAGTGTAGACTGGACAAGTGTGATTTTTTTAAACCTAAGTTACAGTATCTTGGCCATGTCATAAACAGACAAGGTGTACATATTCTTCAGTTACATTTGGTAGCCATACGTGACCTGCCAGTTTCTCGCAGTGTCACAGAACTACAGTCCGTGTGAGGGAAAATGAACTATTATATTCGGACCATACCTAATTCTGTACAAATCGCAGCTCCATTGCATCGCTTGCGTCCCAAGTACGTTCCCTTTGTTTGGACAGATGAGTGCAAAGAAGCTTTTCAAAACCTTAAAAACGCATTGCTCAGTGACCGATACTTGGTCCACTTTGATCCTGACAATCCAGTTGTGTTGCAAGTTGATACTTCTTCTTGCGGAATCGGCGCAGTGCTTTCGCACAGAATTGGTGATATAACTAGGCCTATCGGTTTCACGTCAAAGTGTTGTCCAAAGCTCAGTTTAACTATACACAAATAGAGAAAGAGGCATTGGCTATTGCGTATAGTGTCACAAAATTCCTCCACTATTTGTATGGCAGAAAATTCTACTTAGTAACGGACCACAAGCCATTGCACTCCTTGTTTCACCCGCTTTGTTGTTGTCTCAATACCAGTACGAGATTTTGAATCACCCGACAGCTCAACATGGTAATGAGGACACAGTTGCACGTCTTCCGATTGACCCTGATACAGACTTTAACGCTTCTGCTGCATCTTGTTGTCACATAGATGCTCTCGATTCGGAATTTCTTCGATCCTTTCTTTTGAACTAAAGGAAAATTGCACAGACCACGGAAGCTGATTCAGATTTGAACATTCTGCTAAAATACATTCGCGCATCTGAGCCTCGTTCATTGCATAGCACGAACTCTGAAGTGCGCCGATACTTTGCACGTCGGCATAGTCTCACTATATAGCAAGGTGTTATTCTGGTCCAAAATGACAGTGGACAATGACGTGTGTTGATCCCCAAAGCTTTGCAAAAAGAAGTGTTGCAGTTACTTCAAGTACGCTGGGGGCTTGTTCGGACGAAACAGTTAGCGCATCGACACTGCACTTGGTAGGATATGGACACCCAGATGGAACATATGACGTCACAGTGCCACGCATGTGCGGAACTTCTGTGCGTTCGGCCACAAAAATTCTACTTGGCCCAAGTGGCAGTCACCATTACAACGTGTTCACATAGACTTTGCTGGACCTTTTTCGAACTCTCGTTGGTTGATTGCGGTAGACTCTTATAGCAAGTTTCCTTTTGCTGAGCCAATGAAATCTATAACGTCACGTAGCAGAGTTCAGGCCTTGTCATCTATTTTTTGCCTCGAAGGTTTGCCTGAAGTCATAGTGTCGGACAACGGACCTCAGTTCACCCAAATGAACTTGAAACATTCCTTGAACTCAATGGCATACAACACGTGACTAGTGCACCGTTTCATCCACAGTAAAATGGCGAAGCGGAACATTCTGCAGAACATTCAAGCATCAGATGGCCAAACTTCGCTCCGCACACACCAGGGATCAAGGATTGCAACGGTTTCTCGCCTCCTATCGTCCGCATCCACGAGATGGACCATCGCCGGAGGAATTGCTTCACGGTCGACGCCATCGGTTGTTGTTCCACCTGCCCCACCCTCCTCAGCATTCGGCGTCGCAGAAAGGCCGCAATTATCGTTTCGCGGCGCATGATATTGTGTTTTTCAGGGTTTTTAGCGGCGAGATGCTACGTCGACTTGGCGCATGCATGTATCTCATTTCAGGCCCAGACAAGACTGCAGCACCGACATCACAATCAGATTCGCCACTGTCATTTGCACTGTGATCCTTCTGTATCACTTCCCCCAGTTTCACGGATCTCGAGGAAGATCGGCCACAGCAGACACCGGAGGGTGTCATCACGACACCGCGGGAAGACCCCATCGAGACGGAGGCTTCGTCTCCTCCGCCTCCTCTCGTCCTACCGTGGAGATGGACCCTCCCGCGCCGCCGCATCCGACGCCTTCTGCATCTTGTCATGGGCCTCAGGAGGTGGACGCGTACCCGCCCACCCTTCTGGTCATTTTCCACCAGAGCGAATGACGGATGGCGGGGTACGACCGGAAATCTGACGTCCCCGGCAGCCACAGCTTCCATTCCATCAGGGCGTCCACGCTCCTGCCTTACGGCGTAAAGTCAAGCGTCGGCACGCCAGTCAGGGACGATAGAAAAGAGGTGTCTGTAAGAAGACGTCAGCCAATCGCACACTGACCAACCCCTCTCTAGGACGACAACGCGACAGCAGCGGCCCCTAAGTGAAGAGGACATAAGCGCCGTGACCTACCGGCGATACCCCAGATGAATAGCAGATTCAAGATTAGGCTTATACTGACGAAGATTGCTTATTTTGTATGTCGCCCTCTGCTTGCGACACATCTGTGTAATTGAGAAACGAAGTATTGTATCTTTTCACCTTCTAATAAAACCCATTAATACGATTTGTTTCAATTCTGTCTAGTGATCCGAATAAGCAGCTTCCTAGACCCCATGTATCTGATGACTAGACTGGAGACCTAATAAGTTAAGCGCACGATAATCACCGCGGGTGCCACGATCCATCTTCCTCTGGCACGAAGTGTAAGGCTCAGGACCACACTTTCAGACGGTTGCATTACGCTTTCACATATCATAGAATCAAGGTCGGCATTCGCTAATGCTAAAGGGTCCGGAGTCAAACGTCTTTACCGACACGCTGATAGGAGTTCATCTGTCATTTTTATGTGGTGCAGTGTGCCATGTGGTATGCGTTAGGCGCACCGAGTGGTTGATCAAGTTCACGTAGTTGGTCAGCAACCCTACGTACTCACCGCCAGAACCCTACATAAACTTGGCGCTCTGAATTTCTGCACTGCAGTGGAAACAGATGACTGCTAAGTCGGTGACTTCGTCCACCAAGCGAGCGTTCGCTACGTCCGGAAGTAATGTGCCAGGAAGTCTTTTCCAACTATGGCCTCTGTTACATCTGCGATGGTGAAATCGCAAGTATAAGGGCAGCCCAGTCTGAGGTTGACCTTCATCCACTGAGTACCGTACATCGCTACTGAAAAGTTCTGAACGGCCGTCAGGCGGAAGGCAGTCAGTTAACGACTGACAACGATGCATGGACGTTCGAGACATGATACTCAGATCCGACCCGGTATTCACTAATAATTTCATGCTGAAACCTCTGTCGGTGACAAACAGGCACTTGGAGCACGTATAGCAACGGCTGCGCCCACTGCGAACTGCCGGTTGCATTTGGGTGAGAACACGGTGATGACAACTTCTTCGCATGATAATCGAACCGGCGGTGGTATCAGCTCATCAGCACGTCGCCTTGCAGAGTCGCGGCACCATCGGAAGGAATACTCCTTGAATGTCCTGCTTATCTACCTCTCCCGTTGCTGGTGCTGTCTCGCCATAACAGGGCGCTGACCTTTGTCCACAAGAGTTCGATCTTTTCGGCGAGTGAGTCGTGGTCATACAATGCTGCTGTTGCTGCAGAGATTGCACTGTTGTCGTACACTGCACTATGCTGATCTGTATGTGTGCCATTACGTCTTGTATTTGATCGGCCAGCTATGCCACGACGTCCATCTGCATGTCAGTCTGCGAGGAAACTACGGCTTTTATCTGCGACAGCAAATGACTTCTCCATAGCGTGCGCAATGAGTTGTCTGATACAGTGACTGTTTCAGCCATGCTGTGTAGGTGTGGCAGTACTGGGATGGCTTTCTATCGCTCATCTCTTCTTCAGAAGGAACTTGCGGTATGCGAATTTCTTGGGACGCCGCCACTCGTTATATCCATTATGACTTGGTGTAAAAATACATTTCCGATAGCGACGTAATTGTATCCCGCATTTCAGCAGTTAAGCGATGGTCGAGCTGTCTTACTATGAGTGCGAACTTAGTCACATGGGCTGTTTTCCCTGCACAACAAAAACTCGCTTCTCTTTGAGCGAAAAATTGGACGTGTTTATCCAGAACGAAGGCAAGCTGACTGCTAGTTCTTCGGTCATCTGGCGATTCGGCAGATTCCGTCTGCCATGTCGGGGTCACCACTTTTTGAGTACAGATCTATACTTTTGGCTAACCAACTTTCATTTTACGTGTTAGTAGCGACTAGGTGAACAACACTTTCACTTACTCTTTGAAACTTTATTAAGAAAGCACACCTAAGGTCACTCTTCTAAATGAAGAGAGCAGAGGAGAGCTCTAATCCTTGACATAAACACTGATTGCAGGCTACAAGTCGGTAACACCAGGTAACAGAAAGTTGGCAAGGACATACATTGCCAACCAATTTCCAAAAAAATAAAGAATAAACAGAACACACAGAAAACATATAAAAGCATAAAAACGCACCACCCTAGAGGCTGGGCGCAGAACAGCTCAGACAACAAATATTCACTTGCTAAGAACATTGCACTTGGCCGTACACTGTACAACACTTAATTTCGCGTTAGCGCATGGTGTCTGAAGTGTAGGCCGCTACAACAACAACGTCAGGGCAAAATCGTGTACACTGAATAAGCAGGACAGGAAACCAAAGAAAAATGTGCTGCAGTAAATAAAGTTTAGGGCGAAGAAATATAAACTTTAAGGTTTGCCGATGACTAATGAGGATTATGATGAACATAAACGAAGGAAAATCAAGGGTAATGGAACGTAGTTGAATTAAATCAGGTGATGCTAAGGGAATTAGATTAGAAAACGAGACACTTACAGTAGTAGATGAGTTTTGCTGTTTGAGCAGCCAACTAACTGCCAAATTAGAGACTGGCAATCGCCGAAGCATTTGTGTCGAAGATAAATTTGTTTACATCGAACACAGGTCTAAGTGTTAGGAAGTCTTTTCTGAAGTTATTAGTCTAGAGTGTAACCATGTATGGAAATGAAACATGGACGATAAACAGCAAATAGAAAAAGAGAATAAAACTTTTCGAAATTTGGTGCTACAGAAGAACGCAGCAAATCAGATGGGTCGATAACGAAACTAATGAGGAAGTACTGAATACAATTGGAGAGACAAGAAATTTTTGGCACAACTTGACAAAAAAGAAGATATCGATTGATAGGACACATTCCCACACATCAAAGGAATCACCAGTTTAGTATTGGAGGGAAGCATAAGGGGGGAGAGGGGGCGGGGTTCTAAAATTCATAGAATAAGGCAAAGAGATGAGTAAAGGAATACAGTACGCAGAATTCGAAAGATTTAGGCTGCAATAGTTATTCGGAGATGCAGGCTCGCACAGGATATGGTAGCATGGAGGCCTGCATCAAACCAGTCTTCGGACTGAAAACCACAACATCAACTCTTGCGTTCCCACTCATTTCTAGCAGGTTCCGTCCTGTCTTTTACCCATGTTATCCTCTGAGGAGTTCACTATTTCATCTTTCAGATCTACCTGTTGGTCGGTCATTGTATTTCTTTCCCCTGTTTTAATCCAACGTTGTCTAATGCTCCTTCCGAAACGCACAACAGCGGATGACTCCGACAACTTATCCAGGAGTCGTATCCTTAATTGTCTACCATTTTGCAATTTGTTCTGTTTTCTTGTGCAGTTCATAACCAATTAATTTCAGTCCTATTCCATATTTGCCCTCGCAGTCCAGTGTCCCCAAGTCTTGTGACGTATGCAATCATCCTTCACCATCCTTAAACGAAGTTTTAGGTATAATTAAATTACGTCATGTGCAAAATCGTATGGTAATACAGTTTAATGACTGGCCTAATGTTTAGTTCTCCAATGATGTTTCAAATGCTTTTTTGCGGAGAACTGCGATTTCAACAGTCTGTGCCATTATGATCGTGAACTAGATGAGACTTTACCACCGCAGTAAATTCTACCCTGGATTATAGTTCCTCTTGCATTTCGACAGTTCAAACTGAAGAAAACTGAAGTGCTCTGGTTAAGTGCCAATCACGTGCTGTATTGGAGCTCTAGTCGTTAGTTTATACAGACGTGGAGCGTACGACGAAGGTATATGTCGCCACCCCCAATTTGGAAACTTGTGGTAAGATCTTATGGGACCAAACTGCTGAGGTAATCGGTCCCTAAGCTTACACACTACTTAATCTAACTTAAACGAGCTTACGCTAAGGACAACACACACACCCATGCCCGAGGGAGGACTCGAACCTCCGACGGAGGGAGCAGCGCGTACCGTGAAAAGACGCCTCTGACCACGCGGCTACCCCGCCCGGCCCAGCACTCCAATTCATTGGCATTTTTTAATTTATTTATTTATTGTTCCGTGGGACGAAATGAAGGAGAAGTCTCCATGGCCATGGAACGAGTCAATACATGACATTATAACACGATATTAGAAACAGATAAAATGAAATATAAAAAAAACATATTCAGGTGACAAGTCGTAAATTTAAATAAAGAAAATCAACAATGTAACACTGGAATTTGCTTAATTTTTTAGCTCTTCCAGGAGCTCCTCGACAGAATAGAATGAGTGAGCCATGAGGAAACTCTTCAGTTTAGACTTAAAAGAGTTTGGGGTACTGCTAAGATTTTTGAGTTCTTGTGGTAGCTTATTGAAAATGGATGCAGCAGAATACTGCACTCCTTTCTGCACAAGAGTCAAGGAAGTGCATTCCACATGCAGATTGGATTTCTGCCTAGTATTATCTGAGTGAAAGCTGCTAACTCTTGGGAATAAGCTAATATTGCTAACAACAAACGACATTAAAGAAAATATATACTGTGAGGGGAATGTCAGAATTCCGAGACTATTGAATAGGGGTCGACAAGAGGTTCTCGAACTTACACCACATAAAGCTCGAACAGCCCGTTTTTGAGCCAAAAATACCCTTTTTGAATCAGAAGAATTACCCCAAAAAATAATACCATACGACATAAGCGTATGGAAATATGCGAATAGACTACTTTTCGTGTTGAAGTGTCACTTATTTCAGATACTGTTCTAATGGTAAATAAAGCAGCATTTAGTATCTGAACAAGATACTGAACATGAGCTTTCCACAACAGCTTACTATCTATCCGAACGCCTAGGAACTTGAACTGTTCCGTCTCGCTTATAATATGCCCATTCTGTCTGATCAAAATATCGGTTCTTGTTGAATTGTGAGTTAGAAACTGTAAAAACTGAGTCTTACTGTGATTTAGCATCAAATTATTTTCCACAAGCCACGAACTTATTTCATGAACTACGTTAATTGATACTGTTTCAATATTACACACAAGATCCTTCACTATCAAGCTAGTGTCATCAGCAAACAGAAATATTTTTGAATCACCTGTAATACTAGAAGGCATATCATTTATATAAATAAGAAACAGCAGTGGCCCCAGCACCGACCCTTGGGGAACGCCCCACTTAACAGTGCCCCATTGGGACTGAACATCACTACCACTCTCAATATTGCGGAGAATTACCTTCTGATTTCTATTCTTAAGGTAAGAGGCGAACCAATTGTAAGCTGCTCCCCTTACTCCATAATGGTCCAACTTCTGCAGTAACGTTTTGTGGTCAACACAGTCAAAAGCTTTCGTTAAATCAAAGAAAACACCTAGCGTTCGCAACCTTTTATTTAATCCGTCCAAAACCTCACAGAGGAAAAAGAATATACCATTTTTAGTTGTTAAACCATTTCTAAAACCAAACTGAACATTTGACAGCAAATTATGTGAATTTAAATGCTCCAGTAACCTTGCATATACAACCTTCTCGATAATTTTAGCAAACACCGATGGCATAGAAATAGATCTATAATTGTCAACATTATCCCTGTCTCCGTTTTTTATAAAGTGGCTTCACTACCGAGTACTTTAATAGGTCAGGAAACCGACCACTCCTAAAGGAAAAGCTACATGTATGGCTAAGTACTGGGCTAACATACATAGAACAATACTTCAGTATTCTGCTAGATACCCCGTCATATCCATGAGAGTTCTTGGTCTTTAGTGATTTAATTATTAACTCAATCTCCCTCTTGTCAGTATCATGGAGGAGCATTTCAGGTAACAGTCTCGGAACACTTTTTTCTAAGAGCGCTATATGATTCTCTGTTGGGACTAGGTTTCTATTTAGTTCACCTGCTATATTCAAAAAGTGATTATTAAATACTGTACATATATGCGACTTATCAGTAACACGGACGTTCCCACTACGCACTGATTCTATATCCTCGACCTGTCTCTGCAGACCAGCCACTTCCTTTACGACTGACCATATGGTTTTAATTTTATCCTGAGACTTAGCTATTCTCTCTGCATACCACACACTTTTTGCCTTCCTAATAACATTTTTAAGCACCTTACAATATTGTTTGTAATGGGCTGCTGCATTTAGATTTTGACTGTTTCTAACGTTTTGATATAATTGCCACTTTGTTCTACAGGATATTCTTATCCCTCTAGTCAGCCACCCAGGCTGCCTGTTTGTGCTAGTACCCTGTTTTGAACGTTCTAACGGAAGGCAACTTTCAAAGAGCACGAGAAAAGTCTTGAGAAAAGCATTATATTTATCGTCTACTGTATCAGCGCTATAAACATCTTGCCACTCCTGTTCCTTGATAAGGTTTACAAAGGTCTCTACAGCAACTGGATCAGCTTTCCTAAACAGCTGATGACTATATTTAACACGTGTTGCAGGACAAAAATCTTTTAGAGTTAAAATTTGTGCATGATGATCTGAAAGGCCATTCACCTTTTTGCTAACAGAATGCCCTTCTAGTAATGAGGAATGAACAAAAATGTTGTCTATGGTTGTTCTACTGTTCCCTTGCACTCTCGTTGGAAAGAATACGGTTTGCATAAGATTATATGAATTAAGGAGGCCTACCAGCATCCTCTTCCTTGCGCAATCATTAACACAATTAATAATGAAGTCACCACGTATAACTAACTTTTTGTATTTCCTATAAAGTGAACCAAGAACCTCCTCTAGCTTTAGCAAAAATGTTGTCAAATCGGAGTCTGGGGATCTATAAATAACAACAGTTAAAAGTTTAGCTCCGTTAAATTTAACCACACCTGCACAACATTCAAACACCTTTTCAGTGCAGTACTTTGAAACATCAATTGACTCAAATGGGATGCCGTTTTTCAAATACATGGCTACTCCCCACACCGCAAAGAGCTCCTCGAAAAGCTGCCAGCCAACCTGTATCCTGGTAAAGGAAGCCTCTGAATCATCTCCTTATTTAAGAAGTGTTCAGATATACCAATAATTTCAGAGTCAACATCTATAAGCAGTTCACTAACCTTATCTCGAATACCTTGTATATTTTGATGAAATATACTAATTCCCTCATTACTCGGATACCTAAGCTTTGTCAAAAGTGGTTCCTTTGTTAGAGAGACTGCCCTTGAGCAGGGATACCTATCAGCTGACTTCAATCTAAAAAAGGTGCAGCTCTAACACCCACTACTGTAGGAATTTTCCCATGAGTGATCCCACCAACCCCACCTATGCTGTCACCTATAACCTTTGCCAACCTCCCCTTCCCATACCTGTTGAGGTGCTGGCCATGTCTAGTGAAACCCGTCCTGCTGATAGACTCCACCGACACCACTGAAATGTGACCCATGCTTTCTGTCATCAGCGCACCCCCAAGTCTCATTTTATTACGCCTGTCGGCTGTATTAAGATGAGGCCGATTGTGACGCTGAAACAGTTCCACGAAATGCACATTCATGTTGCCAGTCTGAGTGGCTATCTTTTCCAGGTCACCATCTATGTCATACTCCCCTTCCCTATCAATACTGTTACCAGCCCCACCCACAATCACTACCTGATCCTCTTTAGTAAAATCCCTACATAACCCCCCTATGTTAACAGTCACCTGAGACAATCCTGCATTAGGCTTCACAATGCTGGTGACCTGGTACTCACTCCCCAGCACTTCCTACAACTGCTGGCCTACACCTCTGCCATGAGAACTACCTAACAGCAGAACCTTCTTCTTCCTCTTCGACTTTTCAACTGTTCTAGCCACCGTAACTACTGAGGTCTGCTGCATACATCCTACATGTACAGCTACTAGAGATTCCTCTCCACTAGACTCTGACAGTTGGTCATATCTATTGTAAACACCAATAGTAAAACTATCTGAAAATCTTCTTCTCCTAGCAGATCTCTTGCCAACAGCCAGCTCCCATTCCCCAACCCCCTTCTCCCTCCTCATCCTATCTAGCTCCTCCTGTGCGTTTTTCAACTGCACCTGAAGGGCACAGATCTTACGCTCCTGCTCCTCTATCAACTTACTCTTGCTACATAACCTGCAGTTCCAGGAGAGGATCTCACCAGAATGCCCACTGGCTTCCCCACTGCATTCCCCCAAGTGAAAATATTTCGAACAAGTCTCACACCGCAATCCACTTCTCACGAACCTACGGCAAAGCCCACACTTCTCACTCATGGTAAAATTTTACTTTTTCTAAGTTACGGTACTACAATAAGATGTTAAAAACCTGACTACAATAAACACAAACTTACTCTACAAGGGAAGTAATTACTATTATTAACAGTATTAATAAACAACAAATGTGAATAAAACAAAAGACTAATACAGAAAGAGAATCAAACGCCTAATGACACAGTAACGAAGCTGAAAACAGTTCCCAGAAGGTTCTTCTGAAATTATTTCACCAGAAAACACAAAAAACTCCGGTTGAAGACTACTATAGTTCCTAAATAAACCACTATACACAAACAATTAATTAGTACTTACAAGAGAACATCCCCATCGCACCCCCCTCAGATTTAGTTATAAGTTGGCATAGTGGATAAGCCTTGAACAACTGAACACAGATCGATCGAGAAAACAGGAAGAAGTTGTGTGGAACTATGAAAAAATAAGCAAAATATACAAACTGGGTCGTCCATGCGTAAGATAGGCAATATTAAGGGCAATGTGAGGCGAGGAGCTCTGTGGTCCCGTGGTTAGCGTGAACAGCTGCGGAATGAGAGGTCCTTGAAGTTCAAATCTTCTCTCGACCGAAAATTTTAACTTTTTATTTTCAGTTTATGTGAAAAACTCATATGTTTTCATCACTTTTTTTGGAGTGATTATTACATCCACAAGAAAACCTAAATCGGGCAAGGTAGAAGAAACTTTTCATCCATTCGCCAAGTGTACTAGTTAGGTGGGTCGACAACATATTCCTGTCATGTAACACACATGCTGTCACCAGTGTCGTATACAAAATATCAGACGTGTTTTCCTGTGGAGGAATCGGTTGACCTATGACCTTGCGATCAAATGTTTTTGGTTCCCATTGGAGAGGCACGTCCTTTCGTCAACTAATCACACGGTTTTGCGGTGCGGTCGCAAAACACAGACACTAAACTTATTACAGTGAACAGAGACGTCAATGAACGAACGGACAGATCATAACTTTGCGAAAATAAAGATAGCAAAATTTTCGGTGGAGAGCAGATTTGAACCAAGGACCTCTCATTCCGTAGCTGTTCATGCTAACCACGGGACCACGGCGCTCCTCGCCACACAGCCCCCTTAATATTGCCTATCTTACACATGGACGACCCAGTTTGTATATTTTGCTTATTTTTTCATAGTTCCACACAACTTCTTCCTGTTTTCTCGATTGATCTGTGTTCAGTTTTTCAAGGCCTATCCATTGTGCCAACTTATAACTAAATCTGAGGGGGGTGCGATGGGGATGTTTCCTTGTTAGCTTTCGATGCGCCGCTACAGCTGTAACTGGTCAGCGCGGAATGTAAACAAAGGTAAGAGGTTACGTTGCTCGATACGAAACACTCACAAATATCAGGTCACAACACAAGAAAGGCAGCGGTGAATGAAGAAACCACTAATAAGTCACTTATATAGTAAATATTATCACAAAAACCGTTAAAATATATATCTGAAACCTAAAAATATATAAAAACTTGGAGAGCGATCTCACACGCAGTCACTCGCTTATGACGCCACACCAAAGATCCGTTGTGCGTAATGGTTCAGTGTTCCGTCATCCTATTCCGAATTTTGAGAACTGTTCTACTTGACACTGAAGGGTCACTAACGACAGAAAATATCCTGCAGACAGGTTAGACTTACGGCCAGATAGGGCACATCGATTGGCAATTATTGATAAATGGCTAGCAAGCAACCGCTCCTCATGTACACGAAGTACGATTTTCTTTGAACTGTTTATTCTGGAAGTACGTGCTAGTGTTCTTTCACGATTTATGTACATTTGTTACAATGATTATTCCACTGATACTGACGACGCTTTCAGTCTCTGTTGACTGGATGGGTCTGAGAACGATAGGAGCATGTAATGTCCTTTAAAGACCTAACAGCGTAATATGGAACGTTTTGTTCTCAAATAGTCTGGTAGTTCAGATACATAGAGGAAGGATGACTGTATTTGCAGATGAGTCGCGGTTATCGGCAATACACCAAGCCTAGATGTAGATCTATAGTTGTTAGTAAAACTAGACAAAGCCTTCCGAAGGCACATTATCCGCACCAACAGCAATTACGCGTTTGCCCAATATCTCGCAGATCATCCCTCCATAATGACACTATCTGTCAGATATCTCTCATTGTAGCTATTGTGCCATATAAACGATAAGCCACACAGCAATGCTAACAGACTAAGTGATACGTACGATTTGTTGCGGACATGGCTACGTGTCGTCATTATAACAATAAAATGACGATGGACGAAGGGGAACAGAATTTAACGCACGTTGCTGAAACTTTTGCATAAAAAAGTTGGCCACTGCTAGAGACAAGGGGGAAACCATAGACATTTCGTCCGTCATTTCATAAAATTTATCGCCGAACAAAAATTACTTGGTCGTCATAACATATCAGAACAACTTTATCGTTCCAGAAGGAAACTTTTCTGCCAACAGTTTCAGTGTGTCCCCCACAGGAACTTTTATAAATAGTGAGACCACATCCTGGCTGGCTAAAATATCGTTTGGGCTAATTCTAATTTGTTTAATTTTTTCAATGAACATCTGAAAATTTTTATTTGATTTTCACAGCTGCCAGCTGTCCGAGTCATCCACTTAGTTAAATATTTGGCCAGCCTTTAAGTCGGAGAACCAATGGTGCTAACAATTGGCCTCACGTAATATCTTCCTTGTGAACTTCAGGTGATCCGTACAGCCTAGGAGGTCTAGGAGCTCGTTCTCTAGGCCAGAATTCTTCAGGAGTTATACTGTTTTTCTGCTTTAGGACAGAGTTCGGCCCCGTTTTACACATTTCTGTGTGCTACCTTCCAACAACAATGCCACTTTGCTGTGATACTTGGTTCAAATGGCTCTGAGCACTATGGGACTTAACGTCTATGGTCATCAGTCCCCTAGAACTACTTAAACCTAACTAACCTAAGGAAATCACACACATCCATGCCCGAGGCAGGATTCGAACCTGCTACCGTAGCAGTCGCGCGGCTCCGGACTGAGCGCCTAGAACCGCTAGACCACCGCGGCCGGCGCTGTGATACTCCGTGGTATTAAGAATAACCGTGTAATTTCCCTTGTAAACAGGTAGTGCCACAAAATCTTCACCTTTACGCAATGCACGGAGCCCCTCTGTTTCTGCTCTGCGATGCTAGATTTAGGCGGCTTGCTGATGAGACTGGTGGTAAGTCTTACGTCGTCGGCGTCGTCTTGTGAGAAATGTCACACCGCTTCTTCCACGGTAGTGATGAAGTCCATGACTGATAAAGTGCGTGGCTTAGGAGCGAAATTCAATCCTTTATTAAGAGTCAAGATGGCTCCTTCGTCCAGGTTCTTGCCCGAAAGGCTAATGACAGTGGGTGCCTTTACTTGATACGTTTAATAATATATCGTCTTTGCTATCGGTAAACTAAATCAGTCACACTCAAATTTCTAAATTTCATTAAACGTTTAGTGTGAATGAGTTTTGATTGTTGCTATATTGATAAATGTAGTAAAGCTACAGACATTTGGTACAGTGTTTCGGTGTTTTGTGCTGTTCCTTCATAATGAAGAGTTGTTTGGAATTTTCGTAGGTATTCGATATGTTATTTTTAGTAAAAATCGACAATTAAAAGTGAGGATGCAAGGAAACCATGATTAATGTCATTACCAGGCACTAGCTAGCTATGTTTTGCTTCTAAAACAGTTTGCAGCCTTTCGCTTTTTATGGTGGGTGGAGTACTGTCGTGTCGCATCGACAATGCTAATGAGCAACAACTATATGATGCCAGCAGTGGGTCGACTGTACATGTATTTTAAGACTCGAAGGACAGTAATGTGTAAAATTAAGACAGAAAGAGTGCAATAGTGCATCGACACGAGTATTTAATTCATACAGATATGTCGAATCGTCGACGGTTTTTTAGAGTCAATGGGCTTAGAAATCTCTGTTTCATAAAAGTGAATGACCGTGATGGGGTTCGCGAGAAAGCAGCATATACGTACCATTATCAATACGAAGCGTTGACCGCGCAGCTAGTCTTCAGTAATAGGCTGATTTACAAGGAAGAATTCTGTACATATTTTATTACTGCTACGCCTAGCAAGTCGTCTGGCCGTAGATACTTAGTGCTACCCGTAAGAAGCCGGAGCGAGTCACTACACAGTTACGTATACAGGCCCGCCCGGCTAGCCGCCGGTCTAACGCGCTGCTTCCTGAGCGGGAAGGTGTGCCGGTCCCCGGCACGAATCCACTCGCCAGATTATTGTCGAGGTCCGGTGTGCCGGCCAGCCTGTGGATGGTTGTCATGATAAATGGCACTGACGAAATAAAGTCCGCCGGCAGCTGTGGCCGAGCGATTCTAGGCGCTTCAGTCCGGAACCGCGCTGCTCCTGTGGTCGCAGGTTCGAATCCTGCCTCGGCCACGGATGTTTGTGATGTCCTTAGGTTAGTTAGGTTTAAGAAGTCCTAAGTCTAGGGGACTGATGACCTCATATGTTAAGTCCCGTAGTGCTTACAGCCATTTGAACCACTTTTTTAAAAGAAAGTCCCTCTGACAACGTGTCGTGTGTTTCTTGCATGTTGCAGGCTGTGTGATTGACGGAGCGTACTATAAGCAGCAGAATGTTCCGGTATTCATGTCGGGAACAGACCGAGAGGGTGTTCGTGTACGGACAATCAGATGGAAACAGTCGAGAAGTACCAGCCTCACAGACACCAACCACATCACACAACATTTAAAGCCATTTTCAGATGTTTGAGTGATCATAGGTCCTTTCAGACAAACAAGCATGCAGGGAAGCGGTCGACTGTGTGTACACCAAATCTGGAGGACTAGGTTCAACAAGATATTGAGACGAAGCCTAATACAAAAACCAGGGATGTGACCCGCCAACACGGCGTAAGGCAAAGTACCAAAATGTGTATTCTGCAGAACGATTGCTACTATACCTATCAATGACACGACTTAAACATTTAACATAACGTGGCTACGATGCAGCCCTGCATTTTGTCAGTTTTATTAATATTAACTTTGTGTGTAGCGGAAGTCTCTCCAAGAAACACTAGGTGCATTATTCTGGTTTTTCGGCGGGCATTCGTAATTTCGTTTTGCGAACAAAATTATTTTTAAATTGCAATTTTGCCTGTTCATTCTACAGAGCTCTCCCAAATTAGTCTAAGTGGTTATTAGTTTTGATGATAAACAGGGACACTAAAACACGAAGGATAAACAGCAATCGAGCAGCGATTCAGTAGCGCTGCATGCTTGCTTGTAGAAGTCAGCACAGGCCCGGTTAGTGCTGTCGCCGCTGCGTACTGCAAGTTTTACTGCCCTGTTAGTACATATAGATAAGAAAAGATATCGCATTAGTCTAATGCAAAAATGAAGTTGAAAGCATCTGCTGAAACATCAGGGACAAAGCGCCTTACGAGACAGCCCATATAAAGGGTGGTCGGAAATTCCAGTTACAAACTTCTAAGACTTGTAGTGGGGAGTGAGAACATTATATTTTGAATAGGAATCCAGGTTCGGAAACGTACCATTTCCGTGCTACATCTAGTACCTTCCGCCGCGGAAGTCGAACACGCGGCAGAACAAATGGACGTGGTCAGCCCATAGAGGGCTCCGCCTCCGCGGCGGCTATTCCGCGCAGCGGCTCTCGCGCAGCTAAGCCACGTGCAGACAGCGGCCAATAGCCGCTCCCTCCGGTTTCGTATATAGGGACCCGCTCTGCCCTAGTCCAGTATCTATATCCGCCCCGCAGCTCCTCTCCCCTTTGACTCCATTTCCCATGTTGACCGTACCTTCTCCACCTATGTGATCGCCGCTGACCTCAACATCCACAGCCGTCACCCTGCCACCCTTCGGCTGTGGCATCAGTTCCTTGCCACCCTCCATGGTGACCTTATTCCTCTCCCACAGCACACCCGTCCTGAAAGTAACTCCACCTCCGATGTTATCCTCGCTTCCCCCAAACTCCTTGGTCGCATTGCCGTTGATGTCCTCGATCCCGTCGGTAGTGACCATCTCCCTGTCCATCTCACCATTTCCTCTACCCATCCCGCTGCTGCAGCCACCCACCCAGCTGCCCCTCCAAAGTCTGTCCATGACTACCATCGTGCCAATTTGGATGCCTACCAGGAATCCATTGCCCTACAGGTCGAAAGCCACCCCGTCACCTTTCACCACCCTGATAACATCACCCATGCCTCTTCCTTCCTTCAGAAGACCATCACTGACGCTGTGGAGGCTCATGTCCCTACCAAACTCATCCACCCTCACCGCCCTACGCTTCCTCCACAGGCCAGCCTTCTTCTGCGTGAATCCCGCAGGCTCTACCACTCCTTCCTCCGCACTCGTGACCGGGATACTCTCACCCGCCACCGGCAATTACAGCGACATATCCCGAACCTCCTTACAGCAAAGAAACGCCGGGACTGGCGCCAGATATGCACACGCCTCAACTCCACCCTCCCTGTCAACTCCTCCAAGTACTGTTCAGCCTTCCACCGCCTTACTGGTAACCATCCCACCCCGCATTACCCCATCCTCCATGACGATCGACCCTTTCCTGACAACCTCAGTAAGGCTAACCTATTTGCTTCCCACCTATTCGAGGTCTTCTCCATTCCTGACGATCCCCATTTTGATTACTCCCTCTTCCCCACCGTCATTGACCGCACTGACACCTCTGTCCCCCCACTCGCCCCTAGCTTCCAGTAATTGGATTGGTTACCCCCCTCAGACATCAAAACTCCCATCACCACACAAGGCATCACACTCGTCCTCCGCACCAAACGCAACACCGCCCCTGGTCATGATGGCGTCACCAACCGTCACCTCAAGGAATCCCCTCCATCCTTCCTGTCTGTCCTTGTTACCCTGTACAATGTCCTCCTCTCCACTGGATTTTACCCTGACCTGTGGAAGACTTCCCGTGTCCTGCTGTTCCCTAAACCTAACAAACCACCCTCTGCTACCTCTTCCTATCGTCCAATCTGCCTCACCTCCATGTTCAGTAAGGTCTTTGAGCCCATCCTCTCTCGCCGTATTCACCGCCACCTTAACCAGCACCGCCTCCTTCCTCTTACCCAATGTGGCTTCCGGCCTTCCTTCTCTGCTGACGACCAGCTCCTTAATCTTACCAATCTTCTTTCTCTCCAACTTAACTCCCGTCCCTCCGCTATCTTTGTTTCCCTTGATCTCCAGAACGCCTATGACCGTGTCTGGCATCCCGGGCTCCTCTTCAAACTCCAGACCTATGCTCTCCTCATCAACTTCGTCCGTCTCGTTGCTTCCTTCCTCTCCCATCGTCCCTCCTATGTGGCTATCCACAATTCCAACTCCCGTACTTTCTACTGGCGTGCCCCAAGGTTCTGTTCTTTCCCCTCTCCTCTGTCTCCTGTACACTGCTGATATGCCCAAGCCTCCCCCTCCTGTTCATCTTCTCCAGTTCGCTGATGACACCGCCTTCCTAGCCCTTTATCCTACCCTTCAACAGTCCCAACGTACCCTCGAAACCCACCTTGACCAATTCACCGTTTGGTGCAACCAGTGGTTCCTCCGTGTTAATCCCTCCAAGACCCAGGCGATCATCATAGGCCACACCACCCGCTCCTTCCGCCTCCATGATTTCTACCTCACCATGTATGGCCGTTCTATCCACCTCACTCCTACTCTCAAATACCTTGGCCTCACACTCGACCGCCACCTCACCTGGACTCCCCATCTCGTTACCATCCAAAACAAATCTCACAACCGCCTCCGCCTACTGAAACTCCTGTCTGGCTGGACGTGGGGTCTGCATCCTTCCACCATTCTTCACACCTACAAATCCATGATCCACTGCATTCTTTGTTACGTCAGCGTCGCTTGGATTTCCGCCCCTCCCCGGTTCTATAAAGCCCTCCAAATCCTTGAACGCCATGCACTCCGCCTCGCCTTCCGCATCCGCCTTCTGTCCCCCACGCGCATCCTCTACGACCTCATCCCCTTCCCCCACTTTCTCCTTTTCCTTGAACACATCCGCACACTATATATTGTCCGCCGCCTAGATCCCCCTCCTCCCCTGGTGTCTCCCTTCCTCTCCACCCCCAACCAGTTGCCGCGCCTTTACCGTTGTGTCCCTCCCTCTCTCCATCTCCACACCCTCCATCTCCTTTCCCAACACATCTTCCACCGTTTACCCCTCCCAGATGATGAGCTTCGCCCTGACATCTACCCTTCCTACCAACTCTAACCCCCTCTTCCTGCCTCCTCCTCTGGGCTCCCTCTCCTCCCCCTCCCTCCTTCTGAGCGGCTTTCCCCTCCTACTCCCCCTCCATCTCTTGTGCCTCCTTTCAGAGTCTCTGCGCTCCTTCCTGCCCTGTCTTTCCTTTTCCTCTCCCACCCCATGTGTCTCCTGCCTCTTCGTGAACCCACGGTTGCCCCTCCTCTCTTCATCCCGTCGCTTCCCCAGCTGCCCCATGCTCTCCCCTCCTTTTCCATCCTCTCTGACCTTTCCCTCGGCAGGTGCCACCTGGTAGTTTTATTCTTCGTCATGTGTGCTCCAAGTGGGTTTTAAGTGTGTTGTTTCGGAGTGTTTTTAATACTGTGACCAACTTTTAACCTGTGCATGCGCATTCAGTGTCTTCTCTGTGTTTTAGGAATCGCCAACTGTGTTTTTTAACTTTCTGGTGACTTTTTAACTGTCCCCCATGAACGTCTACATGTCAGTGTATTTTTACCTCCATTTTCTCCCCCTTACTCTGTTTTATGTTCCCCTTTTTTATCTCCTTATGTATTTATCATTTTATTCTTGTTTTATTTGTCTTGTCACTCGGCTGAAGAGCGGCGGATTTTGCCGCTGACAGCCCTCCCCTGCCCATATGGGGCACGGGAATGAAATCACAATAAAGAAAAAAAAATCTGGTCCAGCCAGTCTGGTACTCGCTCTGGATTTCGTATCTATCTCGGCGGTATTGCGTTCTGGTCGTTGCTCGTTGCTCGTTGTTGACATTTGCCTGGCTGTGGTTCGGAGTGGATTACGTTTGGTGTTTGGAGTTGTGGTTTCCACAAGCCTCCGTTGTTTATCTCTTCCTTGTTGTGTCGCTCATAGTCGGTCGTGGTCGGTTGTTGTCAGTTGTTGTTGGTCTGTCGTCCGACTCGTCCGTGTTTAACCGGTGGTGCGTGCCCCACCGCCGGCGGCTTACCCGCCTCGCGGCTCCGATCCTCGGCCCAAGGCGTTCCCGCTTTTGGTTGTGGTTACAACACTACAACAATTTGAAAACGTGTTGCTAATGAGACCATTTTTACAAGTAGCTGGGTGTGATCCCGTAAATCAGTTGTTTTACAGTTCCACTCATCAATGAACAATGAGACTGCTCGTGTACTTTTTGATGGGTTCTCATCAACGTGGTGCATTAACGCCTCTCCCAGTTCGGGCGTGTGGGGCCTTCCTGGAGCGCCACAGTCACGCCTGCTACCGGTGAAGGTAGCCTTTCTCTAAACCGCTGCGTGATTGTGGCGAAAAGCGTACGCGATGAGGTCTGAAGTTGTGAAGAACTATCTTGATAAAGGCGACGAGCAGTTCTTTCATTGCCGTAGCTTCGCCATTCATGAAGATCATGTAAGTGTTTTCTGCAAACTTGTACTTAACTATGTTGCTCCAACACTAACAGACCCGTGAATGAGGCTCAACCTGGCCAGTGAGGTAGGAAAGGATGCCAAATGACATCAGCACCCATCACTATGACTATCCTGTTGCAAACGTACCTAGCAAACATGTTTCCGGACATGTGTTCCTATTCAAAATATTACGTACTCACTTCCCTCTGCAATTCCTAGAAGTTTGTAACGGGAACTTCCGACCACCCTGTATATATATCTTTACAGTTTTCAAACGAATTTGTATTTTATAATGGCAAGAACATATCGTAGCTACAGCTCATATACACGTAATGAGAACGTCGTTGCAGTCCAATTTCTAACTTACAATTACAAGAACATGCCATTGGCACAGATCACATACAGGTTACGAAAACGTTCCAGAATGCCCCTAAGATCTGTTATGCACACTTCCCCCATTCCATAATAACATTGTGGACATCGTAGGTAGCGATACTTATGCAGTTCTACGTACAACACTGCATTCCCCCTGTTCATTCATTTATAACACGTCGTGGTATTCTAGAGGTTTTTAGGTAAGAAGGGAATATGCTTTAGTAAAATATCCAATCGTGGTTGACAGGTTAGAATCTCTGAAGCGTTCAAAATAAAAATACTATTCCTAATCTACTACAAACTTGAAATGCAGGTGTAGATAATACGGCCATCTGGATTGCAGGTTCATTATTACGTCTGTGAATTTTATAATGTAGGCTCTGCAATTTTATGCAGAAAAAACGTGCAAGTGACATTTTCACTTAAGGTATCGCCGACAAAAATAGCACTTTAGATTCTTGTAATCATAGTTAATCTTCTCAACTTGAAACTTTCATCAGTGAGCGGGCGTATAGCTACCATTCAGGAAATATATAGTAGTAACACAATAAGAGAACGTCAACAGAATTAGCTTATTGTGTTGCTTGTTGATTACAAACGAATTTTGACAACGTACATTTCGAAGTGATTAGCATAATGTAGACAGAATCCAACGGGTCATACTATGACGAGTATTCAGCGTATTTTACGCAAAGGACATCGTTCGTCGTGAGGCAACGTGGGTACTCAGGAGGAACGATAGTACCTGCAGTCACATATCAGTCGTTGCTGGAATAGCTGCAAGAGGCAATTTATCTTTCTTTGCATCCCAACATTTATCCTGCTGAGACGCCGGATCGGCTGGCAGCCAGACGTCTCTGCTAATCCGCCTTTCCTGTTTACCTTCGTCTTTGCCAGGCATTACGTGGGCTGACTCTTTAAGCTAAACGTGGTGTACTTTCTGTATGGCACTAACAGGGCATCATTGTGACACATTGTCTGTACCCCTCTATTTGTGATTTTCTAAACACTATGTGAAGGCGGCAGTCGCGGCCCAAGTAGACAACTGAAGCTGTACCCACGGCGAAATAAAGCTTGCCTATGTAAGCAGGTCTGTGACTGGAGTACTCCTGACCACCGAGTTATATACTTAGTAGACAGCGTATAGCTCCGAATGTCACATAGCTGTATGCTGAATTTTGAGCGCAGCTCAGACTATTCTACACTTTCACCGTACGCCCATACGGCTGTGGGCGATTGCGCTGAATTTGCTGCTCAGTCCCGACAACCACCGCATTGAGCCTGGGCTAACCTTCCCTCGCAATAACCACATTTGTGAATACAAACATTCATATTAATTTCATTGGGGTTTTTCTGAATTATTACAGCGCATCCAAGAGCGGGGACTGTAAAAAAGGGATGGAAGATTAGCACAATCACGAATTCAGAAACGATGTGCCCTTTTCAAATGGAAAATCCAGACGTTTGACAACAGCGATTGAGGGAAATCACGTGAAAGCTAAATCTTAATGGCCGGGCGGGGCTCCAAACTTCGTTCTACCCAAATGCGAGTCCAGTGTCCTGACGACTACGCAGACTCAGTCGGTACATGGAATATGCTGGGATCTGGATGTCCCATGGTCCGTGGAAACAAGGAGAAGAATACGAAATGAAATTAATTTATTTTACAAATCAAACTGCAGTACGGGTACAGTCTGCTACAGAGCAAGAGAAGTAAGTTCTCAAACTAGACTGAACACATTAAAAGGCAATCATTTAAGGACTCACAATGTGAGCGGATTGCTGATATGTAAATATTATACAAAAATAATACAAAAAATTTTGACCTACGGTAAAAGAACAAGGTAAAGTACCTTTGCTTCAAAAAGTGGCTCTGAGCACTATGGGACTTAACTTCTGAGGTCATCAGTCCCCTAGAACTTAGAACAACTTATACCTAACCAACCTAAGGACATCACACACATCCATCCCCGGGGCAGGATTCGAAGCTGCGACCGTAGCGGTCGTGCGGTTCCAGACTGTAGCTCCTAGAACCGCTCGGCCACCCCGGCCAGCACCGTTGCTTCCCTCGTGTACTTATCGTCATAATAGGGAAAGGTGACTTAATGATTACATGATGCAGATATTATAGAGGTGTAATTTCCACTGAGAAAATAAGAAGGCAGAAATTATAGAAAAAGAAACCTACAAACGGAAATGTCACACAACACCACATTTCTGCTAAAGGAAAATGATTCAAACTAAACTGGTAATATAGCTGTGGTCAGTACTCATTTTACCCACAGAGATGGCCATTAGCTGAAGCTACAATTTCACATCAACAATAATAGAACAGTTTTTGAAGTAGGGAAGAACGTAGAACAGAATATTAAGGCAGAAAAGTTGCTAGTTCTAATGAGGAAGCACAGACGACGAGTAAGTAGAATTTTTGCGATGATGAATAGTCATATCAACAAGCAATGAGATTGTGTAAACGATAGATACAATTACGTATTCTATCTTTTGCTGAAACAGTCGTTACATACTGCGTACTGTCGAGAGAACTCCAGTCCCAGAGTCACCCTCTGCGTCCCTCTAGCACGTGGATGTAAATCTTCCTCGCTGACATCAAGAGACAATAAATCCCCTCTTTCTCGTCAGACTTCAAAAAACTGTTTAACTCAGTTACAGTCGTCAACAGTTTGATTTGTCAGATGGTCGTACATGAAACCCAGTTAATGCCAACTACAGTAGTGTCTTTAAATCCACTGAAAAGATTGAGTCTAATATATGCTACACATGAAGGCCATAGACAACACATAGACAACAAAAGGTCAGCCGGAAATATCTCTACTGATATTAGTACTAACTTAAAAAATTCAGTACTACATTGGTAATGTTACAGAACTTGAAGAAAGTATGACTGTCTGGATAAAGCCGTTTTGTTTCACCACTGTCACTGTCACTGTCACTGGAAGAATGGATGTGAATGTTCCTCCTCCATACAAAACCTGGAACATTACACATTTTTTTTAAAAAAAAGAGAAGCGAAACTTAGAAGAAATAAGTGACACAATCGACTTAAATTATCATACATAATCGGAATGTTAGAGATCAAAACAAGAAAGTGATATGTGGTGCACCTGTCACTAAATTGTAAATTGAATAAACATACAATAAAAGGTGGGGAGCATGAAAACAAAAACTGTTTGCACTACCGAAGAACGTTACGTTATTTAGTCTGTAGAAGCCCACAATTTATAAGCTCGAATGTTGCTACAATAATATAAGGCCGTCACAGCTGTCGTGAATAATCTAGTAAAATATGTAACGGTTGAGTCTAATGTAAACAAAGAAAATTATAAAGAGAACTTACTTTCTCAATCTAAGCATAATAACAGCATATAATACAGTAATATGAAAGAATTTTCATAAATGAGGCACACTATAATAAAAAGTGATCAAATAAAATAAGTTAATGGCAGGGCATGCATAGGTGCACAGCGACATCCTTACACATACTCTAGACTACAGTAAGGATTTCTAACGAAATCAAATGACCTATTAAGTAACGTGGGAAGAAAAACCAGTATATAATCTCTTTCACTCTTACAAGAAAATTTTACCTTCAAATCAATGGTATAAAATACTAAAAGTATTTGTCCCTTCTGAGAGCATACCACAACAAATTATAAAGCAGTACTGAAAGTAAAACACTGAGAGAGAAAACAGTGTTTTCCTGCTCACAAGGGAAGAGGACAATTGCGTAACTCTCGAATGTTTATCACGCAGAGCACATGAACAAACGTAAACGTTAGAGGAACATTGGTATGTGGTTGGTTGTACTCCACGCACACTTTAGCCGGTGGAGAGCTTCCAACAACTTGGTGCCGACGATGACTTGTTAATGGAGAAAAAAAATGGCTCTGAGCACTATGGGACTTAACATCTGTAGTCATCAGTCCCCTAGAACTTAGAACTACTTAAACCTAACTAACCTAAGGACATCACACACATCCATGCCCTAGGCAGGATTCGAACCTGCGACCGTAGCGGTCACGCGGTTCCAGACTGAGGCGCCTAGAACCGCACGGCCACACCGGCCGGCTGTTAATGGAGAGGGGACGGTTCTTGGACATGAGTAATCTCTGGAAGTTTTGTGCCTGTGGCACGTCGCAAGGTTCAATCAGTGTCCACCGTCGAAGATCCTATAATTAGGTACAGAGTGATTGCGTATGACAGAGCAACAGCGGAGCTGTCGCCGAGAAGGAGTCCGCTCCCCTTTCAAGGTCGAATGTCTCCCCGCCGACACGCGCTTCATAACCTCCACCCCACCTCCGCGCAACCATTGATTCTACGAGATGCTGTTGGCGCGAGTTAGTGCATGGGAAGGGGCTTGTGACACTGTGACGCGACATCCCTCTACCCGAGGTCCACGAGACAGACAGGCCACGGAGCGTATGTCACGAAGGTAGGCCTAAACTCGTTCGCTTCGCAGCTCAGCAGACAAAATGTGTTTCTAAACCTGTTAATTCGCAGCAGGGCGTGTACGCCCGAAAGTGAATGCATCTTTGACTGGAATGTGCTATTATGAAGTCTTACCACGACAAAATTTAATTTAAGATCCATACTCAATATAAATGATATAGCATTTATAACATTTAGTCTCTTCTGTGTAACAGTCTTCATTCCATACAAAAGTGGTGCCTTATGGAACTGATAATCAATTTGACATGATTTTAATTTTATTTGCTCCAGTAACGGCGCAACGAATTATAAGTCGGCCTATGGACTTCCATCATTGTAGGACTAATAACAGTATGACGCTACAATAGCGGATTACAGTAGAAGATGCAATTCTCGTTTGTACGTACACCTAGTTATGCGTTAACAGGCGTAGAAACGTTGTTCGTCTGCTGAGCTGAGCGAGCGAACCACCTGAAGCCTACCTTCGTGACGTACCCGCCGCAGCCGGTCTTTCTCGTGGGCCTCAGTTCTGCCCCTATGATCAGCAAAAAATGGTTCAAATGGCACTGAGCACTACGGGACTTAAGATCTCTGGTCATCAGTCCCCTAGAACTTAGAACTACTTAAACCTAACTTACCTAAGGACATCACACACATCCATGCACGAGGCAGGATTCGAACCTGCGACGGTAGCGGTCACGCGGTTCCAGACTGAAGCGCCTAGAACCGCTCGGCCATATGGTCAGCGGTACCGCGGTTTGACTTGAGAAGCGAGGGCACCGTGCGCGTCGAAGTCGCCTCTGACGTCAGCAGGCAGAAGCAGTCTGCGCCGGCGGCGATATGACAGACCTCTCAGCCCCCCTAATACAGTCAATGGATTCACGTTTTCCACTCTACTTCTCCTCCTACTTCTTCTTCTCCTTCCTCTTTCCCTTCCACTTCCCCTTCCCCCATGTCCTGAAATTTGTATTAAATATTGGAGTGCTGTGATGATGCGTTATCAACCGCATGTGTTACAGTATGCGTTTGACACACAATTAGGCATCTCGCATTTTCGCTTTCCCTGCGCACGTGCATTCTCCTCCAACTATTCTACCGAAAGCGCGGGTATGTGCGTCGATGTGGAATTGAGATCTTCGTTTTCTCGGCCCATGAACGTTAGGGCATACATGAAAAGATGCATAACAAACTCCACATTGTTCGTAGCACTCTGTCCTACAGTCAGTAACGATCTAGGCAATGTGGACATAAATACACTTCCTATATACAATAATATGACTTTTAAAAAATCGTACACCGAGTGCCACTATAATTTTATTAAAACGAGAGGAAAGGTCTAAAAACACAAGCCTAACTTACCAACAATACCCTCTCCAGAATATTATACAACACAAGGAAAAATATTGGTCTCACTTACACATGACCTGACTTACAGCATGTGGTCAAACTCGATTAATTTCTAATTTGGTGTTAACTTTCCCACACGCATTTATCTTACCATATTTCAGCACCTTACTGCTCCATCACTTCCTATAGTACCTCCCTGTCAATTGTCAATATAATAACAACCTACAGTTCTATAGTCCCCTGGCCACAGGCAGACATTGTAACAAAGATAAAGAAGGAACGGTATATGTGTTTAATCATCCATTGTGTATCACTGTATGTTGTTTCCTTGTACCCTGTAATGCATGAGAAATCACTGCACTGCAGACACCTCTCATATCTGGCCAAAACCAGATGTAAGAAGATTAATTTTAGTAAACTGCACCGTCATTGCAGTTACGTAGTCCACACTGACATGTCTGTCTGTCAGGTATAATATAAGAGAACAGCTCCGTTTTGGATGAAAGTATATATATATATATATATATATATATATATATATATATATATATATATATATATATAGGCGCTGGTTAGGACGTAGCTGTAGACAGAATGTTAATGTTGACAAGCTGGGACTTAAGACAGTATATATATATATATAGGGTGGTCCATTGATCGTGACCGGGCCAAATATCTCACGGAATACGCGTCGAACGAAAAAACTACAAAGAACGAAACTTGTCTAGCTTGAAAGGGGAAACCAGATGGCGCTACGGTTGGCCCGCTAGATGGCGCTGCCATAGGTCAAACGGATATCAACTGCGTTTCTTTCAATAGGAACCCCCATTTTTATTACATATTCGTGTAGTACGTTAAGAAATATAAATGTTTTAGTTGGACCACTTTCTTCGCTTTGTAATAGATGGCGCTGTAATTGTCACAAACGTAAGGCTCACAATTTTAGACAAACAGTTGGGAACAGGTAGGTTTTTTAAATTAAAATACAGAACTTAGGTACGTTTGAACATTTTATTTCGGTTGTTCCAATGTAATACATGTACCTTTGTGAACTTATGATTTCTGAGAACGCATGCTGTTACAGCGTGATTACCTGTAAATACCACATTAATGCAATAATTGCTCAAAACGATGTCCGTCACCCTCAATGCATTTGGCAATACGTGTAACGACATTCCTCTCAACAGCGAGTACTTCGCCTTCCGTAATGTTCGAACATGCATTAACAATGCGCTGACGCATGTTGTCAGGCGTTGTCGGTGGATCACGATGGCAAATATCCTTCAACTTTCCCCACAGAAAGAAATCCGGGGACGTCATATCCGGTGAACGTGCGGGCCATGGTATGGTGCTTCGACGACCAATCCACCTCTCATGAAATATGCTGTTCAATACCGCTTCAACCGCACGCGAGCTATGTGCCGGACATTCATCATGTTAGAAGTACATTTCCATTCCCTCACGCAGTGAAACATCTTGTAGTAACATCGGTAGAACATTACGTAGGAAATCAGCATACATTGCACCATTTAGATTGCCATCGATTAAATGGGGCCAATTATCCTTCCTCCCATAATGCTGCACTATACATTAACCCGCCAAGGTCGCTGATGTTCCAATTGTCGCAGTCATCGTGGATTTTCCGTTGCCCAATAGTGCATATTATGCCGATTTACGTTATCGCTGTTGGTGAATGACGCTTCGTCTTTAAGTAATCTGTCATCGTCCAGTAATTTCTCTTGTTCCCACTGGCAGAACTGTACACGGTGTTCAAAGTCGTCGCCATGCAATTCCTGGTGCATAGAAATATAGTACGGATGCAATCGATGTTGATGTAGCATTCTCAACACCGACGTTTTTGAGATTCCCGATTCTCGCGCAATTTGTCTGCTGCTGATGTGCGGATTAGCCGCGACAGCTGCAAAAACACCTACTTGGGCATCATCACTTGTTGCAGGTCGTGGTTGACGTTTCACATGTGGCTGAACAATTCCTGTTTCCTTAAATAACGTAACTATCCGGCGAACGGTCCGGACACTTCGATGATGTCGTCCAGGATACCGAGCAGCATACATAGCACACGCCCGTTGGGCATTTTCATCACAATAGCCATACATCAACACTATATCGACCTTTTCCGCAATTGGTAAACGGTCCATTTTAACACGGGTAAGGCCGGCCGAAGTGGCCGTGCGGTTAAAGGCGCTGCAGTCTGGAACCGCAAGACCGCTACGGTCGCAGGTTCGAATCCTTCCTCGGGCATGGATGTTTGTGATGTCCTTAGGTTAGTTAGGTTTAACTAGTTCTAAGTTCTAGGGGACTAATGACCTCAGCAGTTGAGTCCCATAGTGCTCAGAGCCATTTAACACGGGTAATGTATCACGAAGCTTCCTTCTGCACTGGCGGAATGTTACGTGGTACCACGTTTGTAACTATTACAGCGCCATCTAACACAAAGCGAAAAAAGTTGTCCAACTAAAACATTCATATTTCTTTACGTACTACACGAATACGTAATAAAAGGATTCCTATTTAAAAAAACGCAGTAGATATCCGTTTGACCTATGGCAGCGCCATCTAGCGGGCCAACCATAGCGCCATCTAGTTTGCCCCTTCAAGCTAGACGAATTTCGTTCTTTGTAGTTTTTTCGTTTGATGCTTATTTCGTGAGATATTTGGCCAGGTCACTATCAATGGACCACCCTGTATATATTCGGATCTACGTTATGACATGTTCGAATTCTGCATGATCGGAACATCTGCATGTGTCGGAACATCGATCATGTTGGTGACCTCCTGAATCTATGTTTTCAGCTTAGCAATAGTTTAAGGGTCATCGCTGTACATGTTGTCTGTAATACAGGCCCGTAAAAAGGAGTCGCATGTGCTTAGGTACGGAGAATATGGCGGCCAAACGAGCCCCATGCCTGTGGCCTCTGGGTACGCCGGAGCCGGAATGCGGTCCCCAAAGTGCTCCTCCAGGACGTCAAACATTCTCCTGCTTCAAAATCTTGTCGAAATCAGGGTCACTTTGGATAATGGGGATGAAATAATTTTTCAAAACCTTTAGGTACGGTACTCACTGTGCCTTCAAGGAATATTGCACCGATTATTCCGGGACTGGACTGGACATTGTACGACACACAGTCACCCATCGAGGGTGAAGAGACTTCACGATCGAAAAATGCGGATTCTCAGTATCCCAAATGCTGTAATTTTGCTTATTGACGAACCCATCCAAATGAAAGTGTGCATCTTCGCTAAACCAAACCATGCATGCGCATACCAATACCCATCATGCCACGCGACCAACCGTGAAGTTAGAACGTTCTGGCGCAAACCGTTCAGAAGTTATGACGATTTTATTTTATATAGTTTATCTCCAGAAGCGTTTAAGATATCGCTGTTCTGTTTTCAACAACATGAATTTTGAAACTGTCCTAAACAAATGACTTATAGTCTCTTGTGATAGCTGTATTATTTACAAAGGTTTCGATATTAACTTCACTTTTTCAACTGGAACTATATTAATGTAAGCTTTAAGTGGGAATGCACTGCGGGTACTGCCCAGGAAATCAATGATGTCAGGATATGCATTCCTGGAATCGATGACATCAACATTCCAGAAATTTCCTCCCCCTCCCCATTTCCAGCAATTTATGTTAAATATTCGGGTGCTTTGATTATGTGTTAGGAACAGCACTTGTCTCACACACATGTCAATAAGGTAGCTCGCTACACATATACGTTCCTTTCGAATTGGTGACTGCTGAAAGTATTGACTAGGTACTGTCTTAAGTCCCAGCTTGTCAACATTAACATTCTGTCTACAGCTACGTCCTAACCAGCGCCTATGCCACTACGAAAGCGTTATGTTAAGTCAGTATGAGAAACACTGTTTACTAAAACAGTACCACCAAGCAATGTTATTTCGTAGGTCTTCAGAAAGGGAAAAAGTGTTTCGTACGCAGACTAATATCAACCCACGTGTAGTTTAAATTCAGTAGCGAGGGAATCGCGACGTTGTAATATAGGAGGTCCTGTCACGGCTTCCAGAATATGGTTGATATGTTTCGTGCGTTAAGCTTCGATTTATAGCTACAATATTTGTCCAGCACGTATGATGGTGCCATTAACTGGATAGTGCCTTATTTTACATGCTGTACTACTGCACTGCGTATGCACCGAAAATGACATTAGCATGGTCACATGTTGCTCCGTCAAGTGCGACCTGTCGCAAATCAGTGGTGGAATATACCAAAATGCAGGCTTAAAAAAATTGGTAGAATTAACTACATGCGGTTCAATAATACATCTCCGATTCAACATCTGTATGCCCCTCTTTAATGCGATTAACGGCACTGTCTCCCCCATATTATTATAATGTGCTTCAGAAAGAATAGACAAGCTTTTATTGGTCAGGAAAGAGCCTATGCGTCATCCGTAAACAGTAAAACGCATGACCACCACCCGTCACTTTTTCATTACATATTCCTAGGTTAATATTACATCTTAGCACAGTAACGCGATGCCTACAGCAAAACAGTTCCACGTATCTCTAACGTTTTTAGTTGTTGTGATTTTCCCTGTCACTTGACAACCCCCACCAGGAAAATCATCAACTCGCCCTTCCAGAAGGGTAAGAAAAACTTTATTCCTTTTTTTCCCTTGTAATTTTTTGGAGTTGAATGACTTTAATGCACATTTATAAACTAGTTACTAGGAGCACGATCAACCAAAAGCAATAAATGGGCGCTATACTGGTGACTAATGCTGTAAAGCGGCAATTAGGTAAATTAATATGATCCTGCGGTTTTGGAACGCTGTAATAACGGTCATTCCACATCTATGCACATGTCAGCAGCATAACGTAACGCATACCTACACAGGCCGCGGTGGCCGAGCGGTTCTAGGCGCTCTGTCCGGAACCGCGTGACTGCTACGGTCGCAGGTTCGAATCCTGCCTCGGCCGTGGATGTGTGTGATGTCGTTAGGTGGATTAGGTTTAAGTAGTTCTAAGTTCTAGGGGACTAATGACCACAGATGTTAAGTCCCATAGTGCTCAGAGCCATTTTGAACCTACAAGCTGAAGTAAAGACTGTACCGCACCAGGATGTCACGCAGTAGGGTAGCGCTTTACTGGCGAGGAGAACACGTCAGATGCCATAACATTAGTTTCCAGACACTTCGGTCAGTGGAAGAGCGGTCAGAATAAGCGGACACAATTCTCGGCTTATTCGTAGATACTCAACCATTTATGAGTAAGCGGTAGTCAAATTTTTCGAGATATATTATGTGCCTTTCAGAGAGTGAGTGGTTCGGTTGAGGCAATGGCACAGTGACTAGCGGCAAGCATTTACACATCCCCTCCCGCCCTTCACCCTCACCTTCGAAAACCGACTATTACCTTTATTTTTGTTCTTCGCTCATACACTCAAGTCCGTAGAAGACAGCTACATTTATGATTTTCCAATGTATATTGAAACAAATTTTTCATTATGCCATTACTAATATTATGTCTGGTGAACGAATTAAAAAATAGAAAATGAATGAAAATATAATCTGAAATATTTTCCCGTGAAATTACTGTAATGTATCTTGATCTGTAATCACTTGCAAGCGGCAGCCTACGGTAAAGTGATCCGTTATGCGTGATTTGGCGCATCCAACGCGCGAAATCTTCAGCAGTGTTAACGTTTCTTTTCTGAGTGAGATTTAAACGAAAAAATATCGTTGTGGAAAACAAGCCTGGGCGCAGTTATCGCGGTGTTCCGAATTTCTATGTATCGAATATCTCTAGGATCGGTATAATCCACGGGCATTCACAAAATCTTTCTCAAACATGAACAGAAAAATATAATAAAAGAATTAGGAATTAGTATAAGAATGAAATACAAGAATACGAGAATTGAAAAGGATAGGAACCTCTGAAAATAACTTACACACGTATTTTAAGTAATACGTATCTGATAATTATCGTGAATCCAGTTGTAATCTTACAGTTACTATAACGCTCTTGTATTCCTTACCTTCATAAGAACGATTCGTGTGGTAATCTTCTATGGATATGAATAGATGAATGGGGAAAAAATAAAAGTCATTATCTGGTTACGGGACGCAAAAAGCGAGGGGTCGCGACACTAGCAACTGTGAGTCGAGTTACACCGAGCTTGTTGCGAGCAAAACGGCATCAGAAATACGTCGAAAATTTGACGATTGTTTTCTCAGAAACGGTCCAGTATCTACGGAGAAGCCGAAACACGTTCTCGCTTATTTTGGCTCCTCTTCCACTGAGTAGAGCTTCTGGAAAATCGGGTTACGGCACCTGCCGTGTTCTGCTCTTGAGTGCATTTCGCGAGGCGCTACCTTCGCCTGCAACGTACTGAGGAAGTCACATCGCTGCGACACGAGTTGCTGCTCAGCGACATGTGCAATACACAGCCTGCACGTCCCTTCTCGGTAACCAGCGCAGTAATCTAAGAGCTCGTCTTAAACCGACCTCCCCTCACTGAGTCTTGTAATAAAATGTATATTTTTACAGTACAATGTATAAATAAACAAGATGTGCTTCAGTTGCTGCACCATATCCTTGCACAGTAATTTTTAATTAAAAACTGTTTAACTAATTTTTTTCAGTGTTTAACCTCAAGCAGTTTCTTAAAAAAATTACCATCAATCAAGGGTAAAAGAAGCAAATAAAACACCGACATAAAGTTACCTACCTTTTACCAGGAAATATTGAAAGATCGCTAGGTGCTAGAAGGAAAGAAGATAGGAGTAAATTACCCTCATCGCGTTTCCTTATACAATCGCATATAAAACGTAGATAACTTAATTGTGAACACGATGGTATAAGATTGCCTCATTAAAAGTGAGGCTCTCTTTAGTTTGCCGCGGTTTTAAGTTTCAATAACTGAATACGAGTGCCTGACGCAGTGGAGAAACACTGAAAAATCGAAACGTGTGCAACAGAGACAGACGCAGAATAACAGCTTCATGTGAGACAGTCACCGACTAAAACAGGCTAGGTATGCTCATTTTTCCGTGTAACAGGAGTCCAAGATAATGAGTCACGAAACTCCCACCGTTTTATTGCACCTGCTACTCCACGCTGCGACGTAATTGTGTATTGCATACATGGAGTGTACAAACGCGCTCAAAACGCAAATCTTCACTCTGTGTTTTGAGATTTGGAAGATTTAAGAATTTCAATTGCATAAACACACAGTATAGTAATAATTATGAATATTCACCTACCTTTCACATTTTACGTATTTCTTTATGGAGAATGGTTAATAAATGACGGAAATAAATCAAAATTTAAAAACCGAGAAGCTAATTTATTGAACAAACTAAAATGCAAGGATTTCAAGTACTAATAATTATTCAGAATCTGATGCATCAGTAGTTAAAATATTGAAATCAAATTCTGAGGGATTGTCGTCATTACTATCTATGTCTGTAACTTCCAAAATTTCGCCGACTTGTAAGACCGTTGGGTCCTCGAAGATTGGTTTTAGTCATTCATGTACAAATCACTGATTCAGGCTTTAGTTCCATACAGTAAGGGTCGGAGGCATAAGACCACATAAAATTTGCAGATATTATGAGTAAAGTTTTTTGTTCAGCGATTTTTATAATGGTGGAATCATATTTGAATTTAAACTTTTTACTTTTTCCATAAATCGTTCATTATCTGTTTTGGCGGAATAATTCGTTTGGAAAATGCGATGTCTTGCATTTTTAGCACTTTTCCACTGCTTTGTATCATACATAAGAGTAGTAAACTCTTGAAACATCTCAGTTTTTTCATCAGTGAAAACGTCGGCATTATCGGTTGATGACGTAAACTCTATTTTTTTGTATTTAGATTTTTGCTAAAATTTTGAACAGTCAGACTTTCCCCTTCTTCTAGAAAGTTGTGGTGTAATCGTTGCCTGTAAATGCGTGGAATGTTAGTAGTATGAGAGTCCCAACTTCAATGCTTACTCTGTACAGTTGATGCAGTTAAGGTCTTCCTTTATTGTTTTTAGCCTTAGGCGCTGAACTTGCCAATCAAATTTTAGATTCAGAAACTATGTTCATACTCACCAGCTATATTACAGTGTCAGAGACTTTAAACAAAAATTTCGATGTTGCTGGCGCTTTGCTAACACGAAACATAGTTCGTGTATCCATTTCTTCATGTTGGCATTCAAAACATTTTTTTCAGATTTTACAGCCGATAAGAACATCTCTGTCTTCTAACGGTTATAAATACTTCCTTAGTTTGCATTACTGATGCCTAATGGTCATACGCCAAATAATTGTCCAGAACTGTACCAAATGCTCCTTAAAATGATAATTCTTAGGATATCCCACAAAAGCGTTAGGTATGGGTTGTAGAGTTCCTGTCCTTCTATAAACAATATCAAACCCTTGTCGATCTTGACGTTCACAATCTTTGACTGAAGCCGCTAAATAGCGATCAAATACAATATTTATTTCTGTAGCTTTAATTGGTTTGATAAGAATAGATTTAGCTATTTTATCAAAGGCCTGTGGCGAAGAGGATCCTATATTTTATGAGAAGTAAAATGCATCTACAATTCCAACGTTTGCCGGCCGGAGTGGCCGTGCGGTTCTAGGCGTTACAGTATGGAGCCGAGCGACCGCTACTGTCGCAGGTTCGAATCCTGCCTCGGGCATGGATGTTCATGATGTCCTTAGGTTAGTTAGGTTTAATTAGTTCTAAGTTCTAGGCGACTGATGACCTCAGACGTTAAGTCGCATAGTGCTCAGAGCCATTTGAACCAAGCCAATTTCAACGTTTCTTTGTGTTAGCTGAACCATGCTGATTTCACATTTGAATGTCGTGGCTGGACTTATCTGTCTTTCTCAGTTTGCTGGTAACGAGGAGAAAAGCAGACGACAATGGTGGTAGTGGAAATGCGAACAGTTATTTTTTTGTTAAGGCTCCTTACACAGAGAAATTAGCGTGTCCAATCTCACGCGGAGCTATTATTCTGCGTCTTTCTCTATCGAATAGGTCTCGAGATTCACTGTTTCTCCGCCACGTCACACTCTCGTATTCAGGTACTGAAACTTAAATCGCGACAACCCTAAGATAGATATTTTGGCTAAGCAGTCCTATACCATAGTGTTCAGAATGAAATTATCTACATTTTATGCAGATTGCCTTGATTGATGGTCATTTTTTAACGAAATTGCTTGAAGTTAATACATTATAATGCATAAAATTTTTATAATCCACCTCAATGAACCATGACCCTTGCCGTTGGTGGGGCGGCTTGCGTGCCTCAGCGTTATAGATAGCCGTACCGTTGGTGCAACAACAACGGAAGAGAATCTGTTGAGAGGCCAGACAAACGTGTGGTTCCTGAAGAGGGGCAGCAGCTTTTCAGTAGTTGCAGGGGCAGCAGTGTGGATGCTTGTAACATCATCCAAAACGGCCTTGCTTGCTGGTACTGCGAACGGCTGAAAGAAAGGGGAACTACTGCTGTAATTTTCCCCGAGAGCATGCAGCTCTGCTGTATGGTTGAATGATGAAGGCATCCTCTTGTGTAAAATATTACGGGGGTAAAATAGTCCCCCATTCGGATCTTCGGGCGGGGACTACTCAGAAGGACGTCGTTATCTGGAGAAACGAAACTGGCACTCTATGAATCGGAGCGTGGAACGTCAGATCCCTTAATCGGGGAGGTAGGTTAGAAAATTTATAAAGGGAAACGGGCTAAGTTAAAAGTGCATGTAATGGGATTTTGTCAAGTTCGGTGGCAGGGCGAACAGGACTTCAGGTCAGATGAATACAGGTTTATAACTACAAAATGAAATAGGGGAAATGCAGGTGTAGGATTAACAATAAATAATAAAATACGAACGCGCGAAAGTTACTATGGAGCATAGTGAACGAATTATTGTAGCCAAGATAGACACGATGCCCACACCCACAGAGAAGTACAAGTTTATATGCCAACCACATCCGCAGGTGAGCAGGAGATTGAAAAAATTTAAGATGACATGAAATAAATTATTCATATAGTTAAGGGAGACGGAAAAGTTAATAGTAATGGGGGACTAGAATTCGATAGTAGGGAAAGACAGAAAAGGAAAAGTAATAGGTGACTGGGGGTAAGGAATGAAAGAGGAAGCCGGCTGGTAGAATTTTGCATGGCGCATAATTTAATCGTATCTAACACTTGGTTTAAGAATCATGAAAGAAAGTTGTGTATGTGGAAGAGACCTGGAGACACCGAAATATTTGAGACTGATTATATAATAGCAAGACAGAGATTTCGGAACCAGGTTTTAAATTCTAAGACACGTCCAGGAGCAGATGCAGTATTTGAAAGAGATGGGACCTGGGTAAACTGAAAGAACCAGAGGTTGTAGGGAGTTTCCGAGTGAGCATTATGGGACGACTGATAAGAAGAGGGGAAAGAAAAGCCGTAGAAGAAGAATGTGTAGCTTTGAGAGATAAGACAGTGAAGGCAGCAGAGGACTAAGTAGGTAATAAGACGATGGCTCGTAGAAATCCTTGGGTAACACAAGAGATATTGAATTTAATCAGTGAAAGGAGAACATATAAAACTGTAATAACTCAAGCAGGCGAAAGGTAATACGAAAGTCTAAAAAGTGAGATAGAAAAGAAGTGTGAAATGGCTACGCAAGAATGACTAGAGGGAAAATGTAAGGATGTAGAAGCATACATCACTAGGGGTAAGATAGATGCTGCCTACTGGAAAATGAATGAGACCTTTGGAGGAAAGAGAACCACCTGTATGAATATCAAGAACTCAGTTGGAAAACCAGTCCTAAGCAAAGAAGGGAAAGCAGAAAGTCGAAATGAGTATATAGAGGGTCTATACAAGGAAGATGTACTTGAGGGCAATATTATGGGCGTGAGAGAGGACGTAGATAGAGATGAGAGGGGAGATATCATACTCACGAAAGACGTAAGTCGAAACAAGGCCCGAGGAGTAGACGACATTCCGTTAGAGCTATTGATAGCGTTGGGAGAGCCAGTCATGACAAATCTCTTCCATCTGGCGAGCAAGATGTATGAAACGGGTGAAACAGACTTCAAGAAGAGTATAATAATTCCAGTCCCAAATAAAGGAGGTGCTGAACCGTGTGACAATTAGCGAACTATCAGTTTAATAAGTCACGGTGGGAAAATACTAACTCGAATCCTTTAAAGAAGAACTGAAAATTGGTAGAAGCCAAGCTAGGGGAACATCAGTTTGTATTCCGGAGAAACGTAGGAACACGCGAAGCAATACTGACTCTACAACTTCTCGTAGAAGATAGGTTAAGGAAAGGTAAACCTACGTTTATAATATTTGTAGGCTTCGAGAAAGTTATAGCAATGTTGACTGGAATACTCTCTTTCAAATTCTAATGGTGGCAGAAGTAAAATACAGGGAGCGAAAAGCTACCTACAATTTATACAGAAACCAGATGATAGTTGTGAGAGTCGAGGGTCACGAAAGGGAAGCAGTGGTTGAGAAGAGATTAAGACAGGTTTGTAGCTTATCGCAGCTGTTATTCAGTTTCTATATTGGGCAAGCAGTAAAGGAAACACAAGAAAAATCTGGAGTAGGAATTAAAGTTCAGTGAGAAGAAATAAAAATTTTGAGGTTTGCCGATGCCATTGTAATACAGCAAAGGACCTGGAAGAGTAGCTGAACGGAATGGACCGTGTCTTGAAAAGAGGATATAAGATGAGCATCAGCAAAAGCAAAACGAAGATAATGTATTATAATCGTATTAAATAGTTGACGCTGAGGGAATTAGATCAGGAAATGAGACAATTGAAGTAGTAGATGAGAAGTGCTATTTGGGAAGCAAAATAACTGATGATGGTCGAAGTAGGGAGGACATGAGATGAAGACTGGCAGTGGCATGAAAAGCATTTCTGAAGAAGAGAAATTTGTTAACATCGACTATAGATTGAACTGCCAGGAAATCCTTCCTGAAAGCAATTTACGAGATGTAGCCATGTATGGATTTGAAATATGGACGATAAATAGTTTAGACAAGAAGAGAATAGAAGATTTTGAAATGGGGTGCTACAGAAGAATGCTGAAGATTAGGTAGGTAGATCACGTAATTAATGAGGGCATATTGAATAGAATTGGGGAGAAGAGAAATTTGCGGTACAGCCTGACTAGAAGGAGAGATCGATTGGTAGGACACATTCTGAGGCATCAAGGGATCACTAATTTAATACTGGATGGAAACGTGGAGTGTAAAAGTCGAAGAGGGAGACCGATAGATGCATACAGAAGCACGATGTAGGTTGCAGCAGTAACTCGGAAATGAAGAGGCTTGCACAGGGCAGAGTAGCATGGAGAGCTGCATTAAACCGGTATTGGAACAGAAGACCACAATAACAACAGAAAGAACAATGTATAAAATATACATTTTATTAGGAAACTCGATGAGGGAAGATCGGTTTCAGTAGGAATCTTAGACTACACGCAGCTACATCGCCCAGCCGATTTTCGTAAGTTGATTCGCAGAAGTATTTCGTTAATTTCAGCACACAGCTACAGTCAGTGCGGACACGCCAGCGCTGCCGAGTACAGTCCATTTCTGAGTGGAACAGGAATCTGAATTGCTATAAAACAGAAGGATCGTGATATTTTATGTAAGGACACACACCACCCATTGCTAAAAGTGCTTAACAAATAGTGTGTATGTAAATGTCTATGCTCTTCTTGTTGATGTTGTGTTGATGTTCTGGCCATCCAGACAAAGTATCAATAAATTGTACTTGTTCGAAATGTTAATTTAACGCAGTACTAACTGTCAAAGGCAACCCTTACGCTGACGAGCCAATTCTTTATAACCACCTGATTAACGGCATATTTCAAAATTTTGTACATGTCGTTTTTTTTACTTCGATCTCTTCCATTTACCGTTTTGTTTTCTGATCGCGTGACGCATTGACTGCACTTGAAGTCGCAATTTATTTAAGGGCGATGGTTTAAGACTGAGTGACAAATTTATTTCCTTCTTTAAGACGTGTGAGGTAATAATGTTAGTAGCAAGCAGTCATTCTTTGGCAATATCATTATTAGATGGTGTTATGGATTGCAGTGGCGTAGATTGAAATAAATGTGTTTCCCCTCTTTAATATAGCATTTCTGTGTATCACTTGCATCCTCTTTGCTAGCGTCAATGTTAGGAATCTCCACATAGTTTACAGGTAGATAATTAAAACAGTATGCCGCAAGAAAACACTTTATAAGTTTTTCTCGGTTGTGAGTTTCTGCGAGGCTTACTTGTTCACCAACCGATTCTCTTGTATTCTTATAAACCTAATAGATATACCTCAGAAAGTCGTTAAACGTCACAAAGCAGTTGTCATGCAATATATTCGTTAACTTATGTCACATGGCAGAAACTGGCAAAGACTGAAGTGAAGCACATTCTAAATACCGTTAGCTGGTGTTTAACACATTTAAGCAGTCGTGTCTCCCCGTTGGTATACTTACTTTGTTTGGTGGTGAGGCTTCCATAGTTAAATGATGTTGAGAGCTACGACGCTGGTAGCTTTGCTGCTGGTAGGGGCTCCCAAGTCAGCGAGATCAAAGGTGATGCTCCGATACCCTGGTCCTCCAAGTTGGATGTGGGGAGTGCGGCCAACATACCCTCGCCATTTAAACATAAATGTTACGAAACGCCAAGAAATAACCCTGAATCGATATAAAACGACAATGAAAACGACCCCATAAAGTCAAAGGTTGTTGTTGTGGTCTTCAGTCCAGAGACTGGTTTGATGCAACCCTCCATGGTACTATCCTGTGCAAGCTTCTTCATCTCCCAGTACCTACTGCAACCTACATCCTTCTGAATCTGTTTAGAGAATTCATCTCTTGATCTCGCTCTACGATATTTACCCTCCACGCCGCCCTCAAAACCCAAATTTGTGATCCATTGGTGCCTCAGAATTTGCCCTACCAATCGATCCCTTCTTCTAGTCAAGTTGTGCCACAAATTTCTCTTCTCTCCAATTCTATTCAATACCTCCTCATTAGTTACGTGATCTACCCATCTAATCTTCAGCATTCTTCTGTAGCACCACATTTCGAAAGATTCTATTTTCTTCTTTCCTAAACTATTTACCGTCCACGTTTCACTTCCATACATGGCTACACTCCATACCAATACTTTCAGAAACGACTTCCTGACACTTAAATCTGTACTCAATGTTAACAAATTTCTCTTCTTCAGAAACGCTTTCCTTGCCATTGCCAGTCTACATTTTATATCCTCTCTACTTCGACCATCATCAGTTATTTTGCTCGCCAAATAGCAAAACTCCTTTACTACTTTAAGCGTCTCATTTCCTAATCTAATTCCCACAGCATCACCCGATTTAATTGGACTACATTCCATTATCCTCGTTTTGCTTTTGTTGATGTTCATCTTATATCATCTTTTCAAGACACTGTCCATTCCGTTCAACAGCTCTTCCAGGTCCTTTGCTGTTTGTGACAGAATTACAATGTCATCGGCGAACCTCAAAGTCTTTATTTCTTCTCCATGGATTTTAATTCCTACTCCGAATTTTTCTTTTGTTTCCTTTACTGCTTGCTTATTATACATATTGAATAACATCAGGGATAGGCGACAATCCTGTCTCACTCCCTTCCCAACCACTGCTTCCCTTTCATGCCCCTCGACTCTTATAACTGCCTTCTGGTTTCCGTACAAACTGTAAATAGCCTTTCTATCCCTGTATTTTACCCTTGCCACCTTCAGAATTTGAAAGAGATTATTCCAGTCAACATTGCCAAAAGCTTTCTCTAACTCTACAAATGCTAGAAACGTAGGTTTGCCTTTCCTTAATCTATATTCTAAGGTGAGTCGTAGGGTCAGTATTGCCTCACCTGTTCCAACATTTCTACAGATTCCAAACTTATCTTCCCCGAGGTAAGATTGTACCAGTTTTTCCATTCGTCTGTAAAGAGTTCGTGTTATTATTTTGCAGCCGTGGCTTATTACACTGATAGTTCGGTTATTTTCACATCTGTCAACACCTGATTTCATTGGGATTGGAATTATTATTTTCTTCGTGATGTCTGAGGGTATTTCACCTGTCTCATACATCTTGCTCACTAGATGGTAGAGTTTTGTTAGGCCTGGCTCTCCCCAGGCTGTCAGTAGTGCTAATGAAATATTGTCTACTCCCGGCGCCTTGTTTCGACTTAGGTCTTTCAGTGCTTTGTCAAACTCTTCACGCAGTATCATATCACCTATTTCATCATCATCTACATTCTCTTCCATTCCCATGATATTGTCCTCAGGAACATCGCCCTTGTATAGACCCTCTATATACTCCTTCCACCTTTCTGCTTTCCCTTCCTTGCTTAGAACTGGGTTTCTATCTGAGATCTTGATATTCATGCAAGTGGTACTCTTTTCTCCAGAGGTGTCTTTAATTTTCCTGTAGGCAGTACCTATCTTACCCCTAGTGATATGCGCCTCTACATCCTTACTTTTGTCCTCTAGCCATCCCTGCTTAGCCATTTAGCACTTCCTGTCGATCTCATTTTTGAGACGTTTGTATTTCTTTTTGCCAGCTTCATTTACTGCAGTTTTTTTATTTTCTCCTTTCATCAATTAAATTCAATATCTCTTCTGTTACCCAAGGATTTCTATTAGCCCTCGTCTTTTTACATACGCGATCCTCTGCTGCCTTCAACATTTCATCTCTCAAAGCTATCTATTCTTCTTCTACTATATTTCTTTTCCCCATTTTTGTCAATCGTTCACTAATACTCTCCCTGAAACACTCTACAACCTCTGGTTCTTTCAGTTTATCTAGACCCCATCTCTTCAAATTCCCACCTTCTTGCAGTTTCTTCAGTTTTAATCTACAGTTCATAACCAATACATTGTGGTCAGAGTCCACATATTCCCCTAGATATGTCTTACAATTTAAAACCTGGTTCCTGAATCTCTGTCTTACCATTATATAATCTATCTGAAACCTTCTAGAACTTCCAGGCATCTCCCATGTATACATCTGTGGGGCGGCGGGTGGAATAATAGAATAAATGTTTTGTATTTATGCTGTTTGCAGTTCTCAACACTGGCTCTCTAACTACAATATTGGCAACCAGAAAGTGATTAGCAAAACGTGAAGCCTGTAATTAGAATTCCTAGTGCCCACTTCATCTGAGAAATACATTTATAGCTACAGCTTATAGCTCTGAGGTATTAGGAGATGGTCTGGGATTCATAATCAAAAACCATTCTCTCTAAAATTTTCACTATATTCTGAAAGTCACAGACCAAAAAGAATCCACACAATCCAACTACCAGAGCAGTTCAGAGTCTAATGTGCTGATGCCACTACAACTGTTCAAATTAAATGTTTAAGTGAATGCTCGCCATAATTTGATGATAATGTTCATCAAACGCCACGCTAAATAATGGTAGAATGTCTGTCCGGCGGCGGCACGTGAAAATACGACATACGCAAACCTAAGATAGATCATTAATGTCATCCCAAAATTAACACTTCACTCGAAAACGATTTCATGGTTACACATATCCCGAGTAACTTATTACTGCATCCAAGGCTGTTTATATCAACGATACCGACGCGACGCGACGCGACTCCCGGCACAGGTGGTGCGCTAATCAGCGTCTGGAGAGAACTGAGGCCTTTCTTCTCTCGCGCAGCGTTCTTACATATAAAGCCGCGGTGCGGACGGCTAAGGGAACGCCTGATCAAATGTGCTCTCCCGACTAGCCGCTGGGCTAGTAATGCATTACTTTAAGTTATCGAATAAATCATTGCTTCCTTTCTTGATGGCCGATGAAGCTCTCAATTTAAATGTGCAATCATCACACAGGTAAGTAATCATAATAAAAGTCTGACGTGGCTAAAACAAATATTTTGGGCGAGATAATTAATTTAATTACACGACACGCAGTAGACGAGCTCTGAACTTGCCCTTTAGAGATACGCTATCGCTATAGTTTTATAGTTATTCAGTTGAAACTTCTCACATCTTTATTATTATAGCGGATCTCCCTTATACTTAAATTTAAACATCCTAGCTTTATTTATTCGTCTACTTAATCTATCTTGCTTCCTTAATTTCTAAGACAAAAACCAGAAAATCATGAATTTCAACTAAAATTTTAATTTGTGAGATCCAGAATACTGTTTCTACTAAATTATTATGCAAAAGGAATCTAAATATAAATTTTGAAGTTTCTAGCTCTTTTCTGTTGCGCCAATGATTTTTACAGAAAAACGTCCAAATTTCGAAAATGGTTAAAGTTATTGAACTGATATTCAACACATATTGATTTAGTATTACTCCTGACATGCTAGAAACGTTTCAGGTTATTTACTTCATTTTTAAAGTATTGCGCAACATTTATGGCGTCAGAGCTAGTTACAGCGGACTGGCTGGCACACAATGGAAAGACTGATGTGAATTTTATAAGGCGTGAGCAGGCTGCTTCCCTACATCACCCTCTACTTAATTTTTTCTAGTGTAAATGAAAAAAATTAATTTCAAAAAGGGAAGCAAGTGTACAGCTTAACTCCCTATGAAAAATTAAAATTGAAATGTAAACATATAGAAATAGTAAAAGAAAACTTATTACCTACTTCAATTATTTAAATTGCTGGCATGTTCATTGCCTCTTAAGCAACATTATCACTCAAAATTTAAGCAAAATCAATGAAACACTTTGGCATACATATTGCGCTAGACAGACAAACACATAAAAATATGTAAAATTATGAAAATCTTAAATCCATTAAATTGTCTGTAAATATTTTTACATACACAAATTCAAAGAATATAACACAGTTATTCATGATACATAAACAGATGATTATATCTTAGCAGTCTTTTCTAAACCTGAAAGAATATTTCAAAAATCATGACAATTTCATTTTTACACACGTGGTTGTAGCCGCTTTGGCTGGCGTTCTACACTTCCATCAACAAGGGTAGAGGAGGGTAAGTTGCTATGGTGTGCGTCCTTCACGTTCACTCTAAATTACCTGGGGAAAGGGGAGGGGTCACTATGAGTTGTGTCCAAGTCATTCTACGCTTTCACGCAGTTACCAGGCTGCCATTATCTGGTTTAAACTGTAGAACAAACAAAAAGAGTGCCTCAGACTATATTCACTTAATATCTAAGGGTGGGTCACTATGAAATGGGGGTATATACATTCTATCTTTCAATGTGTTACTGGAACAAAGTTAACAGAACTTTTTCAATTTTACTCTCGCGGTTACTTAACTGTAATAAAATCGGTAAACAAATGGCTCAAAACGCCGTTAGTCACGTACTAGAGAAAATTTATGCTCAGGCCATACAATCATAAATCCTATTTAATCTCAATTTATTATTTCTGGACCGGAACACTGAACCAATGCTCGGTACATTCCTGACAAATCTGTATTTTATTTACTTAACTGACTCATCTTCGATTACCTTATTCTTAGAGATAGTATGAGTATATTTCATTAGCAGTTGTCTTCTCAGCCTCTTTGTACATGTGAGTAACTTGTGGTAATAGTGCAGTTCTGAGTGTTCAAAACACACTACGTTTAGTTGACTACTAAATCCACTTATTGGTCCTCTGCTGCTGTGTCAGTTCCAAATCTACAATTATGTACTTACTTCATCGAAGTGTATTTATGCTGAGATATAAATAGTGTTTCACATCTGCCATTATGTTACTCAATTATGTTCCTAGTGTATGTACTTATTTAACACTGACTCTATTAACATTTAACGCATAGGATAGCACATTTATTTCATATCTATAATGTATTGCAGCTGATCAGTTTGCTCATGTTGCAATCCATTTCCACTTGATTGGATGCTGAAACCATAGGTAGTCTCTCTCGACCTACCACTAAAGTGCATTAAGTAATTATGGCCGAGCGTAATGCTAAATTCCTTAAACCTATAGGACACCATGAGCTGCTCTGTCTCATCTAACATTAGGGTACCTATGGTCGCATTCACGCCTCCAACTCATAACCTCAATACGTGTAGGTGTGTCCTGTCACACACTTCACCAAATAACGGCCAGCTCCAACCTTATAAATATTTCAAGGACGTGTCCTTTACTTCTCCACCACAAACAATGTTCAATTCTATTACACTGCCATTCTTTGATACACAAGGTGAGTTCATTCTTATAACTTATCTACATATTTTTCATAACACTAAGCAATCTCTTTTACGATTTATTAGTTAGCTCTAATGCATGCAATAGGTTTCACTGCCACTTGAGATCCTGCTTGTACACGAATTTGTATCTCTTTTTAAATTACTGTTGGTGGACCATTTCCAATAAAACAACAACTTTGTACTTATAATATTACCAGGGTTCTATACATACTTGTTACTCAAATACTTTTGTATCTTAATTACATCATACTTCTCTGTTGCTTATGTCACTGTTAGGTTGGTCACATTAGGTATTTTCTTCACTAATCGGTGGATAGAATGGTTACAGAACTCATGGCTTGATAGCCATGACGGAAAATTTTTGTATTGCAAAGAAGGAGTCGAAACTTTGGTGGATAGGAAAGATGAAGATAGAGTGAGACCTGAAATGGGAAAGAAGATCTCACCCAGCTGGGACTGCACAACTGCCACACTGTGTAGAGGTTACAGAACAACCTCCTCCCTACAGAATTCATTAGCTTAATGCTGGCTTGATAGTCATACCCGAAGATTTTAGTATTTGAGAGTAAGAGCCGAAATTTTGGTGGATAGGAAAGATGAAGAATGAGTGAGACCTGAAAAGGAAAGAAGATCTCACACAGCTGGGACTGCACAGCTGCCACACTGTGTAGAGGTTACAGAACAACCTCCTCCCTACAGAATTCATTAGCTTAATGCTGGCTTGATAGTCATACCCGAAGATTTTAGTATTTGAGAGTAAGAGCCGAAATTTTGGTGGATAGGAAAGATGAAGAATGAGTGAGACCTGAAAAGGAAAGAAGATCTCACACAGCTGGGACTGCACAGCTGCCACAGTGTGCAGAGGTTACAGAACAACCTTCTCCTTACAAAATTCATTCACTATCTACGAACTTCTTTAGGTCGATCACGTTCCTGAGACCGAATAGCTTTTTACTCTTAGGGTAGTCTAGCCTATATGCATTGGCATGTGGTTTTCCTATAATCCTGAAAGGTCCTTGGTATACGAACATGAATTTCTTTGTTTCTGCATTTATTTTCTTTGATTTTTCCTTGGTTTTGACAAGGACAAACTGCCCTATTTCAAAACTGGTGAGTACAGCTTTGGGTCATGACGCTTCTTTCTTTCTAATGTTCTCTTCCTTACATTTGCCCTAGCCCATAACTTCTTTTCGTTTGTGGATATTTACGTTAGAATAGGGAATTCTACCATATCTGCAATCACATTGTGTGGCTCTTGGCCAAACATCAATTCGCAAGGCACAAAGCCAGTTGCATCATGCCTTATTTTGTTAATTACATTCTCAAAATACTTCATGTGCTCTGCCCAACATGAGTGTTTCCGAGCACAATAAGTCCTGCAAAGCCTATTCAATTCTCTCATAATACGTTCACTCATATTTCCTTGGGGGAAGTACGCAGATATTTTCATATGTTTCACTCCGGCCTTATCCAGACATTCTTTAATCCATCAGAAGTAAATTGAGGTCCATTGTCTGACAGCAAATTCTTCGGAACGCCAATGTTCAGGAAGAAATCTTTTTCCAACTTTTCTACCAACGTTTTTGCATTTGCTCTTTTAATTGGGTATAGCTTAACATATTTACTAAATCCATCCACAACAACAAAATCATGGGTGCACCCACCTCTCCAAGCAGGAAGAGGGCCAAACAAATAACAAGCCAGTAATTCTAGGGTTTCACTTGGCTCTACTGAATGCATATCCCCTTCTATTCTGGTGTTAGCAGCACGGACTTTCTGGCACACTACACAAGATGCTAGCCGCTTAGCAACACGGCGGTACATGTTGTCAAACACAACCTTCTCTTTTAATTTTGCGGTGCACTTCTTTGCACCATAGTGCCCATACCTCAGGTGTACATAGTCGATTAGTAAGTCTAGATGTTGTGAGCAAAAGCACAGCTTCCACTCAGAAACACCTACCTTTTTCCTACTAAACAGAATACCTTTATGCAGACAGTAGTATTGCGAAACCTTATGACAGTTCGCATCTCCAAATTAGCTCTTTACTATTTTCAACTGGTCATCTGCATTCTGCTCACGTCTCAAGTTCTTAATCACCGTCTTTAATGCACTTTCTTCCTTTACTTCGTGAAACGCAAACATTCGTACTTCACTTTGGTCTGTTGCTGTAATTCCCGCGTCATCACAGAGCTCCGCACTTCTAGATAACACATCAGCTACCAAATTATCTTTCCCTTGAATATATCTAACCTTAAGGTCAAACTGCTGGAGATACAATGACCATCTTACCAAACGACCATTCCTCAACTTACAGGTCTTTAAAAAGGTCAACGCCTTATGGTCACTGTAAACAATTATCTTGTGACCTAATAGATACTGCTCAAATTTCTGTACCCAAAATACAATTGCCAATGCTTCCAGTTCTGAGATGCCATAATTTCTCTCTGCTGCCTGTAAAGATCGACTTACGAAAGTTATAGTCTTGTGCACTTCTTGTTCGTTCTCTATTTCTACTTGGAATATCTCCACAGCTATACCATAGCCACTAGCATCAACAGACATACAGAATAGTTTTTCAAAATCAGGATGATGTAAAATAGGACTATTAATTAAAGATTGATTAAGCACCTCGAACGCCTGTTGGCATTCTGCTGTCCAAACCCACGGGGTATTCTTTTTCAGCAGGAGGTGAAGACAGGGCGCATTAAAAGCCTGATCACTAACAAAACGCTTATAGAAGCCGAAAAGACCGAACATCGATCTCAACTGCTTCATTTTTCAATGACTGCTAGCTTGCCTGGGTCAGGCATAATACCTTTTCCACTTATCATATATCCCAAGAAACCTAATTCCTCTTTAACGCACTCTGTCTTTTCAATCTTTAGTTTCATGCCACCTCTCTCAATAGCCTCTAACACTTCCTCTAATAAAACTATGTGTTTTTCCCAGGTAGGAGTTGCTATTAACAGATCATCTACGTAGACTGTTATTTTATTACTTAAGGCTGGTCCTAAAACATGGCACATCACACGTACGAAGGCACAAACAGAGATATTAAGCCAGAAAGGTACCACACGGTATTGGTAACAAACTCCTTCGTACAAGAAAGCTGTGCACTGCCTTGAACTTTCCGCCAGTGGCAAATTCCAATATCCACACGTGATGTCCATAGAAGTTAAGGATTTTACTCCCCAGAATTTTTGCAATAACTCGTCCATGTTCTGCGGTCTATCACTTTCCCTAACCACTATTTCTTTCAACCAACGAGCGTCCAAGAGCAATCTGACACTCCCGTCTCTCTTTGGTACAACAACAAGAGGATTATTGTACTCACTGACCGCTTTTTCAATCACACCCCACTCTAGCATTCTCTGTATCTCCTTTCGAACCGCCTCCTTCCTAACTACATGAATTTGGTATGGCTTCCTGAAAAACGCTTGGCCAGGTTTCACCTTTAATTGACATTCATAACCTTTGACAACGCCAGGTCGATTTGAAAATACCTTATGATGCCTTTTCAAAACCTGTCTCAGTTCTGCATTCTGATTAGCTGAAATTTTATCGATTTCCCGCAATTTAGCTTCTATCTTGTCCAAAATAATTGCTTCTTCTTCTTCTGTGTTTAGCTTACTTTTACTAACAAGGGAACCTCCCCATCGTACCCCCCTCAGATTTAATTATAAGTTGACACAGTGGATAGGCCTTGAATAACTGAACACAGATCAATCGAGAAAACAGGAAGAAGTTGGGTGGAACTATGAAAAAATAAGCAAAATATACAAACTGAGTAGTCCATGCGCAACATAGGCAACATCAAGGGGAGAATAAGCTCAGGAGTGCTGTGGTCCTGTGGTTAGCATGAGCAGATGCGGAACGAGTGGTCCTTCGTTCGAGTCTTCCCTCGAGTGGAATGTTTAATTTTTTATTTTCAGTTTATGTCACAAACTCTTATGTTTTCATCACTTTTTTGGGAGTGATTATCACATCCACAAGAAAACCTAAATCGGGAAACGTAGAAGAATCTTTTTACCCATTCGCCAAGCGTACAATTTAGGTGGGTCGACAACATATTCCTGTCATGTGACGTACATGCCTTCACCAGTGTCGTATAGAATATATCAGACGTGTTTTCCTGTGGAGGAATCGGTTGACCTATGACCTTGCGATCAAATGTTTTCGGTTCCCATTGAAGAGGCACGTCCTATCGTCGACTAATCGCACGGTTTTGCGGTGCGGTCGCAAAACACAGACACTAAACTTGTTACAGTGAACAGAGACGTCAATGAACGAACGGACAGATCATAACTTTACGAAAATAAAGAAAGTAAACTTATCACTCCAGGGAAGACTTGAACCAAGGACCTCTCGTTCCGCAGCTGCTCACGCTAACCATGGGACCACGGCGCACCTATGCTTTTATTATACCTGATGTTGCCTATCTTGGACATGGACTACTCAGTTTGTATATTTTGCTTATTTTTTCATAGTTCCACGCAACTTCTTCCTGTTTTCTCGATTGATCTGTGTTCAGTTTTTCAAGGCCTATCCACTGTGCCAACTTATAACTAAATCTGAGGGGGGTGCGATGGGGAGGTTCCCTTGTAAGATTAACACCTTCGTCCAAATATCTCCAATTTTTCAGAACTCGTATAGGCAGCTCCCAAGTTTCATCATTAGTTACTACATGTTTATCAATAAAAGGTACCGTAATTACTCCGGTTATCGGCAAGACCAATTTCAACTGACTTCTTTCATAGTCAACAACACTCTGATATTTCGACAAGAAATCTCTGCCAATTAAAACCTCAATACTGAGATTGTTTACAATTAAGCATAGATGATCAATTAAATTACCATTAACATCAAAGGGCAGTAAAGCATCTTGCTTTACCGTTTTTGACACCTTGCCAGTAGCACCAATTATTCTTAGTCCTGATACCCTCATTACTGCAAGCTTGTCTTTACTAGGTAATGCATCAAAGAAGGACTGAGATATCGCACTCACCTCACTTCCACTGTCTAAAAGACAACGTACATTGATACCCAACATATTCACTATCATTATAGGGTGGCTTATTCTAGGATGTACAGGTGGTTCCTCAAACTCATCCAGTAGTTCCTTTTGGATTTGTCTCCAACTAATGTGATCGACATCTGTCTTCATTACATTTAGGTCAAAGTGTGTAGGGGTTTCCTGAACTAGATTTTCAGCTGCGTTTTCCTGTCGGTCTATTAATTTCAAATCGAAACAGAGTAGCGTGTAAGGAAGTCTAGGCCCAGAATTAAGTTGACCAGGGGTACTATTAGAAAATTGGTTCTAAAGTCTAGTGACTGGAATCTTCAAGAGATTTCGGATTCTTTCTTTACTGTCACATATTTGTCATTCTCTGCTTCTCTGATTCTTGTGTGCTGCGAAGACAAGACAGGCCACTGACTATTCCTTCCACAATCTTCAAATAGCTTCCTTCTTATTGCAAAAGCGTGGGAGTCAGTGTCTACAGGCTATTCTACATCTTTCCCCCACTATGCACACACAAGATCGTGTAGCTACTGTTGATAACATACTTGTCCTCCCTCTAAAGGGTTTCCCCTATGTCTTCAAGGTCTGTGTATGAAACAAAGCCGGCCGGAATGGCCGAGCGGTTCTAGGCGCTACAGTCTGGAACCGCGCGACCGCTACGGTCGCAGGTTCGAATCCTGCCTCGGGCATGGATGTGTGTGATGTCCTTAGGTTGGTTAGGTTTCAGTAGTTCTAGTTCTAGCGGACTTATGACCACAGCAGTTGAGTCCCATAGTGCTCAGAGCCATTTGAGCCATATGAAACAAAACGTGGAGTCTCCTCAGAACTAAGAACTCCATGTTCTAATGTTTCTAGGGAAATTCTGCCATTATGTGTCTCTCTCTCATGTAGGACACTGTGACGGGGTTCTCCACCTCGAATGCCTGCTCCTCTCTCTCCAACTTCCACTATTTGCCCTGGACCAGGTCAGCCTGCGTCTCTCTTTGCATTTTAATTTTTTCGTCCACTATTACGTCTGGAATAATATGGCTAATAACCCCTTTGTGTCTTGTGGAACTGACTGGAAATGCTAAGCTAACTTCTACCTGGTGGTGGTGATCACGGTACTGTTTTACGATCGTAGCCTAATTCTTGCAATAGAGACTCAGAGTCTTAAGTATCGCTTATATTCCTGCCAGCTATCATGATTTCTCTTTGCACCCTGTGAGACAGCTTCGTCAAACAAATTTTAATCAATTCGAGCAGATCTTATGGTGCTTCGAGGTATTGGTTTCGTTGCCCCATACCCTCGAAATATACGGTAGTGGAATTATTTATTGCATCACCTTCTATAGTTTAGTACTTTTATTATAATCGTTCAATATCTTCAATAAATTGGCCCGATTTCCATCTGTTTCTTTTCTGTTGATTAATTTCTGTAAAACGATATATTCTTCAGAAACCGGATGGAAGTGCAAATGTCATATAATTTGTTTTCTTCTTCTGAACTGTGAGTGTTAATTTGGGAAGAAACATTAAATATTAGTTTCACGACGCAACACTGATCGTTTTTAGTGTTTGCGCATAAACAGTTACCCCATATGTATTCACTGTTGCCATTTACTTCTTCGTCGGTCCTCGACGGTCCTTAATCACCGCTTTGCATTTTGTAGGTATTGACGGAGTTAACATTTTAATGTATTCCTCATTCAGGTCATGAAACCAAATCCACACAAGAATCTCAGCAGTTCATGTCTGTTACGTGGCTTTATGTTAGCGACTGCGTTTCCCAAAACCTTCCAACAGGTTTTTGTAGCACTGAGACTGACGCTGTTTCCAGGACACTCCACTATATTTTGCCTAAGGAAAGTATTTACCTGTAATGTAGAAATGCGTAACCACTATCACTGAACATCATCTGCTTCATGCTCGTTCCAAATATTGGTCACAGGATTTACCTTCAAAGCTCCGTGGCTAGGAGCAGCATCTTCCTGCAAAATGCAACTGGAAACATCTCCAAACTGGTCTCTTATTGTGGTCATAAGTTTCCTTTCAAGGCCGCTGATGTATACATTTGCATTTATTGTGATATTTATGAAGTCGAGATGACCTACTCCGTGGGTAGAAATGCGCTCCAGTCCACCTGTCTTCCTGGACATTTCAGTGTTTGTGTTATACACAAAGACAAATATTCTTCACGTACTCTGTGAAGCATGAATACTTTGCCATTGGAGCCATGAACATTAAATTTAGACTCATCTAAAAACATTACCCCGTTCCCTGTCTCCGGTGTGCATATCATATGTGCTTTTGCCCGTTTTAGCTGCGGTCGTCGCATTAATTTTGTCAATAAGGGCTTCTTTTGATGTCGACGGGCAGCGAGTCCACGTTCCAGCAGTCCGTCTCTAGCAACTCTTCTTGATATAGTGATATCAAAAAAATTTCTTTCCCGTCTCTTTTAATTGAGTTGATGACAGGAGGAGAGTCATGAGAAATAGCATTTTTAGTATCCTATTTTGTTTGACAATACACGCCCTGTTTCTTCCTTTTCCGTTCTCACGATCAAAATTCCATTTCTGCCTGTATCTTTTCAGTAACCACAAAATTGTAGACTGATTAAAACCTGTCTCAGAGGATGTCTCTCTTGTGCTGAGACTAAATGACGTATAAGCAAGTGTAGCAGATTTCTTCTTTGACGTTAATTCAAATCACCTGCCAATCTTTTCATTTCAACGTGTCAACACAAAATGACTGTATGAATACTACTTCAATGTAGATGACAGCAGTGGAAAGAGGGAACTGGATGTTGTTGGAAAAAGTGACAGTAAGTGAGACAATAAAGACGAGCATATGTAACCGACAATTGAACAGCAATGGATCTGTATAACGTGAAGAAAACAGACACCAAAGACAAAATTATGAAGTAATAATCGGTAATGCAATAAATAGTTCCACAACTGTGGCATCAGAGTCTGGTGTCTGGCATCATGATAAGCTTCAGTCATCAGGATGACGAATCTGATTTGATCCTGCGTACTTTTCGATCAATATTCAGCCAAGAAAACTCTTCGGAACTATTTGTGTAATTTACAGTCTTGCATGAGTATGCGAATCCGTGCCTCATGCTTCACAGGGGCACACACAAAGTTTATCATCCTTAACGCCGGACTCCACGTAAGGGGAATCGACTTCTCAAGTTCATCAATAAAACATACGGAGCGTAAGCTGTTCGTTGGATCAGGGAACTGACTATAACTTTGAACCATCAGGAAATGTCTCCTATTTTCTTCGTCTTCTAATTCATCAATCGACCATTTTATAGCTCTACTGTCATATGCTGTCGGACTCTGAATTCTCGTCAGTCACTCCTGAACCTCCCTGAGTTCATCAGGATGCCGTCTCCTCTTCTCCGTATCACCGTTATTGGAACGCACTACCCCCTGCGGTTTCTGCAATTTGTCACAATGTATGGCTAATCTAAGAAATTCATCATGGGTTTTGGGGTGTTTCCTATTAATTTCAATCTGATTCTGTTTCTGCTACGTCTACCGAACGAATCCTGACGGAATTATTCTCCTCAGGAGCAGAGGATTGTTCAACTGCTGCTATTAGAACTTCAGTTTGGCTGCTTACCTAGCGTACTGCTCCATTACGTTGGTTTAAGACCTGCTCACATTTCGGTACTTTCTGAGAGACGTCGCATGACAATTCATTTCGTCCATATTTTAATTCCTCCAGTCCTTCCTGTACAATGGCCAGATCAACTGCTACGTTAATAGCATGGGTTCCTTCATTACCTACGATAGCTGAAAATCGGTTTTCCAGATTTTCTACTGCCTTCGCAGTATCTATCATCATTTTACCTTGCTATTGATTAGTCGCTTCTAACACAGATTTCAAGCTTTTCAGCTCATGCTGATGGTTTTCAATTACGCCTTTACTGTGAGATATGAATGCATCTCACTCGGTTTAATGCTAGTTCCCTGGTTTATTTTGGAAGTCTCTTCCCCTTGTAATTTTATACCCCTTACTAAGGCTTGCAAACTATTTAGAGCAAAGACGGGAACTGTAATTTATTCCGTGCCTGATCTCTCCTCTTCCGCTGCTGATTCTCGGAAACGGGCCGTAACCTATCCTTCGGCTCCTGCTGTGCCTGCTGGGAAACAAATTTTTGCACGCTAGCCTGTTGCCTCTGCCTTTTGTGATCGTCTTTCTGCCTCAGGGAATCTCCCTCACTACCAGTCCGTGAGAAACCTGTTTAACTGGCCTCCGCCGTGTCCTCTATCTCAGCATTCTAAGCTGGCGTCGTTTCTAGCGGAGGCTCTGTCTGCACAGAAAGCGGAGCATTTTGCTTGCGATTGCGTGTCAACGGTAATGAGTAGTCTTTACTGTTGAACCACTTCTTCATGTTCACTCCATATCTTAAGCCTCAGAGTGCAGTCAATTTAAACATGAAATCGCTATCAATATCCAATTCCACCATTATTTTACGTAAAAGCCATGAAATGACTGACAAAACGAAAATCACCAACAAAGCTGCATAGTCATCAACGGTGTATTAAGACCTGAAAGATTCAAAAACTAAGCAAAACAGAACTCTCCGATATCCGTTGAAAAGAGAAACATCAATTACAACCGTAAATTAAAGCTAAGATATCCCACTTTCCTTGTTCTGACTGCGGATATTGAAATAAGCCGCAAAGCCCTATTCTCTTAAAGGGACGCCATAGATGAAATGTACTCGTTGATTTAGTCTGGTTGCTGGTAGTATAAATCTTTGGAAATATCTAGGGTTTATCATAAGTAAAGAGTTGTGACTTAGTAATAGCTTATAGCTCCTCTACTACAAGAATAAATAAGCAACTTCCCTCACGAGATATCTAAACTTTTTCAGTTTTCATTGGTCATCAGTCATAAGTATACTGGACATACCGGGTTCTATCCAAGATGATTCATCCAAGTCCTGATTGTAAGAGAGAGAATCCTCAATCTAGCCCAAGGAACGGTAATGCTAACCTGGTACAGCCTCATGGCCACGACCACTTCGTCACTGTAAGTAATTCGTATCTTATTGATTTATACTACGAAATATTATGATGTTGGGATTAGGAAACAGCTAATTTACAAGCAACATAGCAAACTAAGACATTCTCTAGAACGTTTGGGATTGTTCAACACAATTATGGGAAAGTACTCCACATTACTGCATCGTATGAATTCGTACGCGAGTGAACGCCGAGGAAGAGAGATCAGCATGGGGTAGACTCTGTGTTATAAGGTAATGGATACTGCAATTGAGTGGAATACACAGAGCATACAAGGCACATTTATGGAATGGCTAGTTAAGGCAAAGCTAATTAAAGCTTTGGTAGATAGTAGCAGGATGGACCATTGTGGGGTCTTTCTTTTTGAAAGAGCAAACCGGGTACTTTGCGAATTGAAAGATCAACTCTAAATTTACTCGTTATTTACATGGTCTCTCAGAGATAAAATCTGATACACAGAGGAAGGCAATACAGAAACCAAGACCTGAAACTCCTCGCTAACCACACTTACAGATACATGTTTCTCACTATTTCAGCTTCCAGAATCAAGCAGCTCATCACGGCAGAAGCCTCTGTTGTCTTCCGTCACCCGTCTGCTGCATCAGACGAAGATCCGTGTTCTTCACAGTTCTAAATGATCACTCTTCTGTCACGGTTTTCTGCGTGACGGTCTAGTCCTACTTGACCTAGAGCAGAGGGCGCAGAACTACATCCGTTTCTCGCCCTTGCTCCGTGAGAATGCTATAAGATGCTTCGCTAAGCTTCTCCCGAGAAATCTGAAGAGCCAGCGAAAGTTCTCACCCAAATGTTTTCAGGGAAGGACCATTTCTCCATCTGGGCCTGCAATACGAGTCATGTAGGCATCGCTGGAACGTGCCGTTGTTCGTTCATCCGTTTCTTTTTTAGCGGTTCCGTCCTGCCATTGTGCCACGAAAACTATCAGATACTCCCTTTCTTCCTGCACCAAGGCAGAGAAGAAATACGTCCGAAGACCCGGTGTAACAATGTGCAGTAAACAGGCACACAGAGGAAATGGCTGATCAAAAGGCTCTTCAAAATAAAATAAAAAGCCGGTTAGGAAGACACTGCCTCTGGGCATCGGTATTACCCTACAGAATTGAAAGATGAAAAAGATAAAGATAGGTAAGTTATTGGGTTCGGTCAATTGTGAAAGAAGTTCAACAAACACTGTACGTCTTTCAGCTGGAACGTCAGTGATCCGGGGCTCATACGTCGCAGCGCAATTGGCTGAGAGAAAGATGATATCGACCCACATACTTGACGTAATTGGCCATGGGCAAGTAGAAGAGGGAGGGGTGAAGTAATTTTGCAAAATGGGGAGGGAATTACGGGATTGTTGATGCTTATGTCATCGATTGTAGGAATGCTGCTGCTGATGATTGCGGATTCCTGGCCAGAACCCACTGGTGCAAAATTCGCAGTTCTAGAAGACATCAATACAACGGCTTTTTGCTTTTCAAAATAAGATTAATGTTCGAGAGTAATTACAATATATGTTACTTAGCATTTATCCATACTGAAGAGGAATCCAGTTGTTGTCTTACATTGAAGTTCATGATTTCATTATTCCTCGCCGGTTCGGATATTTTCTCAGCTCGGGGACTGGGTGTTGTGGTCCTAATCTTCATGTTTTCGTACCTTCGTAACTGTTACGAAAATCACATGCATGACGTCACATGTCAAGTTCAAAAAAAGAAACAAAAAAGGTTCAAATGGCTCTGAGCACTATGGAACAACCCCTGAGGTCATCAGTCCCCTATAACTTAGAACTACTTAAACCTAACTAACGTAAGGACATCACGCACATCCATGCCCGAGGCAGGATTCGAACCTGCCACCGTAGCGTGTAAGTACAACCTCGTGACGGCGCACAATATAGGGGGACGGAGGATCTGCGTAGGCTAGAAACAGTTTTATCGGTAGACTATAGAAATAACGACCATGTGTAGTAACCTTTCCGACAAGGAGAAATTAGACAGAAAGAAGCGTCGTTAAGAAGAAATAAAATATCCAGGACTACACTGTTCTCCTGCAAAAGTGATACAACCCTTAATCCATCACTTACATATGAATGTGTGAACATTAAAATGACCCTCTCTTTCAGGGAAGAATATTACGCCTATTAAGAATGCTTGTGCTGCGATTATCAGTAAAGAGGGGGACAAAGGTCCGATATTACCTGTATCTTACAGACGTATTTTTCTCTTTAGCGTTCTGAGTAAGAGATCAAAGAACTGTAGTGTGAGATACCCGACTAACGGTTTAAGAGAGGTAAGTTCTCAAAAGACGCAGTAAATAAAGTAATCTTGGTTACAGCGGATAATAATTTTACGCCCGCTCATGCCATGATATAAAGATATTACCAGAGCTTTCAATAAACTACGATAGACGTCTTTCTTTGGTCGACTCAGGAACTTACGAATGCCCAGAGGTGCTGTAAAACTGCCGAAGAGACAATTTCTGCGGGAGAGAAGCTTCCTTAATGTGCACCGACAGGAAATGAGAAGGACGTCTATAGTCTCAGGGGTCAGTGTGTGGTCAACTTTTTTGGGATTTAGCAGAAGTTACATATGAGAGCTAACATAAGAGTCCTGACAGCCCTTGCAGATGACGTGTTGTTCTTTGGGAGGGATGACAATAATAGAGTTGTAGAATGTGTAATGCTGTACTTAACGAACTTAAACGATTGTGTGAAAAAGCAAAGTGTCACATGCATCTCAGCGGTCGCGCGGTTCCAGACTGTAGCGCCTAGAACCGCTCGGCCACTCCGGCCGGCCACATGACAAGTCTAAGCCTCTGTAACCTTGTACCAAGGTACGGGTTGCCCTATTGAACGATCTGAATTGCTGAAGCACACTGTCATATCACTTTTTCCACTGAAGAGTTGACTGTATGGACACGTACCAAGAGCAAACAAGTTTAAAGAAAAATCATGATGTCATACCCAAACAACGAAATAAGTGTCGTCGGGTATGTAGGAATCAGTGTTTTGGCCCGTCGCGATACTGCTGTAACAGGGAACAGAAGAAATGTAGCTTTCATTCTATCTGCGCCGTTCAAGTACATCAAAAGCTCGTTTGCACGGCAAAATTAATGATGTTCCCAAACAATGAGAAATTAGATGTATTACTTCTTCACGAAGAATGCAAGAGGAACGCGAAGATATGCGTTGAATTATACGCACAAATGTATCCCGACATACTGTGTCCAACAAGAATGATAACTCAGTATATGTGTAAAATATTGGTAATGGAAGGGCATTGAAATGTAAGGCAGGTTATAAGGAACGGACCTAAGACGAGCAGAGAGAACGATATAGATTTTCTGGCAGCTGTTGTTCACAATCCATGTGTTAACTGCAGAGAAATTGCAAGGCATCAGGAAAAAATCAGCCTAGCGATGGTTAAATTTTGCGTGCAAAAAGTTTGCATTTGTATCACCAGTAACTTCATCAACAGATTAACCAGCAAAAGACTGATTGAATTTTGTCTACCAGTTCTAATCAACGTCACGATAATAGTTATCTTTCTCCAAGGAATTCTCTTTATCGAAGAAGCTACACTAAGTGGTCAAAAGTATCCGGACAATACCAAAAACCTACGTCTCTCATATAAGGTGCATTGTGCTGCCACCTACTGCAAAGTACTACATATCAGCGACCTCAGTAGTCATCAGACATCGCGAGAGAGCGGAATTCACGGACATCGAACGTTGTCAGGTGATTGGGTGTCACTTGTGTCGCACGCCTGTAAGCGAGATTTTCACACTCCTAAACATCCTTACGTCCACTGTTTCCGATGTGATAGTGAAGTGTAAACGTGAAGGGACACTTACAGAACAAAGGCGTACAGGCCAACCTCGTCTGTTGACTGACAGACAGTTGAAGTGGGTCGTAATGCGTAATAGGCAGACATGCATCCAGACCATCACACAGAAATTCCAAACTGCATCAGGATCCACTGCAAGTGCTATTGCAGTTAGGCAGCGTTCGAAATATTCATACTATTGTATACGTGTGTTTAAATGTCTTCCAATGTCCACTCAAAGAAGACAAGGATACACAGTCTAGCTACAGTATTATAAATACTCCTCAGTTTGTGGATGAACTCAGACTTAGGTTGATAATCATTTTGAATATTTGGCAGTACTGTACTGTGCACGGAATTAAGCCTCAAAGTTCACTTGATTTTTCCTGTCATTTCCATTGAATAATCTGAGTTATTATCTCTTCAGCTGTAACAAAAGATTGTAAATTTACGGTATTCAGCCCAGGAAAGTCTTTGCACGTGAAAATCGCATCTAATCTCGTCCTTTAAACAGCGGTCTACGAATTCTAGCCACTATTGGTCTCGTAAGAGGAAACCTAGATGCGTGCCTCTTCGCTAGCTCCGTGGATACGTGCTCACCTGTGAGAAAGCGTCTGTTAGGGTTTGCGGTTCCAGTCTTGCTGACTGTAGAGTGTTTATCCCTTCTTTGAAAGAGCTACAAGCAGTCAGATCACACATCGATAAGGAAATCACAAGAAAATACTTTCGGCCCATAGTGCAATGTTGAAAAACTTACAATGGTGCATAACAGGTAAGGCCTCTTTCCGCTGCTGCAAGCAAATTTTGGGTTTCTAGGAATACGTAACTTTATTTATGAAATACCACATTTGCATACCACTTTAGTATGACACAGCATACCAAACAAACACAGACTCAATCGAAATCTAAGTGAGTAGTATTTTACTAATTCGTGCCGATAGAGGCACGCTTGTGTACAGATACTCAGTTTTATTGAAACAGTCTTTCGTCCTAAGGTTATCGTGGGTAGTTTTGTTTCATTTCTTATAATACACTGCACAATTTTCGTAAGGTTTCTTTTAGTGTTGTTAAAACATTAGTTAACATCAGAGAGAAATTAATCATCAACGATATATGTAAATTCTCTGATGTTATCTACAACAGTCTGACAATGCACATGCAGTTTATTGATGACATGCATGTAGAAAACTTGTTCTGAGTTAAAGCTGTCAAACAAGGTTTGATGAAGGATAAAATGCCACTGACACACTACAGCTAATGTAGAAAATACTTTTCTGACGTATTTTGGCACGATGTGCTCTCCCCATACATAATACAAAAGTTTCGAGATGCATATGCAGCCTGGCCATCTATTAAACCTGAAAAGCACAAAATGTCGCAGAAGTTAGCCCTTTTCCCACATGCGACTATTTTGGGTTGAGAAGTGAAGGGAATTATGTTCAAAGTTACATTAGATCGATAACTTCAGCAGACAGCATTATTGCGTGTTAAAAAATGTAGCAGTGAAAGCACCCGAATTCGCGACGTCTTATCAACAGTGCGCGACGCTTCCCGTTACACTGCTAGCTGACAGGTAACTACAACACCTCCAGAAGTCAACAACAATACCTCCAGAACTTCCGCATTGCACAGTGCTATGAGATAATGCTGATGGCCGGATCTAGACTTCCGAGGGACAGACAGTTACAGCTTTTCTTTTGCACTGCACGACCTTTTCAACATACAGATCGCGCAATAGAACAGCTCAAATCGAAAGGAACACTTCCTATTTAAATTTCTGCATCCTACACTGTTGGCAGTTCTGTGTAGGTGTCAGTTACATGATTTTATTTCAGTGATTACAAAATAAAGTCGAATGTATGCATTGGGTAGCCGAGGCAGCTAGTTCATGACGATTCGGTCAACCAAGTAAATGAATGTACTGAACATGCTGCAAACCGCTACAGGGAGCCTGTGTGTCAGAATTCTCATCCAGTGTGGCGCAACATTGTTATGATAGAAAAATGATTGATAAAGAGGAGAATTTGGTGGTCTCTTGGATTGATGCTTAGGGTTATATACTTATGGTCTGGGTTCGATTCCAACTTCTGCTGATGATTTTTGATAAGGAGAGACAGATTCTGTTCTCTTCTGGCTACGCCAAGTGAAGAAGCTGTCGTCTGACATTCATGTTAAACATGATATTCCTTCTCTACCAAGTAGACGTTAGGTTGAACCACAATAAAGTCAGGAGTGGCGACATGTAGACACTCTATCACCAATAACCTTTCTTATACTAGTTATTTATTTCTAGTGACGAAACAAATGCTATGCAGGGTCACAGGACACTTATTACATATTTTATTTGAGCTTCTGTATGTCGATAAAATTGGTTCTGAACAGGGAATGCAACTCAGACCGCCCTTAACGCGGAATTTGATGCTTTCGTGACAATACAGCTCGACTGCAATTTGTTGTTTGTTCAAAACTGCAGATTCCTTAACATATCCACATATTGCGCGTGAAAGGGTTCGAATCCTGGCCCGGCGCTAAAGCTTTCATTATGTATTATCAAGCTCTAGCATGAGAACACCTATCTGCTGGTGGATAATAATTTTGATTTTTAATTTATTTTCATTCGCTGTCAAAACTAACGATATCTGACTTTTTGAGTCCAAGTGAGACACAGAACTGTTTGAGAGATCACTGTAAGTTCAAGGATGTTATTCCGAGCTGCTGGTGGAGAAAAATTCCAGGCTGACGTCTCTTTGTGTGCAGTCAACAACGATACGTGTGGGGTTCGATTCCCAGTCAGCACTGAACTCTTCGTCGTATTATTTCTAGTTCAAACATGCTCACATGTCGCTGCTGGTGTAACAAACCTATTTTTAACGTTCGTTTTCTCTAGAATACAACAGCGATAGGTGCCAGGATCGAGTCCTGGGAAGGAAAACATTAATGTTTCGTCTCGTCATTTCAGTTAAAACATCGAGCTACTGCCGAGAAAATCCGATATTTCACAGTTGATTGTGCTTCGATGACAATCCCGTTAGGTTCTGGATTCGAATACCTGCCCAACAAAAAGCTTTACCTCACCGCATGTCAAGTAAGTTACTTGTGAAGAACCAATATTTAACATCTCTCGTAGTTCGTTAACAAGGACAATAGATGCTGTGTAGGAATTCGCGTCCGTTAAAAATGATATTTGCTAACTGAAACTATCTAGAATCGAGCTATATAACTCTCTGTATGCCTAGTCGGGAATGACTGTTAGTTCCATCAGTCACAAAGTCTTTGCTTAATCTGTATGACCTGGGTTTGAATCCATATGCAGAACGATAGGGCTTGTCGTGTCATTTGAACTTCATACATATTCTCAACTAGCTGCTCGTGAATAACTTAAATTTTTAATGTCATTTTGTGTTAAATAAGAAGTACGGTATGTTACTTTGAAGAGGAAATCACGAATACGACGAACGTACTACGTGAATTACCTATCTGGCGTAATAATGAGAGTGGTAACGTTTCAGGTATGTCATTTGTTGTAATAAATGTGAGCTTACAAACCTTAAGGACCGTCTTATCTGTGATAAGATGTTCCCTGATACTCGTAGTATCTTGGTATTACTTTACATCTTGAGTTATTGCGATACAGAGCAGTGTTTTCTAGTGGTGACTTGTTGGAACCATTTTCAATAGTCGAACGACTGTACCGAGGAGCGATTAAAAGACCTGCTAGACAGCTGAGCTATGTGGATTTCATTCTAATCAGGCGAAATGCAATTCAGGTCGTTCGGATACTTTTGAGCATGACTGTACATTTAGCTTTCTCCATTATTGCAGAAAGTTTTTATTCGCAACACGGAATCACGTTGTATGCATTTAGTTACATGTATGCGCATATCTCTCATCTGTTTTAGAAAGGAGGACTGGCATATGTTAATTACACTAGCGTACCAGATGTTTACTATATCATTCCAACCTAGGCAGTTGGAGAGACCACTACCTTCAGCTGTAAAAAACGAGGAACGGAAAATATCAAAGCCCTACGTAAGAAACTTTGGAAGGAGACACCGTGGAGAGGAGCTGGGTCTGCCTGATTTGAATAAACGAGTATCAGAGCTGAGCTGATTAATAAACACTCCCTTAAATGACTGAACATAAAAGTGTTACGAAAGGACTTGAATACACGAATTTTGATGTGTTTGGCCCAGCGACAAGTGAGTCATAACAAATAGTATGCACCTATGCTAAATAGATTGTTAGAATTACAGATCACGAGAAATTTAAGAATACAATCATTATAACTTATCAAGTTTAACTTTTAGCTTAACGTGCCATACGGGTGGCATAACGAACCTCTACTTGGTGTGAACTCTTTTTTTCATGGCTGTGGCTAAGACTATGCTAGCTACAATAGGTGGCCTGTGAAGATCGTGGAGTGGTTTCTCGGCGGGAGCACCTACAAAGAACCTTCACAGCACAGCAAAACACTAGACATGAATCACTAATGAGACAGGAGTTTTCTCCCGTGTACATTATCGGGACTCTGTATTCTTATATTAATTGAACGGAAAATACTACGTAAACAGGATTTTCCGAAGGACAAATCAAATTATAGATTCCCTACTACATGATAGGCTGAAAAATAGTTGAATTAATTATCTTGACGTGGAAACCGCCATCTGCCAGCTTCCCAGTCTTAGCCAACACTTTTGTCATGGTTTTGTCGTGGAGTTGCTGCCCTTGACTCCTCGTCCTCTGTGTACAGTACAACAGAAGCTAGCACAAACGTTCGGTGACGTAGTAATATTGCGGCCATCTCACGACTCTCCTGCGGATGGACCGAACGCAGCTGTGGCGTGGGTGGGCACGGAGGCCTTCTTAGCATCACACACTTCTTTCTAAATACTCTCCCGAAAAACGGTGCAACGCTCAGAGGTATGCCAAAATGAATTCAAAAACTCCAATGAATAATGTCGTAACGAAAGGGAGGCGTGCCCATACACTGTCAAAACATCTTTCCAACTAAGTTAGCTCCTCCACAACGGAACCAACGACGTAAGTCCAGGCGAGGTTACGAGAATCAACGAATCCGATTTCTACACTGCAGACACTATGGCAAATATTCCCACGTAACAGTCAGTCTGCTGGTATAGGTCCGACACATCACTATAATCTTCCTTCCATTACAACATTCTCACGCCACAGCCGTTCACCGAGTGCGTATGCGCGGTATCTGGCGAAGGAAAACAATATCCTATAAGGAATCTTCGTTTACGTACGGATACAAATAATTATCACTCTTCTAATTGTAGCACAAAGGGCTTACTCTCGAAGAATCTATTGTACGAACGATCTGAGCCCACCATGTGGATATGGCTTTATTCGAAAGTGGAAGCGGAAATTACATGAGCCTTTCGCGCTCGTTGCTGGCGTCAGTTACACACCAGAAAGCGATTTTGCTGTGTGTTGGTGGGGTTTCATGGGCGTATCTGAATTGCCTCGTCCGCCTGCTGGTCTCGGGTTGTTGCTCGCCGATTGTTGGCTCCATTTTGGTTTTGGTCAGAATCGCCCTAGTTACGATCGTAACGGCAACCGTCATCACTTCCATTACCATTACTTTAGTTATCCCTCCGGTCATATTGAGATCCTCCTTCCTTGGTTCTTCATGCGCACTGTTTCTGTCGTTTCTACGGTCATTTTTTTATAGGGTGGCTGGTTATCTTCCTCATTGTTCTTCTTCTGGTCCCTGGCGTTCCGCCTTTTATGAATTAGCTCAAACTCTTGTAGGAAACTCTTGAATGTGTCTATGTTGCCCCACACGTCCCCACGAGTGCGTCTTTCTTATGTGTCGAAAGTTTGGAGAAACAAAATCCAATAATTTCGTTTGTGCTGTAGGGCGTGTACCACCACTGATACTTTTTAGAAGTACCTCGAACATCTTGACGGGTCACCTGAATCCCGACAACTCAAGATTCAGCCACATTATTTCTTCCTTGATCCTGTCTTGCGATTCTCGGGACCAGAAGGTGGAAATAAATGTGTCTCTCAGTTCTTAGTAAGAATGTATCTCGCTGCAACATCGTGTATCTTCCTGCCGTACGCTCAATGCGCCCGCAATGAATTCGAATTTAGCACTCAGAGGCGACAGTGAAGATAACGATTTTGTGAATTACCCTATGCCAATTTTTGGATGAAGTGTGATCCCGTTCTCTCGAAAATGTTGGAATTTCAGTACCGAAAGGAACTGCTTGTGGTCGTATCCTTGTTCATCCCTGGTACTCGAACACATTCCGGAATCGGTCACATGTATCTACTCCTCTTGGCGTGAGAATTCATGTGTCTGGTGACCATCATAACGCCATTGTAAGTATTTCGAGAGTTTTCCCTCGTTACCTGGATGCGACCTTGTGAGAGTTCACTCGCCGTGCCCCGGCGGCACGTAGTTTGCACCTCGCTGCCGTGTGTGGAGCCCGCAGGATGCCGCTATTCGTGTGCGCCACATTATCGCCAATGATGGCAGGCGTATCGAACATGTTATAACCTACACCCGAATATCTATAGTGACGTTTATATGTTGATTGAAGCGTGTGCACGCCGTAATTTGTAACTAATTTACTTTTCTTTTCATTCAGATCACTGATTTTCACAATGTACATATGCACACAAATCTCGTCTATAGTCATTTCCTTACCCCATTGCCACCAAAACTAAGTTATGTCACTGAGTACTTGTATCCACTATCGTTATAGGCAGAAGCTCAATTCAGTGAAAAGTCTCACAATGGATACATGGTGGCACCTTTATGGTTGGTGCGTACATTGTCCATGCTTCCGTTGTGTGATGAAACCCATCACATCATCAGCGTAACAAGGCACTGTACACGTTAGTGTCTATTATAGTGGTGAGACAACCTCACCAACACTGTCTGACTGGTACGCAGTACCTTGATATTCGTACGTGTTCGGTTCACGTTTCTCACATTCTGACTGCTCTCTTATTATTACCGAGTGACACATCATCAAAGGTGAGTCGAAAGCCACATCGGTTAAATAACATCCTCCAGTTCTTTCATCCTACGTGTAGGTTTCTTATCCTTCGGAACCAGATGAATATCAAAGAAGCCCAGTCGTTGAGCAACTCAGTTAAGACAATCTGGAAACATTTCAGATAAACATCCCTAATCTGATGCTCCCAATAGAAATAGTGTCTCCACAATCATCGCACCCTTTCCATCACTCATTCCAGAGGTGTTGAGACGGAATGATAGGTGGAAATAAAAATGACTTTAATTGTACAATGATTCAAAGTTCATGTCGGATGACGAGAATAAATATGAAGGACATTATCAGGTGCTAGTATGTGACAAATATCACTCGAGCTAAGATTTACTAAAGTCACTGACGGTGACTTTGCTGAAAGCGCATTTAAGGTGTGAGATAAAAAACATTTGAAGCGAAGAGCACAAAATATAGGATACTAATTTATTTGTTAGGGGCAGGGACCGAAAACATCAAGTGGCTATGGTACGCAATTCTCCTAAGACTCTGAGAAAGGTAACGTCATCTGTAGTAATGAAATTACTTTTGCTATCTAAGGGATGTCGCATTATCTTGCTGAAATATTGTGGACAGCGGTAGGATACAAACCTCATTGTTGCCCACCATGCTGCCCTACAACTTGGGTTGATCGTCTGGAGTGCCATTTATTCTCATAGACCCATATCGTCATTATCCGCGGCAACCTCAAAGTTAACGTTACGTGGGCGATATTTATGCTCCGTTTTGTGGTCCTTCATGGTAATCCATGCTGAGATTACCTTTCAGCAAGATAATGCCCGCCTCCAGGCGGCAAGAGTATCCAATGCTTGTCATCGTGTTTACCAAAACCTACCTTGACCAGCAAAGTTACCTGATCTCTGTCAAACGGAGAACACTAGCAGCATTATGGATAGGGACGTCCATCAAGCTTGGGATTTTGACGATCTAACTCACCAATTGCACAGAATTTAGCTCCATATCTGTCAGGAAGACAACCAACAACACTGTCAAACAATACCGAGCCCAATAACTGCTTGCATAATGGTGAGAGGTGTCTCAACGTCTTACTGAAATGGTTCAAATGGCTCTGAGCACTATGTGACTTAATTCTGAGGTCATCAGTCGCCTAGAACTTAGAACTAATTAAACCTAACTAACCTAAGGACATCACACACATCCATGCCCGAGGCAGGATTCGAACCTCGACCGAAGCGGTCGCTCGGCTCCAGACTGTAGCGCCTAGAACCGCATGGCCACTCCAGCCGGCGTATTACTGATTTGATTCCTTTGTGAAGTTCCTTCTCTTCAATAAAATCATAAAATTTTACTGAAATTGTCATCATTTGCTTCCCTGCACATGTACATGACCTCTACCGATTTCTGTCCCATTGCAACAATTCCTGCGTGGTGCGTCGTTAGTTTTCTCCTTAGAGTGTGTCAAAGGAAGAAATCTGAGGGTTTAACATTGCAAACAAAAAATCAGTGTGCTAGACAATCATGATTTGCTTAGGCACCATAAGCTTGTAATGCACTGTGTTAAGTGCAGTCACTCATAATTTGACCGAAGAGCTAAAAATATATTCACATATTCCGAGAGTTCTGGAACCTGTTCAGAAAACTGGAACAGAGATCAACATAAACAACATTTCCACCCTTTATATTGCTCATGAAAACCACACATTGCTTGTTGTACCTTCAGAGGTGGTGGTCCAGATTTCTGTACACACCAGTACCTCTAATGCCCAGTAGCACGTCCTATTACATTGATGCATGGTTATATTCGTCATGGCATACTATTCACAAGTTCATCAAGGCACTGCCGGTCCAGATTGTCTCACTCCTCAACGGCGATTAGGCGTAAATCCCTTAGAGTGGTTGATGGGTCACGTCGTCATTAAACAGCACTTTCCAATCTATCCCAGGCATGCTGGATAGGCTTCATGTCTGGAGAACATGCTGGTGACTCTAGCCAAGCGATGTCGTACTTTTAGGCATTGTACTAAGGTTCTGCAAAAAAACGATAGGGGCGCGAATTGTCGTCCATGAAGACGAATACCTCGCCAATGTGCTGCCGATATGGTTGCACTATCTGTCGGAGGATATCATTCAGGTATCGTACTGCCATTAAGGCGACTTCCATGACCACCAGCGGCGTACGTCGGCTTCACATAATGCCACCCCAAAACAGCAGGGAGCCTTCACCTTCTGAAGTCTATCGTGATCGACCGACATCCCTAGGGAAGCTGAAAGACAACATCCGACGCCAATGCCTCACCATAGCTCCGGACATTCTTTACAGTACTGTTCACAACATTATTCCTCGACTACAGCTATTGTTGAGAAATGACGGTGGACATATTTATCATTTCCTGTAAAGACCATCATCTTTGCTTTGTCTTACTTTGTTATGCTAATTATTGCTATTCTGATCAGATGTAGCGCTATCTGTCGGACATTTTTTGAACTTTTGTATTTTTTTGGTTCTAATAAAACCCCATGTCATTCCAAGCATGTGTGTCAATTTGTACCTCTCTATCTACATTATTCCGTGATTTATTCAGTTTTCAAATTTATACTGACTTTTAGATCACCCGGTATATCCCACTCATTGTCCAGGACGTCAGTCCGCAGGTGTAACCTGATGATGATGGCACGTTGCGCTGTCGAAAATTCGTTCGATAGCGATCAATTTTTGTTGGTGTATGCCCGTGAGACTTTCAAGCACATCTTTACGTATTTTGACAAATAATACAGGACATTTCAGGTGCTATTTTATTTTGGTTCAGAAATACAATTTTCGTTCACGGTCAGAGATCTTTGTGGAACCTTGCCCACAACTGTCTCTGACGTAAACAGAGGTATGAAGGTAATACGTCGTATTTAGTGATTTTCGAAGTTATACTTGCGTATTGTAGCTTAAGTGATAAGCCACACAAAAACTATCGTCAGAAAACGTCACATTTAGTAAAGTTTGTTGTGTTAAAGCGTTGTAAAACGTGACGTTGGTGGATAAAAATGCTTATGGAGGTAAAGACCAAAATTTTTGCAGAACCTTAGTACAATAGGTCCGTCCAGAAAATGCCTAAAAGTACGTTTCTGGAGGCTACTGTCAATGTCCTTACATATTTTAGATACAAATTCTATAGGTTTGGTTATAACATTGAAACACTTAATTAGGAAGCTCACCTGACGTCTCCGATTCCGCGGAGGACGCATTCTGTTGCTTCCAGTTATCTGGTCCGTCTGTTCGTCTGCTCACTTACCAATCTGTAGAAAACATGGCAGAATTAGTACAATCCTCACCTTCGTTTCCAGTGGACGTATAACACCACTTGTTCCCCCTGAACCTTTCCGAAGTCCTCGTGTAATAAAAGAGTATTACCTTGCAGTTTGGACAGTCTTCCACCAAGTGGGTGCCCGTTCCTACTTGCCGTTGTCGCAAAGGACAGTTTAGTGCCTCAACATTAATCGATTCTCTTGTCTTTTCTGATTAATTCCCATCTATCAGACGTGCGTGGACTGTGGAGATTACTTAACGCAAGAAGATCCTTCAGAAAATTTCACGGTATTAGCCGTAAGCTTTTCTTCATTTGAAGACTCGTAGTGTATTTTCACAAATGCCGAACTCCTATATTGGTATTCAGTGTCTCTGCCAGGATAATTGTGTTTCTTGTTTCGTTGTTCAGAGATTTCGTTCGCCCGGTCACATGCTGGTATTCCCATGTTATGGATTCTGTCGACATGTGCGGGGATAGGTAATATTTTACACCTACCAGCACCACAACTTCTTGCCAAAATACACTTACAAAGATGTAAAAACTGTTGTCTTCTGTGAAATTCTGTTGAAGACTTCGTTTAGTCATGTTATTTCTCCAGGCCTCCCTGTGATATCCTCTCAGGAGTCTCTTGACCTGTTACTTCCTCGTCCACAGGGATTGCCTGTCGACGGATAAAATGTAGTTTCTTATGAATTACTGCAATACTTAAGCCCTACTTCCACACTCGGCACCCGAAATGAAGTTAGAAATATCACAGTAAGGCCTGTGGTTGCCTGTCGTAGTGGCGATATTTGATGTTATCACAATTAATAACGGTTCTGGAACCATCCAACGTAACTGTATTTTTACTGCTTAGTTAAATGATTGATTTCGCTACCACACCTTACCTAACTACCGTAGCTTTTGTATCCCAGGCAGCCTGAATGAAAAGAGCTTACTACAGTTAGCGATCGAGGCCATCAGTATCTCAAGTTTTTTATTGTCCCCAGTACCAGACCGTGTGAAAACATGACTACGATTCTACTTACGGGGAGCAACTGATTTGAATGGGTACTGGAGAAAAAGTGGGAGACATCACAAACACTGATGAAATACTTAGAAAACAATACAAAGGTTTATTTTGAAGTTAGCACATTTCTCTACCACGTCTTGATAATTGTTCCAAGACGTCGACGCGTACAAAGAAGAAAACTTCATTCGTACAGATACTTTCGCAGTTGAATTTCTATATTTTTGCCCTTCTCCTTTTTTTCTTTATATCTCCGTGCCCATATTTTTACCAAACCAATTACCACCGTACCAAACTGTCACTTTTCTCTAAACCCAGTACTACAGTCCTTTGTCGACTACTCCTTCAAAGTACTTATATTTTCGAAACAATGATAGCGCCGGTTGCATGGTTCTCACATGAGCTATCGGAGCTAATTTATGAAATTGAATTGCTAGCCTTAACACCACTATAGCACGTAGGCCCCTCTCATCCACTCTTCCTTCTATGCATTGCTAATGAGGCAAAGTAATTTTCGCATGCTCTAATGCTTCTGTAGCAGTGTTCTTCTTTCATCTGTAGCCTAAATGGCTTTATAATTTCTCCATAAATTCAGCAAACATTTAACAGATGCCCTTTAAGGGTCCCCCTCTAATTTAGACATTCCCGGTGAGGCTTTGAATACCTAAATAAATCCTCCAATTTCATACACAATCTCGAACTCTTGTAGAAATTCGAACAGATGGAGCTGTCCATTCCCTTTCCTAGATTGCTCAGCCGGCTGGTTGCGCCAGAACACATAACAGCTTGATTTCCCTCTTTCTGTCCACAATTATTACTTCTAATTTTCTCCACCTGTATTCATTTTCAGGGAATATTTTCTTATTTTTCCTCTACTTTCCCTTGTCCCTCTGCCAGTTCTAATATTTTCCAGCGAATCTGTTGCGGTAATTCTTTTATACACTCGGACCGTCTTAGTGTAAGCTGTTCGGATATCCAAATCTACAGCTAAATCTACATCCATACTCCGCAAGCCACCTGACGGTGTGTGGCGGAGGGTACCTTGAATACCTCTATCGGTTCTCCCTTCTATTCCAGTCTCGTATTGTTCGTGGAAAGAAGGATTGTCGGCATGCCTCTGTGTGGGCTCTAATCTCTCTGATTTTGTCCTCATGGTCTCTTCGCGAGATATACATAGGAGGGAGCAATATACTGCTTGACTCCTCGGTGAAGGTATGTTCTCGAAACTTCAACAAAAGCCCGTACCGAGCTACTGAGCGTCTCTCCTGCAGAGTCTTCCTCTGGAGTTTATCTATCATCTTCGTAACGCTTTCGCGATTACTAAATGATCCTGTAACGAAGCTCTCCGTTGGATCTTCTCTATCTCTTCTATCAACCATATCTGGTACGGATCCCACACTGCTGAGCAGTATTCAGGCAGTGCGCGAACAAGCGTACTGTAACCTACTTCCTTTGTTTTCAGATTGCATTTCCTTAGCATTCTTCCAATGAATCTCAGTCTGGCATCTGCTTTACCGACGATCAACATTATATGATCATTCCATTTTAAATCATTCCTAATGCGTACTCCCAGATAATTTATGGAATTAACTGCTTCCAGTTGCTAACCTGCTATATTGTACCTAAATGATAAGGGATTTTCTTTCTATGTATTCGCAGCACATTACACTTGCCTACATTGACATTCAATTGCCATTCCGTGCACCATGCGTCAATTCGCAGCATATCCTCCTGCATTTCAGTACAATTTTCCATTGTTGCAACCTCTCGATATACCACAGCATCATCCGCAAAAAGCCTCAGTGAACTTCCGATGTCATCCACAAGGTCATTTATGTATAATTTGAATAGCAACGGTCCTACGACACTCCCCTGCGGCACACCTGAAATCACTCTTACTTCGGAAGACTTCTCTCCATTGAGAATGACATGCTGCGTTCTGTTATCTAGGAACTCTTCAATCCAATCACACAATTGGTCTGATAGTCCATATGCTCTTACTTTGTTCATTAAACGACTGTGGGGAACTGTATCGAACGCCTTGCGGAACTCAAGAAGCACGCCATCTACCTGGGAACCTGTGTCTATGGCCCTCTGAGTCTCGTGGACGAACAGCGCGAGCTGGGTTTCACACGATCATCTTTTTCGAAACCCATGCTGATTCCTACAAAGTAAATTTCTAGTCTCCAGAAAAGTCATTATACTCGAATATAATACGTGTTCCAAATTTCTACAACAGATAGACGTTAGAGATATAGGTCTATAGTTCTGCACATCTGTTCGATGTGCCTTCTTGAAAACGGGGATGACCTGTGCCCTTTTCCAATCCTTTGGAACGCTACGCTCTTCTAGAGACCTACGGTACACCGCTGCATCAAGGGGGCAAGTTCCTTCGCGTACTCTGTGTAAAATCGAACTGGTATCCCATCAGGTCCAACGGCCATTCCTCTTTTGAGCGATTTTAATTGTTTCTTTATCCCTCTGTCGTCTATTTGGATATCTACCATTTTGTCATCTGTGCGACAATCTAGAGAAGGAACTACAGTGCAGTCCTCCTCTGTGAAACAGCTTTGGAAAAAGACATTTAGTATTTCTGCCTTTAGTCTGTCATGCTCTGTTTCAGTACCATTTTGGTCACAGAGTGTCTGGACATTTTGTTTTGATCCACCTACCGCTTTGACATAAGACCAAAATTTCTTAGGATTTTCTGCCAAGTCAGTACATAGTAGAACTTTACTTTTGAATTCATTGAACGACTCTCGCATAGCCCTCGTCATACTACATTTCGCTTCGCGTAATTTTTGTTTGTCTACAAGGCTTTGGCTATGTTTATGTTTGCTGTGAAGTTCCCTTTGCTTCCGCAGCAGTTTTCTAACTCGGTTGTTGTAACACGGTGGCTCTTTCCCATCTCTCACGATCTTGCTTGGCACATACTCGTCTAACACATATTGTACGATGGTTTTGAACTTTGTCCACTGATCGTCAACACTATCTGTACTTGAGACAAAACTTTTGTGTTGAGCCATGAGGTACTCTGAAATCTGCACTTTGTCACTTTTGCTACACAGAAAAATCTTTCTACCTTTTTTAATATTTCTATTTACGGCTGAAATCATCGATGCAGTAACCGCTTTACGATCGCTGATTCCCCGTTCTGCGTTAACTGTTTCACATAGTTCGGGTCTGTTTGTCACCAGAAGGTCTAATATTTTATCGCCACGATTCGGTTCTCTGTTTAACTGCTCAAGGTAGTTTTCGGATAAAGCACTTTAAAAAAAATCTGTGGATTCTTTGTCCCTGCTACCCGTTATGAACATTTGAGTCTCCCAGTCTATATCCGGCAAATTAAAATCTCCACCCAGAACTATAACATGGTGGGGAAATCTACTCGAAATATTTTCCAAATTATCCTTCAGGTGCTCTGCCACAACAGCTACTGAGCCAGTGGGCCTAGAGACATCCAATTACCATGTCTGAGCCTGCTTTAACCGCGGACTTCACCGAAATAATTTCACATTTCGGATCTCCGTCAATTTCCTTAGATACTATTGCACTTCTTATCGCTATAAACACGCCTCCCCCTTCACTCTCCAGCCTGTCTCTGCGGTATACATTCCAATCTGAGTTCAGAATTTCATAGCTGTTGCTCCAATTCATTCTATTCCCGTGCTTCTACGTCCTCCTTACCCCCATTTATTTTCATTCTCTTTCATATTTCCTCCATCTGTGTGGTGTCGGTGTCTCAGACTCTCCCTCACCTCTCTCTCTCTCTCTCTCTCTCTCTCTCTCTCTCTCTGTCTCTCTCTGTCTCTCTCTCTCTTCCTCCCTTCCTGTCGTTCTTCAACTCTGTCTTTTCTCTTTCCATTCGTCCGTTTTCTATCAGTCTCAGTCTGTTGCGAAAACGTTAACCGCTCCATCTCGTCTATCCTTATAACTTGTACTTCTGTTTCCTTTCCTCTCACTCAGTGTATATCAACGAGGGAGGGACGAACCGTGGTTTAATAACTGTATTAGAAAACTGATACGTAAGCCAATTGAAGTTTATCACAGATTGAAAGGAAGGCAAAACTAGCTGACCAACAAAATCTGAACGAAACGAAAATGAGCGTATGGAGAGCAATGGGAGAAGCGTTCAGTGACTAATGTTTTGACAACCGATCCGAGTAGATATCCTAAGAGGCTTGCCCTTACATAAAATCTGTAGGCGGTTCGAAATCCTCTATTCAGCCACTCAAGTGACCACAATGGCACCGGAACGGAGGGTAACAAAGATGATACCGAAATACTGAATTCAGTCTTTTTAGCTTTAGAATGAGTTACCTAGCCTCACTAAACTAGCATATCATCGTCCGGTTGATTGGATCACTTCGTATCTCATAGGTTGTATATCAAGGTCGCTATCACGGACTATCATTTCACTATACTTTGTTACACGCTGTGACTAGTTCCATCTCCGAGAGCTGTCTCGAGATCATTGTATCGAATAAGTTGTGGGATATTGTTAATAAATTAAGTCTGTCACTATAAAATACATAAAAACAATTACTTTAACAAAAGGACAAACAACTTGCAGCGAAGGAAACATATAAATAAACAGGACAATAAAACAATCTTTAGTTACTATGACTTCACTGGATTCAGGGTCGACTAAGCAAAAATACGTATTTGACACATTTATGAACGCTGCTCTAGCAGTGACAACATACGTAAGCAGTAGTGCATCCCTCTCCAGTCTGCGATCGAACACTCTGCTTTTCATTTCTCTGTTATTACTTTCCTCACTACACTAGAGTGCCTCAGTATATTTCACCTAACCTTATTCCCCTAACACAGATAAAATGGTTCAGTATTTTACCTTTTTGTTGGGATGACAGCTACTCGTTGCCCAAGCCTGCACTCACTCACCACGCCTCCAGCACCTTTGTTCTCTCGACATCCACGGACACCCTCGGAAACTTCCACTTTTCGTCTGTTGTCCAAGATCCTTTCCTCTGCTCTGTTACTTTTACTGTATCCTTGAGTATATAGTGCTTCCCATTCGTTATTATGAAAGCATCGTATTATCTGCTCCGGAGTGGTAAATAACAATCATCTAGGATTAGAGTACGTGTTCTCTTACTCTGCTATACATTAGAGACACAATAAGTGTGCGACACACTGGAAATGCACTTCTTTAAGTCTCTCTAACTGTGAGAGTTTTACACTGAAGGAAAGATCACATGCCATAATAAGCACCTTATTCATACCGCCTATTGTCAGGGTCGTTAAACAGCAAATCTCAGAAGGCTGGAACAAACTTTCTTGCACAGTAAATCTGCGAATTCTCGTGGATCTTGTCGTAACAATAGCCGCCTGCAGCAAGAAACCATGCCACGTCATTACTAATTATCGGTGATTAGTTTCATCCGAGTTTCCAAAGCACCAGATGCTTCACCTCAAATATAGGGTGTACTTAAAGTCCGGGAACACTTTCAACTATTTATTGTACAGGTGTCATACGTATTGCATTTTGGAGTTAAACTCAGATTTTTTTTTTGTAAACATTCAATATGCGACCCATGAGTGACCCGGCAGATGTCAATATGGTAATCGAATTCTTGCCATACACGTCCCAGCATGGCAACGTCAATTGTGGAAGTCGCATCCCGTATTTTCTCCCGGAGCTCTGTTACATCACGTGGTAGATGCGGTACATACATAAGATCTTTAATGTGCCCCACATAAAAAATTCACATGGAGTGAGATCTGGTGATCTGGGAGGCAATTTCATGGAACAGCTCGCTCCACACCTGAACTCGCCATATTTGCAACTAGTGCTGGCTATAGGCAAATTACCAAACTATTCTGTGGCGGTATACATGAAAAAATACTTTCAGGGTTTCTCTTCAAAATGACGTACGTATGATATCTGTACAATTTTTTATTCTGGTGCAATAAATAATTGAAAGTATTCCCGGACTTTATGTACACCCTGTGTAGTAAAACTGAGTACTACTTGTTTTTTCGTTGTCAGTATTTTAGCATACATCCACTAATATTAAGGATATAAACAATAGCAACGCGTTTCGGGAGTCAGCCTCCGATCATGTGGCTGTCTAAGTTAATTCTACATAAAATGCATTTCAAACACTCAAGATCAAAATATAAGATCACGTAAAATTATTTGTTCATTAAGCCGTTGTCTTCCTTTAAAAATGGCAACACTAGATTCCTTGCTCCTGTTATTCATGTTACTGCACATCCACCAAAACATTCTTTCCATAAGGCAGTAAACACCGGTGAAGTCAGTTGCCTCCCCGAGCACCATTGGTTCCTAAACATGTGTACGAATCTGACAGATTGTACTGAGCCTTAAGCCGTTCCATTACATTCCAAAGATCTTATAAATGGCATGGAGTGACACCATAATAATGGCGATCCATGCAAATTCTTTCTCGTTTATCGTGCTAACGCCAAGCTTAAAAAAGAGCTAAGGAATCATTAAGAAGTCATTACCATTTTTGCCAGTTTGGATATTAAGTACATTATCAAACTTAACCCGGTGGATTGCAGTTTCAAGTTCCTCAAGCAAGTCGAATTTCTTTCTTTCCTTATCTACATGCATCGCCTCCAAGCGTTCTTCTATGCCTTTCAGGAGGTGACGTCTCACACATATGTTGGGCAACACCGATCTACCGTACTTGCTCAGTCTAAAAGTGT